>NC_056727.1:993806233-994116233 GCF_019279795.1 Protopterus annectens | reverse complement strand
GTTTCTCATGGGGCAGAAGGGGGATCTCAAATGAAAGACTATACTCACACAGCAGAGGAGGCCCACAGAACCAGGGCTCCAGAGATTCATTCTCCGGACCCTACTGGCACTCCTGAAAGGAGGCCTGATTTTGTCTGCCTCTGAAGGCAGTCAGGGGTTGTTTATCCCAGTACCATAGAACCTGGCTAGACATTGCAAAATATACATGGGTGCAGAGGATTATTTCCAGAGGTTATATAAATTCCCTTTTCACTTCCACTTCCACCTATATGCGAAATTCCTGATGTTCTAGCCAGTCAGAGGAAAGCAGCAGCACTAGAAATGCAAATGCTGCTAGAAAAGTCATCCAAGAGGAAGTCCTATCAGACCAGATAGAATCTGGAACTTACTCAAGATTCTTTAGTGCCAAAGAAGACAGTGCCCCGTTTTCTTTTTAGTGCCAAAGAAGACAGGGCACTGGAGACCGATTTTGGATCTCAGCAAAGTTCAGTCCTTTCTGCCCTTTTTGGGCAAGGATGACTGGATGTTCTTTATAGACCTTCAGAATGGGGACTGTCACATAAAAATGAGCAGACAATCCAGAAGGTATTTAAGTTTCTGGCTGGGAGCCAGCCATTACCAGTTCAGAGCACTGTCCTTGGCCTCACCACAACCCCCTGGGTGTTCAAATGCATGGTAGTAGTAGCAGCTCACTTGAGACTACAGGGAGTCAGAGTCGTACTTGCAGGACTTGTTCATTATTGCCCCGATCAGGCATCTACTGATAAGAGCTTGTGATGAGGTACTCCAGACTTGCTCCCGTCTAGGGGTAACCGTACATTACAACAAATCTTTGTTAGAACCATCTCAGACACGAGTTCACAGGAGCCTTTTTCAACTCTGTAGAAAGCATCCTAGTTAAAGAGCAGTTATTTTCATTGGCCCTTACTGGCCTTGACAAATTTGGTTCCTTTTCCTTTGGCCTCACCTAATCTACCCTTCCTGGAGTCTGGAACCAATATTGGACCTTCTGTCAGGAATGATTCACCAAGATATCTCAAAACTAAGGCTGACAACATACTTTCTCTGCTTCGATTGATGTTTAGACAACATACCCTCTCCTCCTCTGTTGGTCATGCACTTTTATCCTCCCACAAAGCTTCTACAAGGAAACTATACAGAAGTAAATGGAAGAAATGTGTTTTTTTGGCACAGCAGAAACATATTGACCCCCCCTTTAAGCACCAGTACATAGTGTTCTTGAATACTTGGCAATGATTTTCAACAAAGGAGCCAGTTCCTCAACTATTAGAATACAGCTAGCTGCTATTTCCAGTTTTCGCATTAGGATTTAAAACTCCTCATTGGCTTCATCTAAACTTTTTAAAGCCTTTTTGAGAGGTGCCCCTTCTTTTGAGACCCCTTTATAAAGATACAACCCCACTATGGAATTTAAATTTGGTATTAGTCATTAATTCATTCACCTTTCAAACCAACAGTTAAATGCGAGTTAGTTTCTGACCTGGAAAACTATATATGTGTTGTCCGATCTCGCTTTCATTCTTACCAGGATGGGTTTGGATCCGATCCTTGGATGCAGCTCTGCCTTGTATGCAGGCTCGATGTCTTACACTAGCTCATGGCTAAACCCTATCCCAGCATATGCCCTAGGAACATCTCCCAGATCTCGTTTGCCGCTAAACAAGATCGGGTACTTGTTCTGCTAGCTCTAAGTATAATCTTTATTTACCTCTCACTGTTTAAATCTTTGCTGTATTTGTTATACTGGAGTTACATAGTTGGTTTGTTGTGCTAAATAGTGTACTCTGCCTCTTTTGTCTGTTTCTGCTAATTGGCCGCCATCTTTTATTGGGCCTTATTCTCCCACTCCCTGCTTTTTATAAACTTCTATAGCCCATTTAAGTTCTAGGGCTCTTTCTCTTGTATCTCTCTACTTAAAATCCTGTTGTTTGACAGTTCATTTAAATTAGAGAACTGTCTCCCCATTAGCCCTTTTAAGTTGAAAGGCTTTCTCCCTTCTCTTTCCCTTCTGCCCTTTGAAAATAGTCCATTTAACTTAGAGGGCTGTGCCTCCCTTTTGAAATCTTTCTCTTTGTTAGCATTTGTTAAAAAAAAAAAAAATTTATATATACATTGTTTTTTCCTACAAAAATGTCTTCCAAGGATTCAAAGCCATCTGGTTTTAAGAAATGAGGACTGTGGACAAAAAAATGTTGACTGACACGCCCACAATGTGTCTATTATCTGGGAGCTGTTCATCTCCAGGAGTCTTGCTGTATTTGCCATGCTTTTAACCATAGAGCTCGCCTGGAGAAGTGAAACAAGCTTTATACTGAGAGGATTGTTAAAGACCCCCTTTGCAGGGGCTATTCAAGAAGGTCCGGGTTCTTCTTGATCACAGGTCTCCTTCCTCAAAATCTGATAAAACAGAGAAGAGATGATCTAGCGATCCATCAGAGCCATCTAAAAAAAGACAAAAATTTAATCTCCAGATAAGATCATCACCAGATCTGAGAAGTCATTGGCCCCGACCGACAGTATTATGGGAAAGTGGCCTGAGGGGAGTACAAGATCCTATTGATGCATCAAGCCCTATTGGTAGCCATGTTATGGAAAACAGCCAAAAATGACAAAGCACTGAGTGATTTTGAGGTGTTAAAATCGGCCAGGAAACAAAGTGAAAAAAAAATGTTTGTTCTAGGATGGAGTTTTCCTTAAACTTCCCTATCACCAACCCCCTACCATTGAGCTGATGCTTTCTGGAAGAACAAGACCTTATAAGGGAACCACTGTTCCTTATATTGAGCTCTAGATATGGATTTCTGTAAATATGTTGCTAATATTTACCTTTGCTATACGCCAACAAACAAGATCTGAGGTATGTTAGGGGAAAGAGCATTATGGGTAAGGGAGGAGTTTGAGAGTTTAGTGGCCACAAGCTGAATATAATGGCAGAGTCTGATTAGAGGATCGGATCTGAACCCAGTTGTTGAAGAATGAAAATGGACAAAAGATAGAGCTTTATGATGAATACAATGAAAATGGACAACACAGATTGAATGATATTATTACATAACTCTTTATCTGGATATTAATTGCTTCAGGGTTTGGGTCATGTCTGAGAGAGAGCATGTTAGAATGTTGAATTTTCCTATGCAAAGCTATGGAAAGATTTATTGAATTACTCTTTCAGGACTTAGGGAGCCCCCAAACAGTGGACCATGTCAGTTCAGGTTCATCAAGGCTAGGTCATGCTTGCTCAACCTTGCGGAAGTTTTAAAAAGGTCAGCAAAGCAATGGATGAAGGCAAAATGGGTACACCCTGCATACCTCAGTCTAGCCAAAGGTTTTGACATTTCCCCACTGAGGCATAGTAGAAGAGATAAAAACTGGGAATAATCCCCATGTCACCTGCCAGATTGCCATCTGGTTCTCATATAAAATACGGATAGTCAAAATAGGGTAAGTTGCTGCCACAGAGACCAGTCACTAGTGGAGTCACCCAAGGTTCTGTGCTGGGACCTCCCCTGTTTGGCATCTAATTTTCTGAAGTAAAAGCCAATACCAAAGGGCTCTGGCTGGGGACTGCAGGGTAGGAGCAGTCATTGAATCGCCAAGTGACTTGGCCATCCTTCAGAAAGAGGTTTGTCCCAAATAGATAACTGGCATGAAACACATACATTCAAACTAAATATCAAAAAAGCATTATTATATCCTTTGGTAAGTCATGTACCCCAAGAATCTAGCACATTGACTGTACACCCCAGAGAGTTAACCAAGTTTAGGATTTGGGAACTTATGTTGGCATTGACCTAACTTTTAACCAACATGTGTCCGTTGTAAAAGTCATATGTTGTACAACTTATAAAAAAAGGTGTTGTGTGTAGATCTAGGGATGTCGTTATCCCCTTTTACTCTGCCCTCATTAGGCCAGTCATTGACTATAATGCCCCATTCAGCATGTGTGTTCAGACACCTGCAGCCACTGGAACGTCCACAGATACCTCACTAAAGGGATATGAGACCTGAAAAACATATATGGACCAACTCATAGCCCTGTCACTGTACTCTGTATGTTACAGGCTGGCAAGAGGTGACCTGTGTCTAGTATACAAGACCTACTCTGACCATTACTGATGGATTTACTGCACATTAGCAAGTCATTTGGTATCAGAAATACCTCTTCTGCATCATCAACAGAACACTTTGGAGGGATAGGTATATCTGTGTATACTGCTGCTGTGGAACTGACCCCCTATCCACACAAAACAAAGTTCATCCCTGTTCATATTCAGTGCAAATTAGATCTTTGGATGGGAAGCAGAAAAATTTACCCCAGGACTGCCCACTGTACTACTAAATGGACAGAGATTGCTCCTAAATGCTTTATCCTATGCATGGATCCCCTCAAATTGTGTATACCATTTCTTCTCATTAAGGATTATATATAATTGGCGATGTGACGGGTAAGGCCAGTCTGTAACTAAATAAGATAGGACCGTCTTTTTATTCTTTCTCACTGATGGATTACTGATCTGATCCTCTTATCTGACTCATCTGCATCTTCCAGAGTTTGGATCCTAATCTCGAGCTCCTCCTTCCCATAATGCATCATCCTCTGACTCCTCAGATCTCGTTTGCTGCCATCCTGGTCAGACATGGGATTCAGGGTCTCGAGCTGTAAGACGCTTATTTTTAAATTTTAGTCAATTTGTCTAGTTTATTTCATGATGCTGCTTTCCTCCCTCAGTGGCTATTCATGGCTGGAAATACTTTTGTCTATCTCTGCAGTAGGTCTCTTATTGTTGACAACCAGTTGTACTTCCTTCTGGGTGGTAAATCACTGCTCTACAGTTTCCAAAGGGTATATGGATATTTGTCTTGCATGACTTTTACAGGTAGTTGGTCTCTCCTTCTCTGCCAACTTTGTCTCTGACTCGTGTCCTTAGAAAGCCCATGCCGGGCTGGCCTGTTGTCTATTGGCTTGATTGCTTGGAAGGTTTTCCTGTCAGACTTGCCTTTCCCTGTTCGGTTCTGCTGTGAGTATCCACTCGTGTTTTTCAGGCTGTTCCTCTTGAGTTTTGCGGTTGGTTTTTTTTTTTATTATGGCAATCGTTGTGAACTGAAGTCACTAAATATCAAGCTTTTGACAACTGTTACTAATAGAGGTGTAATTCTGGCATACAGCTGATTCACTGTGGACTTTGGGTTTTGTGGCTGTAAAAAAAAAAAAAAAAAAAAAAGCTGGAGACGTGTGTACTGCTTACATGTGGGACATTGAATTTAATAACAGCAGGTTTTACCTTTCAAACTTTGCCCATCAGAAAGCAAATACTTCCACTGGAAACAGCACTGCATTGTTGTATTGGTGTGGGCCAGCACCGAAGAACTGTTGGGAGTTTGAAGGTTGTAGCACAGGTGAACAGGGCTGCCATATGTTTGGCCTCCTTGCCTTGCAGATACAGGATGCACTTTTAGATGTGTCGCAGACTACTGGCAATTTGTGTGGTCCTGGATTGTTTGAATGTGTTTGACTAATACAGGATGGAGGTTGGGTCTTTTCATTTTGCTAAGTCCTCGACTGGCCCAGAGGACTAAAGAATGGAGTTGATGAGCTGCTTCATATACCAAGGTACAGAACTCAAGTCCTTTGAGTTTGTACTTTTCAGGGCTCTCTGATTTCTTCAGGGCGCAAACCCACCACATACCAGAAGAAACGTACAGTATAATTGATGGAGGATCTCTGACCTAGTCCTTGGATCCGAACTTCCTAGGGCATCTGTCAGATCCCAAGTCCTCCTCAGATTTGACAGGTTCAACTCCTACAGTGGCTTCTAGTTTTTTTTCCGTCTTTTTCATCCGATTCTGTACCTTTGGCTCAGACTGTCTCTAATTGTGCCTACAAGACACAAGATACTAGCAACTCTTAGATCGGACCTTTTCAGCAGACTTCTTCGGATCCTTATTTCCCTCTGCTTTCTGATCCAACCTATCCTACCTTCCTTTTTCTTCCTCAGATCTGATGGATGTTAGGTGCCCATGGAGACCTGGGCAAATCTCAGATCCAGAGCTTTCTGGACTGGTGTAGCATTCTTTGGAACCGAAATGCCCCAATGGTACGATGGCTTAGCTATAGATTGCTCCGCACCCTGTCCATTGCCATGCCTCTCATCTGTCCAGCTCTTCTTAGAATGTTCTTGTAAAATGTGTGAATTGAGCAGATCATTGGTTGCTAAATAGTAATATATATTCGACTTGCCAGACTTTATATCCTTCAGATGCATACAGACGAACATATCCTGTTGCTCCAGCATCTAAAGTTGAGGGCAACTTTGTTCAGTTTTCTTGCATTGAGGTTGAGAGTTTTGGTACAAAAAGAGTGAAAAAGGGGGGAGCATTTCAGTTCCTGCCCTTTCCCCTTCAGATCAGGTCTGCTAAGGTATTTCCCTCTGTTGGTCCCTGCACCAATGGTTGGTCATCTCAGGAGAGCTGATCTGTCCCCGGAACAGACTCTTTCAGATCCAGAGCTATAGAGCGGTTGTGTTTCTTCGGATCTGAGCCCCCCAGATCCAACTGTCACTACTTTGTTGATATTGATTTATCACTTGGAGGTGATTTTTGGCACAGATCCTGTCTTTTTTACCAATACTCCGCCATGGCTACAGGATTAATATAAAATCCATGCAGACCGATGTTCTAACCCCAAAAATTAAAGAAACACAGTACTGGGCTGCAACATAGCCTTTGGATTTTATCTCTACTCCCTTTCCCATTTGTCCAACAGGGTCTCCTGGGAGGTGAGGCGTTGTGTTGGCTTCTCTGATTTGGACCCACTTGGACTTCTTGCCTATTCTGCACTCTGGTAATTCCGTGGATGCGCTCGCTGAATCTGCTTCTCTTTTGGGATATGGGCATTCCTAGGAGGCTAGGTGTTTGAGCTTGTGCCCCAGAAGCAGAGGTGCTCCGCAGATCCATGATTTCAGAGAACTTTCTATAGCAAACCTTATCAGCGCTCCTGACATGCCTACCCATCTATGAAGACAGTCGGAGGATGTTTTTTTTCGTGGCACTTCTATGTCTGGAACAGGCTAACAACAATGCCTGGGTGCCAAGCATAATCTCCAGAGGGTATTAATAATTACATTTTTTCCTGGTTTCCCATTTTTGGATCTAAACACTGTATATGTAGACAGGTCAAAGTTCTGGATGGTCACACTGGTCCATCCTGCCTCTTCTGAGCAAGAATGATTGGAGGTACTACATATTCCCTTTTTAAACTGGTGCTCCAGAAGACATCTGTGCTTCCGGCTGGGAGCCAGTCAATACCAATTCAGAGCTCTGCCCTTCAGACTCACCACAGCCCCCAGCATGTTTACCCATATGCATGGGTAGTAGTGACTGCTTACATGAGTCTGTGGATCTCAAGTGTTCCCACATCTGAACAGCTGTTCCCTTACTGCCATGACCAGGTACCAGTTGTTACAGCCAGGGATTACCCATTTAAACTCTCCAGATTCCTGGATGTTATCACCTGTATAGAATTTGGAATTCGTGGGATTTCTTTTGAATGCCAAAAACCGGATAGCATCTTGGCTTCGTTGAGGGACCACATCATTAAGAGGTGAAATTTGGGACTTGCTGTCACTTCGTCTCTTCCAACAAGGATAATCCTACAAGCTTACATGGCTTTGCCTACCATAATACTAGTCCCTTTTGCAAAACTTTTAATGTGAATCTTCCAGTCGAACTTTGCTGTTCAGTGGCCTGTCTCCTGCCAGCCTCTCTCTTTACCTGTTAACATATTGGCAAACTGCTTTTACCCTGGCAGATCCAGTAGGATGACATGTTCCTAGGCAGGCTGCCCCCCCCCCCCCAAATAACCACAGTGACTAGGATGCTTCCCAACTGCAGTGGCATGCTGGATCATTTCAGGGAAGGATGGCCCAATACACAGGGTCTTCCTTGGAGACCAGGTTGCGTTAGTGTCTTAGAGACTAGAACTTTCTACTCACGTTGCAAGTCTTTTAGGGTATTCTCCCTCTAGGAACTATTGCAGTATATAAGAATAAACTTGTCAGGAGGACTCCGATCTTATCCCTTATGCACAGCACACAGGACATGAGGGCTTTGAGATGGGCGATACCTTCAAATTGCTTCTAATTGCATCACGTTTGCTGGGAAAATCCACCGCTCAGGTAGAGACTGACTGTATGTCCAGTTTGATTCCTTATAAGTGTCCCTTATTTACAGGAGGTGTAAAAAAAAAAAAAAAAGTTGGTCCCAAGGTTTTAGGTATATAATACATGGGCATTGCTGTGTTTAAAAATAACAGAAGTCATACTATAAAAGCTGCACATCTAATAGGATGATTCTGAGGTGATAAAATAGAACATAAAATATTTGCCAGCTGTGTTCTGTGTAGTCTGAATTTACTTTCCACCATAGTGATTGCGTATCTTATTTTTCAGATGTTGGGGCCAACCACATTACAACCTTTGTATTTCCCTCTGTCATCAAATGCAGACGATATTTCACTCTGATCACCCTCTGGGGGAATCACCAAGGGATGCTCTGCTTCATGATTGGCCCTCGGGCTCCCTGTATGCTTATCCACCGCTTCTGTTGATCCACAAGTTTTTACAGAAACCAACAGATTACAGAACTCTAACCCTCATTGCCCTTGTTGGCCTCTTGTGCTTCCACCTTATCTGGTCTCATCTGAAATATCCTCTTGGATTCTGGAGCTCAATCAGGATCTCTTATCTTACCTTTTGAAAATCCTGCATATCTCTCTCTCCACATCCCCAAACTGACCGCATAAGTTCTCTACCTTTCTGTCTGTTCTTAAAGCTGGGGCCAGAATTTTTTTTCTATGATAAATTTATTTTTGCTGCTGTATCCAATTATCATTCTGGAAAAGACTCACCCTCCATGTTAACTTCGAGGTTATGCAAAGCCTTTATGAAGGGAAACTTTCTGCTTAGATGTCCTATATGAGATCCCCCTGCGTACCATGACATTTCAGTTATTCTTCAGGTTGACTCAGGAACTGTTTGAACAGACAGCAGTTATAATATGAAATTATTCTCCTGGAAAACATTTCTCTTTTTTACAATGGTATTGTGGTGGTCCATCCCTTATTCCTACCCATGGAGGATCCTTTAAGCAGAGAATGACTTTGAAATTTTTTTATGGAAAACATGGATTCAGGCCTTGTATACCAAGATTACTTTCATTATTTTCTTTAAATTTAGGGTGTTCCTCTGCAACAGTCTTTCCCTATGATCAAAATGGCCATATTATTACCAACAATCTTTCCATAGACCTCTAACCGTAATTTGCTGATTTGCTGTCAAATGTTTTGAGATTGCATTGTCATCCTAGAACCCTTTCTATCAGTTTTATGACTGCATCAGTTTCTGTTCTAAGGTTACTTGTTTCAAGTTTCATACCTTTGATGCATTACAGTTGGGCATTGTCTCCAGAAGCAGGCCCTTTCTTGGTTCAGCAGTGCTCCTGCATCCCTTTCTTCGGATAGATTGCTCTTCTTCCAGATGTTTTTGAGGTTATTTTTACTAGTGTCTTTTGCGTTGTAAATCATACCCTTGTAACACAATACAAACTGAGCGTTGTCTCCAGAAGCAGACCTTCCTTGGATTGACAGCACTCTGGCATATCCTTCTTTGAGGGCTTCCCTAGAATTACATAGCTGGGGACTCTATCTCATCAATGAGGAAGAATGAAAAGGACAACATCGTATTTAGGAGTCATGTACTTGCCAAAGCTTGGTATCTATGTTGTCCATTTTTATTCTTCAACTTCCCTCCCAACCATCCCCCAACCTTATCATTTTTAGAAGGATATTGGATGATTTAGGAAACTTTTTAGTTCCAGGTTTGAGTTTTAATTCCTTTCTCATTTGTCCCGTCTGTCCAAATTACCATACATGGGCAGCAAACTCAATTGGAGGAGTTAGAGGGAGGGTGATGGATTATGGGAAGAGCGAGGAGCTCAAAACTAGCATCCAAAGTCTGGAAGATACGGCCGAGATCAGTAACCCATCAGTGAGGAAGAATGAAAATAGGCAACACAGATACTATATTACGGTATGTACATAACTCCTAATTATTTCAAGCGCAAAAAAGGGAAATTGGCTAGGCTTAAAATGGCCCACAAGGGCAGCTAGTGTAGTACTTAACTATGAACCTTTAACCTCTGTGTTCATAACATAGACGTCAAAACATTGACGTTTTGATTTTAATTTTGTTTCCCACAGTGCAAGTGGGTGTTTGTGCGAGATCGTGGTACAGCTGGATTTGTGGTTTTGTCTATTCCTAGCTGTAGTGTGCTGTCAAAGTTGGTATATATAGTTAGGGAGTGTGGAAGCTGCAACCTGGCTTACCCTGTTGCAGAAATGTGTATATACAAACTTTTGAATGTTGGCATTATGTGACTTTGGTATTGTGTTGCTTAGATGTTTTAAGGGCAGTGTTGTGGATGTTATGGACATTGAATGATGATCTTCGTGTTTCACAGTTGTAGTCCTGATTTATGGAAGCCCTTGGCTGACCCAACGACTAGAGAATTTTGTAGCTCCTGAAGCCGTCAGACAGCCTGCCTGATGTCACTACACCTGGATATAAAGGGACTCAACTGACGCCATATCAGTTCTTTCTAGCTGTCAGAGCCCAAAGTAGAGCTCTAGTCAGTGTGGTAGTCTGTCCTCACCAGTGAAGGAAGACTTCTGAAGCCAAGTACCCTGTTGAGGAACTTCTCATGTGTTTTTGAAAAAAAAGACTATCCTACTCATGTTTAAAAAAAAAAAAAAAAAAAATCACACTTCAGATATTTATGCCTTCTCAGCCTTTTCTCTTGTCATATCCTTTCATGAAAGTTTGAGTGGAGTTGTCCACATTAAGCCTCCCAGAAAACCTGCTGTTCACCCCAGGGCCTTACTTTCATTCTGGCGAGGCTCACCCTTCTGTCCTTTTAGACAGTAGCTTACACAGATATAACATTCATTACCTGGAAGACAGCATTCTTATTAGCTACTACCTCAGCAAGAAGGGTTTCGGAGCTTAAGGCCCTTGTATGTGGAGCCTTTCATTTTCCACCCAGACAGAGCATCTTAAGACCAATTCTTCCTTTATGCCCAAGGTGGTAACAGTGACTTCTTTAAACCAGACCTTCTTTCCTAATCCTCAAAATAAGGGAGAAAAGATCCTTCATACTTTGGATGGTTTAAAGCAGATTCTTTACTACTTCGATGGAACCAAGAATGTCAGGAAGCAGACCAACTTTTTGTGGGCTTTGCCTGTAGCTTTGAGGAAGAGAAGTCTCAAAACAAACTTTTTGCTACAGCCATGATGGTAAGAAGCCTCCATTTTCTGTTAGAGCACATTAATTGAGGGCTTCCGCTGTCTTTGCTGCTTTTCTTAAAGGTGTGGCCAAAAAGGACATTTTGGAAGCTGCTTTTTACTCTTCTATGCATATCTTAACTAAACATTTCCATCTTTTTACCTTTTCCAAGTCCAAAGCAGGGTTTTCCACTACCATTTTGCAGGGCATCCTTGCTTGTCCTTAGTCCTTCCATCCACCCTCCTTTCAGCTTAGGGAGTCATCCCACCAGTCCAGGACTGCAACAGTGAAACAATAAGAACACCATGTAGTTGTGTACACTTAACATAAATGTAGGTGTTGGTGTGGTCACTATCGCAGTATTCTTTCCCTCCCACATTCCCCTCTTGCCTCTTGGATAGACTTGGACATTCTCCTTATCAGGGTTGCCCCCTCCTCCTTCACACTTGTTCTGGAGTCTAGGACCCTAGACCCCTGACCTTAAGGATGGGGGGTGAGAAAGTACTGAAGTCATGGTGCTGGCCAACTCCTTTCATATCCAGACATGGTGATGTCAGACAGGGCAGCCACCGACTTCAGGAGAAGGGGGGAATTCTCTAATTGTCTGGCCAGACAAGGGCTCCAACGGTGGGAAATCCCACAAGTGAAGACTGCAACAGTGAATTCACTCTAAGATTTACATTTATGGTAAGTGTTCACAACTCTACTTTCTAATGTAGACCCCCCTGAAAGGGGTCAATGGACCTCCGCAGACTAGATTAACAAAATGAAATAAATTATTGGGTGATATTACCTTAGAGTCCTTCAACACAAAGATTTCCAAACTTCTGAGTGTTTCAGAAGTCTCTTAAAAGTACAGGTATCCTTGTATACATTTGGAAGTGGGGGGTGTCTAGATTTAACAAGGTAAGATGAATGCTGCTTTTCTGGAATGACGCGAGACCTTTACTTTTAGTTAAGATTTAACATTGTGTAAGAGGATAATGATGGAATCACATTGGCTTATAAGCCTTTGCTGATTAGTTATTGACATTCTTTGCCCTCTATCATTGCCTGTCTACCCTAACTGTGTACTGCCCAGCATGCTTATGAATTGTTCCTCAAACACAGTACATGTTAAATCAATATAAAGATTTTCTTGTTGAATAGAAAGTACAGAAATGGCTGTTGTAAAATTTGAATCAAATATTTGGACACAGGCTGGTTAATGCAAGAAAATATAATTTATTTGTAACTGGCAGTTCCATTTCATTGGGAGTACAGAGTAACCATACTTCTGTGTACGCGTTAGCATTGTTAAAGTCCCAGCCGTACATTTCACTCAACAACTGTTACAGTGCATTGTACAGTGTCTGGCTTCAGTAAGCAGCAAAGTTATTACTACATCTAAGCATGAATGTGGAAATTTGTATCAAGACAAAATATGTATTGCCCATCACCTATATACACCTTGTATTTCATTAACACTGTGAATGCACTTAAGGGTTGTTGGCTTAATTTATTTCTTTTGCCAGCTGTGTCACAGCCTTATTTTATTAATGACTCTAGTCTGGAACTACTTTTGCAGAACTTTACATCTAGTAAGAGATGGCATTCAACAGTGACCAATGCTTGTTTATTTTCCCCCCTTGTAGTAGGCTTGTATACCTTTATTGTTATCACCCTGTCATTTATTTGTGTTGTCTACTGAAACGTGTTGCTTTCAATGATTTTTTTTCTAGGATTGTTTTATTCTGCAGAGTCCTCCATTCTTTCTATGTTCTTATAAGGTTATTTCATGTAGACATGCCTTTCTGTGTCTATTGTGTGTGTTTTGCTTTTGGACATGTTTGTCATGTAGTGACCAGGTTTTTGGCATATTTCACTTAGTTCCTTAATGCAGCTTAAGCTCGGATGTTTGGGTGAGTCTTAAATGCTACTGTTACTTCAAAGTTCAGTATTAGGATTGCAATTCTTATGCCATGGAAGCTGCACATGCTTTTCAGTTTGAGTAAAAACAATCTAATGCATTTTTCAGTTAGAACATTCCTTTGTGCCAGAATGTTACTTTCATTTCATAAACATGATAGCCATGTTACTTGCTGCATTTACAATCAGAAATTGCTTCCATGTGTCTTTCTACTTTTTACTTGACCATTTAAGTATATTCACTAGTTCACTAGAATTGCAACTGTTCTGTCTTTTCACCAAGTTGATAAACATGCCAAAACAAATGCATCTTGATCTAAGAAGTGCAGCCTGCCTTAAGAGTTTTACACACCTCATTCTTATTGGACAGATTCTCCTCATGCCGTATTTACAGCACTGTGCATCCCCCTTATGCCTCCTTGCACATGGAAGAGGATTCTGCTTGATAGCTTCACTTTGCTTTGCTCATTAGGGGTCTCCTTTTCTTTTCATGTCACCTACTATGTGCTTATTTATGTCTCTCCACCCTGGATCATCTCTTCTGTCAGTTCATTAATATGCTTGCTGTTTTTCACCTTAAAGATGCAGTTTGATTTCTTGTTTTGCTGGACGCCATAATTTTTCACCATATGCAGCAACTCTTTCATTGAACCTCTTGTTTAAACGTTCATGGTTTAATGTTTCTGACCTTGTTCTGTTGTAATGGCTTAGTCTGAATTGCATTTATTTGAAAAAGCTGCTGCTTAGTACGTTGTATGTCCATTAGGTTCATTAATGTACTGGTCTGATTGTTTGCCTGCTTTGTGTGCCTGATAACATCACTATCATAGCACTGCCTGACTCACATTTCTTATCGCTCAGTATACATTCTATACAGACAGGTGAGCTTCCGTCCAGTTTCTGTCCAAGTTTACATGAGTCAGTGTAACATTCTTTTGAACCCTGTTTGTGTCTGTGATTACTGGATCATCTTATCAACCAAAATCGATAGAAACTGTAAGTGTAGATCCTAATTATTCCCCTTCAATAGTATAATTAAACGCAAAACTGCATTTTAACACTAGTTGAATTACTTTATGTGGTGCTTTAGCAGTTTAGATTACTGTCATCTGTGTACATTTCTTTTCCGTAGTTGTCATTTTGTTTTTTACCATTGGAAAGTTTTGTTTCTTTAAGACTCTTGGAAATTGAAAAGCTCTCCTGAACCTAAAACCAAAGCATTTGAAATCCATTTAAACTACCGCTATTATCTTACCATTTAAATCAGTTTTGTGTGTTCTAAATCTGAAGTTCGTTATTAATTTAAAGGTATTTTACAGTTTGCAGTGCTTTATCAAGTTGGTTCTGTGTTGTGATTTGGTATTTAAATGTGTTTTGAGTGAGCTGTTTCATTTTTCTCCATTCTTACCATCTCTGAATCTGAAGCTACAGTTATAAATTGAATTGAGTTTTATAATTTCCATTACTAGTTTTCTGAGCCATTGGCTAATCAGCATTGCTCATCTGATTGCTGAGTTTTAGTCATTTTTCAAACTTTAAATCAAACGCCAGGCTTAGGACAGCTGTGCGAGTGGTGTTTAGAGTTTATGGTAATTAAACTCAGTGGCAGGGGGGGGGTTCCACAGTTCTGAGAAGCACTATTGGCTAGAGTTTAAAATTGTTTCCCGTCTCCTGTTTGTTACACAAACAGCCAGCCATCTTTGTCTTCAAGATTTTTGGATGCTGAAAAGCTCCCAGGAGCTAAAAACCATACATAGCCTTTTGACTCAATTTTATACATATGAAAATGCATTTAAATTGCTATATTTGCCGTACAATTTAAATCAGTTGTTCTACCGACCTTTCCCTCTTGTGCTTTTAACTTGGAGGTTTTTGAGCAGTCCATCCCTTTTAAGCTGTATTTGCAGTCACCTTCATTTTGATACATGTATTTCTGCATTTTCTGCCACTTGTCTCATTTTGTATGAAAAGGAACTTGTTCTGAAGCCTGAGTCTTGTAGCCATATTTTGCAAATATTTGCAGTTGTGTGAGAGTTATCAATTACTGCAGGATATGAACCTCATTTAATCATTAATTACAATTTTGATATGCAGTATTAAGGGTAAATCTGCTCAGTCTGGTGCCTTAGACTGTATCTTGAATTGCCGTAGTGACATTATTTATGCTGCAGAATTTGTGCTTCTGCAGAACTTTTATATTCCAGCTTTACTGCTAGAGTGTAGTGTTGTCATTTGCCTACTTAAAGATGCGTTCCAGAGCCTTTCTGGTTGTTATATTGGCTGCTGTGGATACATTTAGTACTGTTTTTCCCCTGTTCTGTTACAACCCTCCCAGCCCCCCCCCCCCCCCCGGATAAATGAAGTAATACTCTCCCTGCTGCTCCTTACTGTTTGTGTACTAATTAATTTTTACAATGAAGCAGGGAAAAAATAGTTTCTGAAATTCTACCCTACTGGAGGTAATTGCCTGTAGCTCAGTCATAGGACAAAGTGAACATCTACCCTGCATAGCTAGGCTAAAGGCCCTGTCCCTCTACTCAGTCTCCTACAGACTCCTCAATGGTGACCTCTCTCTGGCACACAAAGCAGTCTCAAACCCCGCCCTGATGGAACTGCTGCATATCGAGCTCCACTTGAGTAACTCACATGCACAACCTCAACCTGCTCTGTGACTCAGTAGGTCTTGTTGGCGGGACACATTTGTGTCCCAGAGACTCTTTTGTGAAATAGACTTCTCTCAACGTCAAGCAGAATACCTCACTAACCTTTTTTAAGCACAAGGTGGATAACTGGATGGGGAACAGAAAATATATGCAAACAGAGGCCAGCACCAAAGTGTTGTAGCATAAGATATTTTTTAATCACATAGCATCATACCAGTTTTGGCACACTTGCCTTCAGTGAATAAACATGCTGTGATGCAGATATAGTAATTAAAACACAACTTCCTGTTAAGTCATTTCCTCCAGTGTCATTACAGAAAACATGTAATGTTTATAAATGATTATTTAACCCTGGTGAAAATAGACCTCCTAATTTAATAATCTAGTATTTATCTTTAGTATTCAAAATGGAATGCCAGCCTAGTATATTAGTTTTGTGCCATCAACAGACCATCAGAGGGGATAAACTTTTGAGGTCATTTCCTTATGGCCACTGCACCTTTTGTAAATTGTTTTGATTTGTATATATATTTACAAGCAAGAATTCTGGACATGTTTATGACGTACAATGTTTTGGGAACTGTGGATCTTACTGGGTGATATATTTAGCCACTTGGACCTGCTCAGCATTCTACATTGGGCAAACATCCCAACCTCTATGTATTCGGATGTCTGAACATTATAGTGACATCCGTAATAAACTGTTAACCAATGCCCTGTATAGACACAGCACTATACACAACACTGCCCAGTTCCGCTTCACTGTTAAAGATAAGATCCAGGGAGACAAAACTAATAAACTAGGTTGGCATTCCATTTTGAATACTGAAGAAAAATACTGGATTATTAAATTAGGAGGTCTATTTTCACCAGGGTTAAATCATTTGTAAACGTATGTTTTCTTTAATGATACTGGAGGAAATAACTTGACAGGAAGTTGTTTAAATTACTATATATGTATCTCTGCATCATAGCATGTTAATTCACTGAAGAAGGAAAGTGTGCTGAAACCAGTATGATGCTAAGTGATTAAAAAATATCTTATGCTACAACACTTTGGTGCTGGCCTCTGTTTGCATTTAACCTTTTTGGGTGGTTGCACCTGCTGTACTTGCAAAGGTCATGTCTTATACGAAAAGAAAATATATCCCTGGGATTCCACCTGCGTCCCTACTGACAGTGGCATAGGGTGCTGTCTTGTTGGAACATGGGCTGAATTCTTGGCTTGACTTGTAAGGGCCTCAGGGCAAATAGCTTAGTAACTTGCTATGATCCTATGAGTAATATGGGAACATTTTGCACCATCCTTTGCATATGTTTGTCACTTGTTAGATCTGACCATAAAGCCATCTCCTTTGAAATAAAATTAAATCAGAGACCCCTTCCACCTAATGTAGCTTGAAAATTTCTCTAAGACAAACTACCTACTCCTGAGTGATACATTGCCAAGCTTTAAAAACATAGATGACTCTGCTAAATACATGGAAACATACACCACCACACTATACAAGTGTGTAAACAGCTGCATAGCGACAAGTTTAGGGCAAACCTTCCAAAGAAAGTCCCATGGTGGAACCATAATATCAACAGACTTTACAGTAAGTAAGAGAATTCATTTTTTTATTAAATACTTTTATTGAATTATGACTTTTGATAAGACAGTTACATTAAGAGTAATCAAACTGTATTAAAAGTTCACATTTTCAAAATTATACATCTGAAGTAGGAACTTCATTTGTCAGCAGCAGCCTTTGGGTATCTGATCCGATCTCGGATCCGAGCCAGCAACTTATTTCACAGCTAATAGATCCGAGCTCCTAGCTCCTCCCCTTACCCATAACCCCCTGCTAACCCTGACTGACCTCAGATCTAGTTTGCCGCGCTTAAACTCAGCAGCTAGGTTACGAGCTCCTGCTTAGATAAGTGATTTTGATTACCTTTTTCTTATAAATCCACTTAAAAGTGTGTGTGGTTAGGTTCCTTAGCATTAAAAACCCTATATTTAATTATTTTTTGTGGTAATTTGTGTTCTCCTCCCCTCCCTTTGCTGGTTCGTAGTGTGTGTGTGTTGTCAGTTGGGGCCTTACGTGCGAGTGTGTTTTTTGTAGTCAAAAAAAAAAAAAAATGTCCGAGGCCCCAAAGTTGTTTTTTTCCAAGTGCACCGAGTGTGGCCATAAGCTGTCACCGGCGGATGGCCACACTCTGTGTCCAGTGTCTTGGGGTTGAACACCTATCTTCTGGTTGTGCGATTTGCGCTACGTTCAGCCCCAGGGCACTGAAGGACCGGAGGTCAAAGCTGATCCTGGCAGGACTTTTGCTCCCGGATTTGGCTTTGGCCTCCGGTACTTCTGTGGCCTCCTCCCGGGCCTTGGTGGCGGCCACTCCTGCCTCTCTCCCCCCATCCGGGACTCAAACTCCCGCTTCTGCGCCGGAGGAGGGAGAGGCCAGGAAGGAAAAAGAGGGAGAAGCACCACAAGCGGAGGGCCGAGGCCTCCGCGTCGGCCCCTCCAGCTAAGCGGGCTTCTCCCTCTAGGTCTTCCAGGTCTAGGTGGTCTCCTTCTCTGACCCGGTCTCCATGCTTTTCACCGGGTCCCGAGGAGGGGGAGACCCGATCTCCATCGAGGTCATCGAGGCGGCACTCCCGGCCTGCCTTGGTGGCCTCGTCGAGATCAGCATGCAGCCTGTTGGAAGCCGATTTGGACCATGTGATGAGAAGGTTCATCCAGGCCAAATGCAGATGGGAGTGCTCTTGCCCCCCCCTTCCGGGGGGGAGCTCAACACCCTATTTTGCCCCAATAGCTCCTTCTCCGACCCGCTTCCTGGGTTTGGAGCCGGGCAGCGTTGGAGCCGGGGTCAGGTCGGCACCGACAGTATCTGGTACTTCGGCACCGACTCTCCCCTCGAGCTTGCCGGATCCATCCTTGTCAGATCCGAGCTCTCGGAGCCGTGCTCTGAGCTTCGGATCCGAGGGGTTTAGTGTGCCTTCGGCTCCGTCCAGGTCGGAGCACACTGGCCTCTCGGATCCGTTAGTCTTGGCGCCGGCTCCGATCCACCCTTCGGATCCAGGCGAAGGTAGACTCTCTGATCCCACTGAGAGCGGCTCTCCCTCAGCATTCGAGGTGGTGGAGAGGGCACTGTTGAGGGCATCCAGGCCCCCACTCCCTGCTACGGCTCCATCCCGCACTCCCTCTCATTTGGGTCAGGCTTCCGTCACTCGGCCTCAGGGACAGCCTGCTTTGACGTCTCCGGTTGTTCCACTGGAACAGGATGTTGCTGGTGAGTCCTCCTCTGACAGTCCCCCCGAGGAGGTTCCTCACAAGCGGAAGTGTAAAAGGAGGCACGTGGACTCCCCTGAGTCCTTAACAGAAGATACGGATTTGGATGACGGGGAAGGCTCCCCAAGATCACCCCCCCAGAGGATGTCTCCTTCGGAGACATCATGGAAATGCTTAGGATCAGGGGGGGTGTTATGCCCCCAAGGCTTCCTCTGATGAATCTGTGTTCCTGGAAGCATTCGAAGCAGGCCCGTCTACCTCTTGGGTGTCCCCTCCAGCCGACCCCCTGGTGGACCTAATTACCACCAGGGCATGGAAGGAGCCGGACACTGTGGACCCAGTTCCCAAATGCCCCAATAGGATTCTGAGCCCCCTTTCAGAGAAGTCCCACTGGAGCAAGGGTCCCCCCGTAGATGCCATGTTGGTGGCGGCAGCCACCAAAAGGGAATTAGCTCAGGAGAGCCCCTCTGTGCATCCACCGAGCAAGGAGTTCCACTTGATGGATTGCCTAGGGAAGCGGGACTTTAGTTCAGCGACCTTCTCAGTAAGGTCCCTGAATTATATGGCACATGTCATTAGGATGCAGCGAGACCTTATCAAAGAGTACGCTGCTTCCCCCCCGGAGTCCATGTCGGCGGAAGACAAGCAGTTGTATTCCACTCGCATGGCCACTCTAAGATCAATATCGAATACCTTTATGCGGCTTTTATCCCATGCCACTGAGGGAGCCGCTAGAGCCAGTGGAGTAGGCCTTGTCATGAGACATCAGGCCTGGCTCAGACACTTTGACTTCGCGGCACCCTTCAAGGTGTCATTTGCGAATGCCCCTTTTGATGGTTCTGCCTTATTTGGCCAGACCGTTCGTGAGACTTTAGTCCAGAGCGAAAAGGACGGGAAGACGCTGTTTGCCGTCTGAGTCCGCTTCTCTGCTTCCCAGAGGTCCTTCTCCAAGAACCAAAAGGGACAGAAGATGTGGTTCCGGAAATCACAGCATTCCCAACCTGCTCCGGACAACCAGTCCTTCCATGGCAGAGGAGGACAGGGAGGACGCTGCCCTAGAGGCAGAGGGGGCCCGAAAAATTTTGGGTCCAGAGAATCCTTCTCTGATCGGCCCATGCAGCAACCCTGAGGGGTGGCCCGACTGCTCCACTCTGGAGGCAGTCGGGGGGGCGTTTCTTGTGGCACCTGGCAAATTGGGAGTCCATCACAACGGATCGCTGGGTGCCAAGCATCATATCCAGAGGTTACCACATTCCCCTGTATCACGTCCCCAAAATCAGAAACCTCCCCGATGTACCACCTGATCAGAGGGAGGTAGCAGCTGCAGAGATTCGGCAGCTCCTAGAAAAAAAGAGCCATCCAACCCGTCCCCCCAGGCCAGTTCGGATTAGGGTTTTACTCCAGGTTCTTTTTGGTGCCAAAAGAGACGGGGGACTTAAGGCCAATCCTCGACCTTTCTTCCTTGAACCTGTTAGTAACCAAACAAAAATTCCGGATGGTCACCCTTCAATCCATCCTCCCCCTTCTGCGGGAGAATGGCTGGATGTGCTCAATAGACCTCAAGGATGCGTACTACCACATTCGGATGGAAAGATGATCCAGGAGGTTTCTCTGCTTCCGGCTGTGAGCCAGTCACTACCAGTTCATGGTCCTTCCCTTTGGTCTCACCACAGCCCCTAGGGTGTTTACCAAAGTATTAGCAGTGATAGCGGCCCACCTGAGACACCAGGGAATACAGGTTTTTCCATACCTGGACGACTGGCTCCTGACCGCCCCGACAAGGCATCTACTCTGCTCAGCCAGGGACTACTTCCTTTGACTTGCCCCCTGGCTGGGCATCACTATCAACATGGACAAATCCTTTCTTGTGCTGACCCAGGTGATAGAGTTCATAGGAGCCAAAGTAGACACGAGGTACCTTCTAGCATTCCTGACTGCGGAACGACTGCAGAGCCTGAGGCTTCATGTGCGGGCCATCCTCCAATTAGAAGCTCCACTGGCGGAGTTGGTCCTGAGGGCTCTAGGCTCCATGGCGGCGGCAATCACTCTTCTGCCATTGGCTCGTCTCAACATGAGGGTCCTGCAGTGGACCCTTCAAGTCCAGTCGTCCTTTCTACACCATCCCCTGAGCCATCCTATTCCCCCCAGCAGGGCTTGTAGGAGGGCTCTCTTGTGGTGGCTCCACTCCCCGGACCTCCATACAGGATGTCGCTTCTCCACGCCTCTTCCCCTCGCCACGGTGACCACGGACGCCTCTCGCCTCGGGTGGGGGGGGGCATTGCTCAGGCAGGACGGTCCAAGGCACGTGGAATGACAGAGACCTCTTTGCATATCAATGTTCTGGAGATGAGGGCGGTGCTCTTGGCATTGCAGGCACTTCACAAACTTCTTCCTCTAGAAACTATTGCGATACAGAACGGACAACATGTCAGTTGTCTGGTACATCAACAAACAGGGGGGAACCAGGTCCTATCCTCTCTGTCGAGAGGCTATGAGAGTGTGGGAATGGGAGATCTCCACCAACCGCTTTCTTATTGCAACGCACATTCCAGGACGTTCCAACATACTAACGGACAGACTCAGCCACACCATCCTTTCACCTTACGAGTGGTCTCCTAATCCCCAGGTAGCGAAGCGGATTTTTGCCGTATGGAGGCAACCCTGTTGCGATCTCTTCGCCTCTCCCTCAAATACGAAATGCAACAGCTACTTCGCTCTAATTCCCCCCTTCGGGGAATCCCCGAGAGATGCTCTGATGCATGCTTGGCCTCCCGGTCTGCTTTATGCGTATCGTCCTCTACCCCTGATGCTGAAACTCATACAGAAAGCCAGTCGGTTGGGGAACAGAATGATCCTCATTGCCCCATTCTGGCCTCGTCAAAAGTGGTTCCCTTACCTGTGGTCTCACCTGGTGAATCCTCCTTGGATTCTGATCCCCTACCGGATCTAATATCTCACCCACTAGGTCTCCCGACCCTGAATCTGGACAGCCTAAAGCTGACAGCTTGGCTGCTCCAGTTCCACCCCTAGTCAGGACTCCCAGTATCTCTTCCCCAGTTAAAGCCATACTAGTAGCGGCACACAAACCTTCCACTAGAAGGGTCTATCGCAGTAAGTGGAAGCGTTTCTCTGTCTGGGCGGAGCATCATAATGTAGATCCCTTCACAGCACCGTTGCCGACTGTGTTGGGAGTTCCTTACAGGTATTTTTCATCAGGGGGCTAGCTGCTCAACGGTCAAGGTACACTAGCTATTTCTCATTACCATGTGGGACATGAATCAGGGCCTTTGATCACGGCAAAATTGTGCAAAACCTTTCTCAAGGGTTCTTTCTTGCTCAGGCCCCCTATCAAAGACATTGTACCTCCTTGGGATTTATCACTGGTCTTACAGGCCTTGACAGCTTCCCCTTTTGAACCTGACGCTTCGATTGATCTTAAGTACTTATCCTGGAAAACGGCGTTCCTGGTCGCTATTACTTCAGCGAAAAGAGTTTCCGAGCTTCAGGCCCTTTGTGCAAAACCCCCGTACTTGGCCTTCCACCAGGTAGAGTATACCTCAGGACCAATCCCTCTTTTCTTCCTAAGGTGGCCTCAGAAGTGAATATTAATCAATCTATTAACCTGCTTGTCTTCTTTCCTAAATACTAAAACAAAGGAGAATACAAATTGCATTCGTTAGATGTGCACAGACAACTGCGCTTCTACATTCATAGGACGGCTGGTCATAGACAATCTGACTAGTTGTTCATCTCCTTTGCCAAATTTAACTTGGGCAAATCTGTTTCTAAAGTCACTCTGTCACGATGGATATCACAGTGCATTCTCTTGGCCTATGAAAGTTCGGGAAGGCCCGCACCTCAGGCAGTACGTGCACATTCTACTCGTTCTGTATCTACCTCTGTTGCCTTTAGGTCTAGAGTGTCATTGGATGATATTTGCTCTGCAGCTACTTGGTCCTCATCCCATACTTTTATCAACCATTATAAGCTGGATGTTATCTCCAGAGGGAGAGCATCTTTTGGCTCCGCAGTGCTCCGGAACATCCTTCCATGAAGGCCACCCAAGATCTAGGTACCTGGGAACTCTGTCCCAAAGGTTGCTGACAAATGAAGTTCCTACTTCAGATTAAGAAGTTATGTACTCACCGTAACATTCCATCTGAGTAGGTATCTTCATTTGTCTGCAGCCATCTCCCCCCCCGCTTCCCCCTGACCTTCGGATTTTAGTTCTGGATGTCCCTTCCTTAGTTCCTTCGGGACGTATCTAGCCTGTTAGCTGCTTATATACGGGCAAACTTGATCCGAGGTCAGTCAGGGTTAGCAGGGGGTTATGGGTAGGGGGAGGAGCTAGGAGCTCGGATCTATTAGCTGTGAAATAAGTTGCCGGCTCGGATCCGATACCCAAAGGTTGCAGACAAATGAAGATACCTACTCAGATGGAACGTTATGGTGAGTACATAACTTCTTATTCACATATATTGCTGTATATCATGTAACCTAAGCAACATTGCATAAATTATTTGATTCCTGCGCTTTTTTTTTTTAAAACAAGAAATCTCTCTACCAAACTGTCATCCATGACATGGGCAGTTATACATCTATACAAACTGCAGCAAACCATGCCAACATAATCCAGTTGCAAGCATCCCACATCACAAACCATACAGACACTCCTAGTTGCCAACACTGTACATCACTCAATCTACTCAGTCATTTTCAAACACCACATAGGTCATCCAAGTCCTGCCTTCCCCCAAACCTCCTTCCTTCCCTGCATGCACTGCTCCCACTATTCCCATGCAGTCTGCTTCCACCACTTTCCAAAGATCTCAACTCCAGTCACTCAACCTCCACCACTACATTTACCACCTCCAGCACAGCTGTCCTAGAGGAAGAGAATTTTAACGAAAAGTTAAGAGCAGTTCCCAGAATGATAGAGCCCTTGTCATTAAAGTAGATATATAACGTAATGTACAGCAGCATAATAAACTGCAGCAAAGACAAGTTGGAGGCTAAAATAGCCACCCAAGCTAAAAACTGTCACAAGGCCTTTATTAGTTATGTTTGTAATCTCAGAAGCCTAATGTGGGGTGCGCTAGGCTGGGTGTGAAAGATATTACCTGCACTAAGACTGAAGATGTAGCAAACCTACTGGGTGGTAAATTCATTTCAAATGTTGCGCCTTTCCCCTCTGTCCATTCCACAAGAAACTGGTTCACCTCCAGATATCACACAAGACAAAGTCCTATAAACACTGTCAGAAGCTAAGAGTACTGCAACAATGGGTCCTGACAATATCCCTGGATACATCTTAAGTACCACGTAACATGAAGCATAATTCAGCAGTAACCCAACAACACTGTTCAACCTCAAACTACAGGTTTTGTACATAGTGAATGTAAAATGGCTTCGGGATTAAGAATTCCAGTTGTGTTGATATGTTGTTGTACATGACATTAAATCTTTTTTGCAATTATTGTAGGTGAAATAAGTAATTTGCACAAATGAGTGCCTGTAGCTGATAGGGATGGCTTTAAATAAAGAGAAAAATAAAGATTTAGACAATGTATTAAAGCTAGGGAGTATATCATTTTCAGTGAATTAAATTTCTGTGTTTGGTATTAAATTTGGGAATACACATGTAAGTAGAATTAAATGGAAGAAACAGTAGAAGAAATAAAGCTGTCTTTTCAGGAGAACATAACTGTTCAGAAAAGGCTTGCATTCGGCCCCCGCAATTTCACTGTTCAGAGTTTGCGGCCTCAGTCGTTCACTGATTTTTCCTTAGAACTCACTAATTGTTCATGGAAACCGCAAATGTCCTAAGAACAATACAATTTACTAATTTTGTACCATAAATACTGTAGTAATGTAATTTCAGCTAAATTTCCATATATAGTTGATGGTGACAGAAGGCTAGTGAGAAGAGAATTATCAGTAGCAGATACTTATAGAAAAGAAATTACTGGATTAAAAGACTTGTCAAAGCCAAAACCAGAAGAATGTTATTGACATGCATTGCCTTTGCCTTTTGTAGAAGAAAAGTCAGGCGAAGAGAAGATAAGCAGTGAGAAAATTATTAATGTACAAATTCAGCTAAATTTCCATATAAAATATAATACACTACGTACTGTAAGTTTTTTAGTACCTGTACTGTAGAGAAAATGCAAAGCAGGCATAGAGGAAAACGTGGCTTGGGATAGTGTACTCTGAGGCGGGAGGTTTGAATGTAGCCAACCCGAGAGTGTTATTCATTTCTCTTTGCTGCTGATTAGCTGCTGCCCTGTGACGTATCTCTGGCAGATGCAGTCCAGCATTCCCACATCATAACAGTTTACCGCGTGTTGCTATCTCTACTGTTTCACTGAGTGTTCTCGTGTTTTTCATTTTGTTCTTAAAGCCCTAAGATGCTGCCCAAATGCCCTGCACCTTCTAAGGCTTCTGACAGTGAACCTAAGTGCCAGAGGAAGTTTGACACTCCAGGAGAATGTTCAACTACTGGATTTGCTCTGGGAACTAAAAAGTTATGCCGCAATAATGCGCCATTAAAGCATCAATGAAAGCACTGTACGCTACATAAAGAAGAATGAGGCAGCGATCAGGAGTACCTTATCAGTAAGTTTTTGTGATAGTGCCAGAAAGGTAACGACAGTAAGAAAATATCTTCAGGATGGAATCTGCCTTGGCATTGTGGATCACCAGTTGTAGGAAGAATATCCCCTTGGACGGTAACATCATCCACGAGAAAGCACGGAAATAGTACCAGCAGTACAGAAGAACTGCAACCAGTACCATCAACTGCACAGGAGCCTGAAGGTTTTCAAGCCAGTAAGGGATAGTTTGATCATTTTCAGAAACAATTTAATATTACAAGTATTTCTCTACATGGAAAGGCAGCATCTGCCATCAAGCCATGCAGAGGTACCCCGAGACCTTCAGGCACATCATATAGGAGAAGGGATACAAGCCCGAACAAGTTTTTAACATGGATGAAGACTGCCTTGTTCTGGCGTACAGAACTTACATCATGAAGGACAAAGCCAAAGTTCCAGGGTTTAAGGCACACAAGGACAGAGTGATGCTCGTGTGTCAATGCTGCTGGTTACATGATGAAACCAGGCCTCATCTACAAATCCACAAACCCTAGGGCAATAAAAACAAAAATAAAAACTTGCTGCCTGTTCACTGGATTCACAACCCTAAGGCCTGGATTACCAAAGTTCTAGCTTCAAACTGGTTTCACCAGTGCTTCATCCTCAAGCCAAGGAATGCCTCCACGACTTGCGCATGGACTTCAAGGTGTTGCTCATTATGGATAATGCTGGTGGACACCCTTTGGATTTGTATTATGAGGGAGCACAGATTGAGTTCCTCCCTGCCAACACCACCTCCCTCATCCAACCTATGGACCTGATCCGTGCCTTCAAGGTTCTTTATACCCGGAATTCTCTCCAACACCTTGTGGATGCAATGGACACTGATGAGAATTTTACATTAAAGGGTTACTGGCATAACTTTACAATTGCAATGTGCCTGTCAGTCATCCAAGCTGCTCTTAAGGAGATGAGAAAGGAAACCCTCAATGCATGCTGGAAGAAACTGTGGCCAGTGTGTGCCCATGACTACAAGGGCTTCTCACCTGAAGAAATTCAACACGAGGCTGTCGACAAAGCTGTGAAACCGGCAAAGATACTTGGTGGTGAAGGATTTGTGACATTACTCAAGATGAGGTCAACAACCTCATCGATGCTCTCTCTGAACCCCTGACTGACGAGGATTTGTTGGAGTTAATGAAGTCTGCCAGCAAAGAGTAGGAGGAAGCGACAGATCTAGAGCAAGGGGAGGAGGAGCAGGGCCTGACAATGGAACGTCTATCCCAGATTATTAGGACAGCGAAGAAGTTGCAAGGGATGATTGAAGCATGGGATTCGTATATCATTCTTTCTCTACAAGTTAATAATGGCATTGATGCTGCCATTCAGACAAACCCTCCTCTCCACCATGAAGAAACAATGACAACAACTTCCCATTACAATGTTCCTTCAACCTATCAATAAAAGCCAGCATGAAACCCCACTAGAAGACCCGTCAGAAGATACATAGATACAGTAGGTATTACAGTACATACCTTCATCATATTGGTGAGTACCCGTACATTTTACAGTTAAATTATTACTGCATTTACTCTGCTTATACCAAAGAAAACTACAGCGCATACCAAAGAAAACGTGCTTGCATGAATTACAGTACTATACATACAGTACAGTATACCAATGTTACCCCTAATACTGTACTGTATGTACTGTACATACAGTACAGGGGTAACATTTGTATTTTACATTCTAACACTGCGGGAGACACAGCAGTACAGCACGGGTAATGTATTAAGCTGAGTCTTTCACTATTTAAGGGTGCTCTAGGAATGTAACCCTATGAATTTCAGGGGTCGACTGTATTTGATAAATTCAGTACTGATAGGAAAAATAACATGCTTAACTAGTGTATTTATGCTTCTCACAGTATGTGAAAAGGAATTATTGCAGATCATTTTACACTTGTATGGGGTTCTAGAGTAAACCCAGTCAAAAGAGGAGTTTTTTATGTAAATAGGGATGTTAAGTTGTCAATCTCGCCTTCATTCTTGCTTGATGGGTTCGGAGCCGATCCTCGGCTCCGACTCGGCACTTGCTTTAGCTCGAGAACTCCTTTTACCAGCTCGAGGCAGCCCCATATCCCATGATGCAAGGCGGTAAGTACCCAGATCTCGTTTGCCGCTTCGCTTGGGAGGTCTTCTTTTTACCAGCTCCTGGTAAGTTGTTCACATTTGTGATATTTAAGCCCCTTTTTAGTCTAAAACTCTTTTATTGATAGTTTGTTTATTTTTCTAACCTTTCTGACAGAAATTCCCTGTCTCCTTTAATTTTTTGTTAGTCAATTTTTTCCCTATCCCATCCCCCCCGTTAGGGTGTGTGTGTTGGTTTTTTATAGAATACCTCTTGGTATTTTGTTAAGTTAATTTTGACTGGTGTGTGTGTGTGTGTTGTGTTTTTCGGCACCATGTCAAAGGAGAGGGTCTCAGGTTTTAAGAAGTGTGACTCGTGCTGTCAGAAGATGTCTCTGACGGTCCCCCCACCACAGCCCCAGGGTGTTTACCAAAGTATTAGCAGTGATAGCGGCCCACCTGAGACCCAGGGAATACAGGTTTTTCCAATTTCCCCCCCCCCTTTTGGAAGGGGGGGGGGGGGGGGGGGGGGGGGGGGGGAGGGGGGGGGGGGGGGGGGGGGGGGGGGGGGGGGGGGGGGGGGCCCCCCCCCCCCCCCCCCCCCCCCCCCCCCCCCCCTCCCCCCCCCCCCCCCCCCCCCCCCCCCCCCCCCCCCCCTCCCCCCCCCCCCCCCCCCCCTTTGGGGGGGCTTTCCCCCCTAAAACGGCCCGAACAAGCAATACTTTTGTTCGGGCCCAAAATTTCTTCCTTAAAAACTTTGCCCCCTGCTTGGGCATCAACAAACAGGGGGAACCAGGTCCTATCCTCTGTCGAGAGGCTATGAGAGTGTGGGAATGGGAGATCTCCACCAACCGCTTTCTTATTGCAGCACATTCCAGGGCGTTCCAACATACTAACGGACAGACTCAGCCACACCATCCTTTCACCTTACAGTGGTCTCCTAATCCCCAGGTAGCAGGCGGATTTTTGCCCGTGGAGGCAACCCTGTTGCGATCTCTTCGCCTCTCCCTCAAATAAATGCAACAGCTACTTCGCTCTAATTCCCCCCTTCGGGGAATCCCCGAGAGATGCTCTGATGCATGCTTGGCCTCCCGGTCTGCTTTATGCGTATCGTCCTCTACCCCTGATGCTGAAACTCATACAGAAAGCCAGTCGGTTGGGGAACAGAATGATCCTCATTGCCCCATTCTGGCCTCGTCAAAAGTGGTTCCCTTACCTGTGGTCTCACCTGGTGAATCCTCCTTGGATTCTGATCCCCTACCGGATCTAATATCTCACCCACTAGGTCTCCCGACCCTGAATCTGGACAGCCTAAAGCTGACAGCTTGGCTGCTCCAGTTCCACTCCTAGTCAGGACTCCCGGTATCTCTTCCCCAGTTAAAGCCATACTAGTAGCGGCACACAAACCTTCCACTAGAAGGGTCTATCGCAGTAAGTGGAAGCGTTTCTCTGTCTGGGCGGAGCATCATAATGTAGATCCCTTCACAGCACCGTTGCCGACTGTGTTGGGAGTTCCTTACAGGTATTTTTCATCAGGGGGCTAGCTGCTCAACGGTCAAGGTACACTAGCTATTTCTCATTACCATGTGGGACATGAATCAGGGCCTTTGATCATTGCAAAATTGTGCAAAACCTTTCTCAAGGGTTCTTTCTTGCTCAGGCCCCCTATCAAAGACATTGTACCTCCTTGGGATTTATCACTGGTCTTACAGGCCTTGACAGCTTCCTTTTGAACCTGGCCTTGATTGATCTTAAGTACTTATCCTGGAAAACGGCGTTCCTGGTCGCTATTACTTCAGCGAAAAGAGTTTCCGAGCTTCAGGCCCTTTGTGCAAAACCCCCGTACTTGGCCTTCCACCAGGTAGAGTATACCTCAGGACCAATCCCTCTTCTTCCTAAGGTGGCCTCAGAAGCGAATATTAATCAATCTATTAACCTGCTTGTCTTCTTTCCTAAATACTAAAACAAAGGAGAATACAAATTGCATTCGTTAGATGTGCACAGACAACTGCGCTTCTACATTCATAGGACGGCTGGTCATAGACAATCTGACCAGTTGTTCATCTCCTTTGCCAAATTTAACTTGGGCAAATCTGTTTCTAAAGTCACTCTGTCACGATGGATATCACAGTGCATTCTCTTGGCCTATGAAAGTTCGGGAAGGCCCGCACCTCAGGCAGTATGTGCACATTCTACTCGTTCTGTATCTACCTCTGTTGCCTTTAGGTCTAGAGTGTCATTGGATGATATTTGCTCTGCAGCTACTTGGTCCTCATCCCATACTTTTATCAACCATTATAAGCTGGATGTTATCTCCAGAGGGAGAGCATCTTTTGGCTCCGCAGTGCTCCGGAACATCCTTCCATGAAGGCCACCCAAGATCTAGGTACCTGGGAACTCTGTCCCAAAGGTTGCTGACAAATGAAGTTCCTACTTCAGATTAAGTTATGTACTCACGTAACATTCCATCTGAGTAGGTATCTTCATTTGTCTGCATCTCCCCGCTTCCCCTGACCTTGGATTTTAGTTCTGGATGTCCCTTCCTTAGTTCCTTGGGACGTATCTAGCCTGTTAGCTGCTTATATACGGGCAAACTTGATCCGAGGTCAGTCAGGGTTAGCAGGGGTTATGGGTAGGGGAGGAGCTAGGAGCTCGGATCTATTAGCTGTGAAATAAGTTGCCGGCTCGGATCCGATACCCAAAGGTTGCAGACAAATGAAGATACCTACTCAGATGGAACGTTATGGTGAGTACATAACTTCTTATTCACATATATTGCTGTATATCATGTAACCTAAGCAACATTGCATAAATTATTTGATTCCTGCGCTTTTTTTTTTTTTTTTTTTTAAAACAAGAAATCTCTCTACCAAACTGTCATCCATGACATGGGCAGTTATACATCTATACAAACTGCAGCAAACCATGCCAACATAATCCAGTTGCAAGCATCCCACATCACAAACCATACAGACACTCCTAGTTGCCAACACTGTACATCACTCAATCTACTCAGTCATTTTCAAACACCACATAGGTCATCCAAGTCCTGCCTTCCCCCAAACCTCCTTCCTTCCCTGCATGCACTGCTCCCACTATTCCCATGCAGTCTGCTTCCACCACTTTCCAAAGATCTCAACTCCAGTCACTCAACGTCCACCACTACATTTACCACCTCCAGCACAGCTGTCCTAGAGGAAGAGAATTTTAACGAAAAGTTAAGAGCAGTTCCCAGAATGATAGAGCCCTTGTCATTAAAGTAGATATATAACGTAATGTACAGCAGCATAATAAACTGCAGCAAAGACAAGTTGGAGGCTAAAATAGCCACCCAAGCTAAAAACTGTCACAAGGCCTTTATTAGTTATGTTTGTAATCTCAGAAGCCTAATGTGGGTGCTAGGCTGGGTGTGAAAGATATTACCTGCACTAAGACTGAAGATGTAGCAAACCTACTGGGTGGTAAATTCATTTCAAATGTTGCGCCTTTCCCCTCTGTCCATTCCACAAGAAACTGGTTCACCTCCAGATATCACACAAGACAAAGTCCTATAAACACTGTCAGAAGCTAAGAGTACTGCAACAATGGGTCCTGACAATATCCCTGGATACATCTTAAGTACCACGTAGCATGAAGCATAATTCAGCAGTAACCCAACAACACTGTTCAACCTCAAACTACAGGTTTTGTACATAGTGAATGTAAAATGGCTTCGGGATTAAGAATTCCAGTTGTGGTGTTATGTTGTTGTACATGACATTAAATCTTTTTTGCAATTACTGTAGGTGAAATAAGTAATTTGCACAAATGAGTGCCTGTAGCTGATAGGGATGGCTTTAAATAAAGAGAAAAATAAAGATTTAGACAATGTATTAAAGCTAGGGAGTATATCATTTTCAGTGAATTAAATTTCTGTGTTTGGTATTAAATTTGGGAATACACATGTAAGTAGAATTAAATGGAAGAAACAGTAGAAGAAATAAAGCTGTCTTTTCAGGAGAACATAACTGTTCAGAAAAGGCTTGCATTCGCCCCGCAATTTCACTGTTCAGAGTTTGGCCTCAGTCGTTCACTGATTTTTCCTTAGAACTCACTAATTGTTCATGGAAACAAAATGTCCCAAGAACAATACAATTTACTAATTTTGTACCATAAATACTGTAGTAATGTAATTTCAGCTAAATTTCCATATATAGTTGATGGTGACAGAAGGCTAGTGAGAAGAGAATTATCAGTAGCAGATACTTATAGAAAAGAAATTACTGGATTAAAAGACTTGTCAAAGCCAAAACCAGAAGAATGTTATTGACATGCATTGCCTTTGCCTTTTGTAGAAGAAAAGTCAGGCGAAGAAGATAAGCAGTGAGAAAATTATTAATGTACAAATTCAGCTAAATTTCCATATAAAATATAATACACTACGTACTGTAAGTTTTTTAGTACCTGTACTGTAGAGAAAATGCAAAGCAGGCATAGAGGAAACGTGGCTTGGGATAGTGTACTCTGAGGCGGAGGTTTGAATGTAGCCAACCCGAGTGTTATTCATTTCTCTTTGCTGCTGATTAGCTGCTGCCCTGTGACGTATCTCTGGCAGATGTAGTCCAGCATTCCCACATCATAACAGTTTACAGCGTGTTGCTATCTCTACTGTTTCACTGAGTGTTCTCGTGTTTTCATTTTGTTCTTAAAGCCCTAAGATGCTGCCCAAATGCCCTGCACCTTCTAAGGCTTCTGACAGTGAACCTAAGTGCCAGAGGAAGTTTGACACTCCAGGAGAATGTTCAACTACTGGATTTGCTCTGGGAACTAAAAAGTTATGCCGCAATAATGCGCCATTACAGCATCAATGAAAGCACTGTACGCTACATAAAGAAGAATGAGGCAGCGATCAGGAGTACCTTATCAGTAAGTTTTTGTGATAGTGCCAGAAAGGTAATGACAGTAAGAAAATATCTTCAGGATGGAATCTGCCTTGGCATTGTGGATCACCAGTTGTAGGAAGAATATCCCCTTGGACGGTAACATCATCCACGAAAGCGGAAATAGTACCAGCAGTACAGAAGAACTGCAACCAGTACCATCAACTGCACAGGAGCCTGAAGGTTTTCAAGCCAGTAAGGGATAGTTTGATCATTTTCAGAAACGATTCAATATTACAAGTATTTCTCTACATGGAAAGGCAGCATCTGCCGTCAAGCCATGCAGAGGTACCCCGAGACCTTCAGGCACATCATATAGGCGAAGGGATACAAGCCCGAACAAGTTTTTAACATGGATGAAGACTGCCTTGTTCTGGCGTACAGAACTTACATCATGAAGGACAAAGCCAAAGTTCCAGGGTTTAAGGCACACAAGGACAGAGTGATGCTCATGTGTGTCAATGCTGCTGGTTACATGATGAAACCAGGCCTCATCTACAAATCCACAAACCCTAGGGCAATAAAAACAAAAATAAAAACTTGCTGCCTGTTCACTGGATTCACAACCCTAAGGCCTGGATTACCAAAGTTCTAGCTTCAAACTGGTTTCACCAGTGCTTCATCCTCAAGCCAAGGAATGCCTCCACGACTTGCGCATGGACTTCAAGGTGTTGCTCATTATGGATAATGCTGGTGGACACCCTTTGGATTTGTATTATGAGGGAGCACAGATTGAGTTCCTCCCTGCCAACACCACCTCCCTCATCCAACCTATGGACCAAGGCGTGATCCGTGCCTTCAAGGTTCTTTATACCCGGAATTCTCTCCAACACCTTGTGGATGCAATGGACACTGATGAGAATTTTACATTAAAGGGTTACTGGCATAACTTTACAATTGCAATGTGCCTGTCAGTCATCCAAGCTGCTCTTAAGGAGATGAGAAAGGAAACCCTCAATGCATGCTGGAAGAAACTGTGGCCAGTGTGTGCCCATGACTACAAGGGCTTCTCACCTGAAGAAATTCAACACGAGGCTGTCGACAAAGCTGTGAAACCGGCAAAGATACTTGGTGGTGAAGGATTTGACGACATTACTCAAGATGAGGTCAACAACCTCATCGATGCTCTCTCTGAACCCCTGACTGACGAGGATTTGTTGGAGTTAATGAAGTCTGCCAGCAAAGAGTAGGAGGAAGCGACAGATCTAGAGCAAGGGGAGGAGGAGCAGGGCCTGACATTGGAACGTCTATCCCAGATTATTAGGACAGCGAAGAAGTTGCAAGGGATGATTGAAGCATGGGATTCGTATATCATTCTTTCTCTACAAGTTAATAATGGCATTGATGCTGCCATTCAGACAAACCCTCCTCTCCACCATGAAGAAACAATGACAACAACTTCCCATTACAATGTTCCTTCAACCTATCAATAAAAGCCAGCATGAAACCCCACTAGAAGACCCGTCAGAAGATACATAGATACAGTAGGTATTACAGTACATACCTTCATCATATTGGTGAGTACCCGTACATTTTACAGTTAAATTATTACTGCATTTACTCTGCTTATACCAAAGAAAACTACAGCGCATACCAAAGAAAACGTGCTTGCATGAATTACAGTACTATACATACAGTACAGTATACCAATGTTACCCCTAATACTGTACTGTATGTACTGTACATACAGTACAGGGGTAACATTTGTATTTTACATTCTAACACTGCGGGAGACACAGCAGTACAGCACGGGTAATGTATTAAGCTGAGTCTTTCACTATTTAAGGGTGCTCTAGGAATGTAACCCTATGAATTTCAGGGGTCGACTGTATTTGATAAATTCAGTACTGATAGGAAAAATAACATGCTTAACTAGTGTATTTATGCTTCTCACAGTATGTGAAAAGGAATTATTGCAGATCATTTTACACTTGTATGGGGTTCTAGAGTAAACCCAGTCAAAAGAGGAGTTTTTTATGTAAATAGGGTTAATTAAGCTAGTGGTATATGCTGCTTCCTTAAATTTGTACGAAGTGGTAAAGTGGATGAATGAAAGAGAGATTAGTAGGAAAACCATATAAATATAAGTATGATACATTTTTGGGGTATAGTAAGAGTAAAACAGTGTATGAATGAAATAAAATGTAACCAAGAAAAATATTTTGTGGAAAATAAGTATACCGATATAGAAAGAGTACGGTATAAGAATGTAATAAGACATTGCTATGTAAAACTGTGGGAAACAGATGAAAAATTAAAGCTATAAAAATAAGAAGCAAGTGGTGTAATCAAAGTAGAATGGAAGGATTTTGTGTGGAGACTGGTTATAAATTGTCAGTAAAACTAAGTATGGCATATAGCAAGAAAAGTGATAGAATGTTTGCATTATCAAGAAGAAACTACGGAACATTTTGAAATATAAAAAAAGGTTATAGGGAAAACTAAAGACAATTTTTTCAAAGATATAAAAGTGAGCATAATAAACATGGATGTTATAAAATAGATGTAAAGAATATATTAAAAGAATATATAACCCATATAACATAACATAATTTTTTATATGGAATGAAAGAAATGAAATTGTTTAATGGTAAATGGAATGGATTTTAGCAACAATATTAAGTAAAATCAGATGGTTATGATAAAAAGGCATGTGGGTATAATAGGGACGAGAATTTTGTACAATTGTAAAGGAGGTTATGAAGATATGTAAACAATTTTGTATATGTCAAAGAACAGAAAGTAAGTGGTAATAGCAAAAAGTGCCTCCAACCAACAGTCAAATCATAAAAATAGAAAAAGGAGGCACCAGACCACGGCTGTAAATAACATAAAACACTTTTAATCCAATGAAAAGCTCTTCAAATTATATACCTAACAATTCAATTAAATATGCTAATGCATTACCCTCCCCTCTTAACTTAGTCATACTGCATTCAGCATAAATTCTTATCCAAATATAACTAAGATGCAAGAAAATTTACATCTGATATACAATTTGCATCTTAGTTATATTTGGATAAGAGTTTATGCTGATTTTAACAAAAAAAAACAAGCCAAATGGCTCAAACTTGTAAACCGTAATATAAATAAAAAAGCGAGCCACCAAGGCAGTATTTGCGTGAAACACTAGTTTATTTAACATTAAATACTGTCAAAAAGTAAGTACTTTGACAGTGTTTAATGTTAAACTAGTGTTTCACGCAAATACTGCCTTGGCTCGCTTTTTTTGTATTTTTATTACTGTTTACACTTTAAATTTTGACAAGATCAAAGCATTTGGGTTAGTCCCCCATTCAGGCATAGTAGAAAAGCAAAATAAAATGGGAAATAACCCCTTACATCACCTGTTGGATTGCCAGCTGGCTCACATGTAGGATGCCAAAGATCAAATGGGAGAAAGCTACTTCCACAAAGAGACTAGAGGAGTCTCCACCATTCAGTATTGAGACCTCCCCTTTTTGGCATCTACTTCTGTGAAATGAAAATCAGTACCAAAGGGCTGTGGCTGACTATTTACAAATGACTGCAAGCTAGGAGCACTCAACTCCCCAAATGTGTTGGCCATCCTACAGGAAGTTTTGTCCCAAACAAATAACTGGTGTCAGAATCATGCACTGAAACCCAAGTGCCAAAAAATGCATTAATCATATCCTTTGGGACGTCGTCTACCTTGGGCAACTATCACATTGACAGTACACCTCTAAGAGGGATTTGAGTACTTATTTGAACAGTGACCAAACATTCAACCAACACTTGTACACTGTCTTAATGTCCTGTATTGCACAGCTTATCAACAAAGATATTGTGTCTTGATCTAGAATTGCCTTTGTACCCCTTTAGTTCTCTTTCATTAAGACAGTCATGGAGTCTGATGCCTTCTTTGGCATGTATCTGTCCAGATATTGGCAACAATGGGAGTGCCCACTCTTACTCCTTACTAAAAGGAGACCAGGTGTAAACAATGTCCTACACAAGCCAACTCAAAGCCCTATCACTATATTCTGTACCCTACTGACTACTAAGAGGTGACCTGTCTGACATGCAAGGCATCCTGTGATCCAATACTGATGGACCTGCATTGTCAGCAAGTCAAATGACATTAGAAAATGCTTGATCTAGGGATCTAAATCTTTCCTGCAACATTAACTGAATGATTTGGAGGTTCAGGTATATCTCTCTGAGGACACTACTGCTATGGACAGACTTTCCATCCATGTAAAACCAAGCTCATTCCTGTCTATATTCAAGTGCAGCTTGTATCTGTGGATTGGTAGTAGAAGATTTGCCCCAGGAATACCTGCTGTATTCATAAGACAGAGGAGCAGCTCCTAAATACTTTGTCACATGCATAGGTCTTATTAAATTATATGTAGTATGAGCCCAGTTATTCACACTAGGGGTAACGTATTATCGGCCATGGGATGAATGAGGCCAATCTAACACCATATGGTGTAGGTTAATTCAGGGAAATTGTCTAGGCTTAGTGGGCTCGCAAGGGCAGCTAGCCTTGTATTTCCTATGACTCTATGTATGTTTAGCTTAATTTTAAAATAGCTGTTTTTTCTTTTGTTGTGTTTTGTACTTTATGTATGGCACTTTTTTTTGTCAGTTATGGCTAAAAATTGGTGTTTGTATCAGTTTAGTTTAAGTGAAACATTTCTGCTAGCTGCTTCCATTTTGCTTGGATACATTGATTTTAGTTGTCATTTGCAGCTTGTGTAACTACTGTATTTTTCTAACTCTAGGAGTTTCACAGATCAGCTCCGCAAGATATCCAAGGATGCAGGGATGCCAATTCAAGGGCAGCCCTGTTTTTGTAAATATGCTCAGGGTGCAGATAGTGTGGAGCCCATGTTCAAACACTTGAAAATGACTTACGTTGGACTGCAGTTAATAGTGGTGATTCTACCTGGGAAGACACCAGTATATGGTAAGAAGGATCTCATGGGTTCAAATGTGCAGCATGTCTAGAATGGGCTTTTGGACAGGTGGATGAGCTCAGGTTAACAGCTAAGAATGTTATAACTTTGGCAGTTTAAAGTAATTTTCAATGTTGTGTGTACATTTTTTGTAGTTTTTATGGCTTAAATTGAGTCGTTTGGGATATGATGGAATCCTTATGGTGTTTTGCATATTTGATTACTTGAGTTGTCTTGACTTTTTTTTCTTTAATTCTGTAAGGTGAATTTTGTAATGGTGATAATTTTGGCTTTCTGATCCATGCTGATGCAATTATCTGTGTGTTACCCACATATACATAGAATGCATCTATCATTCTAGTGTATACTCGTAAGGGTTTAACTTACTGAAAGTGTAAATTTACCAAAGCTTCTTTCCTTCTGTTGCCCCAAGATATTGCAACTTCACTGTTCAAGTATTTCTAAGTAAGAGGTGGGTCGAATCCCTACATGGGGGGGGGGACTCCGGGATTCCCCCTTAAAGATTAACCCCACTATCATTTTTGAATTAGACTCTGATGTGTTTACATTTGGCAAGTCAAGTCTGGGTGGGGTGGGTTATATGTAGCACATATGCTCACACTTGATTATACACATGCATGCATATTCACGTATGCGTATGTTTGTGTAAGTGTGTAGATGGGTATACATTACATATGCATGTTTGTGTGTGTCTGAGTGAGATGCATTTGATGTACACAGGCTTTGATGGAATTAAATGAGCAATAGTGTTTCCTGTTCTGTTAATCCTAGCTTGGCTTACTACTGTTTAGCTCCTGAGCGACATCTACTCTTGCTGGTGGTGCAGGCAGTGGTATGACATGACAGGCTTCTCTTTCAGTGAAGGAATGGGGGTTTAAACCTCAGCTGAGGAGTAAGATACTCTTGCATTTCCACCATTACCTTTGAGCCAAGGAAGGGTTGCTGGCCAGGAGTGAAGGGACTTTTGAGTCCTCCCTGGTCCCAGGTTGACATGTTACATTTGATATGATTTCTTTGTGTAGTGTCTTGTGGAATCGTTTATAACAGCTTTGGGAATACATCCTTAAGATAGATTTGATGCCAGCAGTAGGTCATGCCCAGGCATATGATTCTGTACCCTCTGGCACTTGGTTATCATCTGACATTTTTACCTGCTACTTGTTTATTGGATGTTGAAGCTTCGCTCACAACTTTCTATCATTATTTGCCCTTCATAGCAATTCTACATGCTGCCTATCTACTAACTTATCTTATGAGCTTGAGAAATAAGATGTTCTTCGTTTTCCATTGCTGCAGTCCTTACTATTGGGTATAGTCCGCATCCAGTCGGCCCGAATACCAGAGTATAAGGCTGACGTCGGTCAGGGTACTAATGCATGACCGCGCCATATCCTCAGTCTTTTGCGTGGTCGATGCAGAAGCAGTTTTGCGAGTGCAGGTTGGCGTTCTGAAATATTTCAACCGGAGTTTCAGACCGAATCAGAGTTGGCTGTTGGGAACATTTTGGTTTTTCTTGCCTCAGTATTTAACCGGATGTCAGAAAAGTGAATAACTGTATTTCTTGTGGGAAACAAATACCTCATAGGGATTACCATACATTGTGTATACCTTGTTTAGGGCCTGAGCACGGCGTTGTTGGTTGCCGCTCTTGTGCTAGGTTTAACAAACGCACTATTAAGAGGAGGTTAGACTGTGCCAGATTAGTGTTTGGGAAGCGTTGCAATTATAAAATGCCGTCGGATGCTCCGGCGCCCAAGAAGCGCAAGGACAAAACAGCGAAGCCTAGGGTTGATGAACCGGCAGTCCCGGACGTCGGTTCTTTAGGAGGCTCAGTGGAGCCAGAGGTTTTGCCAGGAGTTTCTATGGAGTCTCAGGCAGAAACTTTACTGTTACAGGATGTACCCTCTCAGGAGGCAGGCCAGGCTGAGGGGGCTTCTCAGGTAACTATTCTTCCCTCTCTTCCCAGAGTAGTTAGAGCTTCTCCTTCTGTTGCCAAAACTTCTTTTAGAGGTAGGCCAAGTTCAGCTTCAGTAGGGGCTTCTCCTAGCCTTTCGGGTTCTGTACCTAAGAAACATATGCTTAAAATGGCAGAAGATTTGATTACTATGATTAGAGGTTCTATGGGCCCTCCTGATAAGAGGCCTAGGGTGGAACCAGAGTTTGACAGTTTTGAACAGGGTTCAGGGGCTTCTGAGTCTTCTGCGGAAGATTTGCAGGAGTATCCTCATTATTCTGATTCTGATGTGGATGATGCCACTCCTTCGGCTTCTCCTCCTGAGGATTTTTTCCTTTTCAGAGACTCTGCATTCCATGAGGGAGCACTTTAAATGGGAAGGCCAGGATTACTCTGATTCTAGGAAGAGGCTTAGGGAATTCTTGTTTTTACCCCAGCATAGGCCCTTAGCTATACCTCCTGTGTTGAATGTGGTGGAAGATGTTTTTGCAGAGGCTTCCCTGAACCCTGATTCTTTGCCTCCTGCTCCTGTTAAACCTGATAGGTACTATAGGGTGCCCGAAGCTCATAAGTATTTGTTTAAGAGTCCTAGGGCGGACCCAGAAACTGTTTCTCAGGGGCCTAAAGGTGTTAAGGCCTCTGTGGTTAAAAATCCTGTTCCCACTGACAAAGAGGCAAGGGCGTTGGATAGGTGGGGTAAGAAAGTGTATACTTCTTCCACTCTAGCCATGAGAGCGTTGAATTGTCAGTTTCACATGCTGAAATATCAAAATTATCTCCTTTCACAATTGAATTCTAAGGTGGATGCTTTGGCGGAAGGTATTGATTGTAAAGAATTGCTGGATTTAGTTTATGTGTCTAAACAAGTGGGCAAGCATTCTTTGCAATGTGGTTTTGATGCTGTGCAGGCCTCCTCGGTGGCTGCCACTAGTTCTGTTCTTCGCAGGCATGCCTGGTTGAGGGATCAAAATTTGGCTGAGCATGTTAAGACAAGGATTTTGGATGCTCCTTTACAGTCTGATGTGTTGTTTGGTTCACCTGTGGAAGCAGTTTTAAAGAAAATGGAGGACAAAGCTAAGTCTATGCAAACTGTTAAAGATTTTGCAGGTACAGCCACAAGTTTAGTAGAAATTGGCCTGCTAAGGGGTGGACATATCCTGCTTATGATTCCCAGTCTAGGGGTAGGTCTAGACGTGGTAGGGGCAGGGCTCAAGGTTCTTTTAGGCCTAGAACAGGGAGTTCACCTGCTCAGACTTCTGGTGAGGGCAGGGGTCAGTCCTTTCGTAAACAGACCCAATGACCTGCCTTTTCAGCTGCCACTAGATTCTCGTCTGGCAGCTCCTTTGGAAGGACGACTGTCTCTTTTCAAAGGAAATTGGGATTTAATTACTCAAGACAGATGGGTGTTGGACATCATTCACCACGGTTACAGATTTTATTTCCATACAATGCCCCCTTTCAAAGGCATGCCAGACGTTCCTCCTCCACAACGAAAAGAGGCTCACAAGCAAGTTTCTCAGTTACTCCAAATGGGGGCCATTCAGCCAGTCCCTGTATCAGAAAGGGGCCTAGGATTTTATTCTCGCATGTTCCTAGTACCAAAGAAGGGGAACACGTGGAGACCGATTTTGGATTTATCTCTCCTCAACACTTATCTGGACATTCCCAAGTTCAAGATGTTGACGTTACAACAGCTTTTACCCCTGCTGGGCAAAAATCACTGGATGGTAACTTTAGATCTCAAGGAAGCTTACCTTCATGTGCCTATCAGGCTAAGTTACAGGAAGTATCTGCGGTTTCGAGCTGGAGATTCTCATTATCAGTTCTCTGCATTGCCCTTTGGCTTATCTACAGAGTATTCACAAAGGTTCTGGCTCCAGTGATAGCTTACTTCAGGCTACAAGGACTTCAAATCTATCCTTATTTAGACGACTGCCTGATTCTGGCTCAAGACAAGGAAGACCTTCTACAGCATCTGGAATATGTTATAGCAGTGCTAAGATGCCTAGGGTATTCTGTGAGCGAAATAAAGTCCAGTCTAGTACCCTCTCAAGACATGTGCTTTCTGGGTGTGAGACTGAATACAGCAGCCCAGATGGCCTTTTTAACCCCGGACAAACAAAAGAGTCTATCACTTTACTTCCATCAACTATCTCATCAGTCCGTGCTGACTGCAAAGACAGTCCTTCAAGCATTAGGGTTCATGGCATCTTGTATTCTGGTGCTTCCCAATGCCAAACTGCATATGAGGAAGTTACAATGGTATCTCAAAATGTATGGACACAGCACTGCCAGGATTTAGACACTGTCATTCAAATAATACCTTGCCTTCAAAGAGAATTTTTGTGGTGGGCTCAGGAATGTCACCTAAACAAGGGACTCTCTGTGACCCGGCCAGAGGCGAGTCAGATTTTACCGGCAGATGCCTCGGACATTGCTTGGGGAGCTCATCTAAATGGAAAGTGGATACAAGACAAGTGGCCTGCCAGACTACAGCATCTACATATCAACATGAAGGAGATGTTAGCAGTCCAGTTAGCTTTACTGGCTTTCAAGGAGTTACTTCTTCCAGGGCAGGTGTTGATTCTAACAGACAACACAACTGTCATGTGGTACATCAACTAACAAGGGGGAACACATTCTTATCCTCTATGCAGGCAAGCAATGATTTTATGGGAGACTGCTTGCACCTAACTCTTCAGGCAAGGTTTCTGCCAGGAGCACAGAACTCCTTAGCAGATGTGTTAAGCAGACAAATCATGGATCCCCACAAGTGGAAACTGGATCTTCATGTATTTCAGAAATTGACAGTGTCATGGGGAACTCCAGACATAGATCTGTTCGCTTCTCCACTAAACCACCAGCTGCCACAGTTTTGCACAAAGGGGTTTCATCACACAGCTTGGGAAGTGGATGCTCTGTCTTTCAGTTGGACAAACCTTCATGTGTATGCCTTTCCACCTCTGCCTCTTCTTCCAAAGGTACTGTTAAAGGTCAGACAGGACAGGCCAAGGATGATTTTGATAGCTCCAGATTGGCCTCGGCAACACTGGTACCCTCTACTACGAGTCTGGTAATGAAGCCTCCATGGCCTTTACCTTTGATTCCACATCTGTTATCCCAGCAGGACGGTCATCTGCTCAATGTCAAGCTTCACTCTCTTCATCTGACAGCCTGGCATATTCTGTGTTGAAACACAGCAGGTCTCAACTTCCTCAACAAGTTTTAAATGTGATTATGGAAGCTAGACGACCTAGTACAAGGAAAGTGTCTGCAGCAAAATGGAAGAGATTTTTATTTTGGAGTAAAGCAAAGAATTTGGAGATTTCTGAGCCTAATTTGAGTATGGCTCTTCAATATCTTACTGAGTTACTGGACAAGGGTCTGTCCTTCTCTTCCATTAAGATTCATGCTGCAGCAATCTCAGCTCACTATGCTTGTGACCCACCATTGTTTATCCTTTGTTCAAGCAGTTTCTTAGAGGGCAAAAATATAAGACCCGAGCTCCTACTCCTGCTTGGGATCTCAATTTTGTGTTGGAAAAACTTACTCTACAACCTTTGAGCCTGCGGCTACTGCTGAATTGAAATATTTGTCATGGAAGACTGCTTTTGTTGGCTATTACTTCTGCAAGAAGGGTGTCTGAGTTGCAGGCCCTTATGGCAGTCGAGCCCTTTTGATTTTCCATAAGGATAGGGTGTCATTTAATCCTTCCTTTATGCCTAAGGTGGTTTCTAGTGTGGCTTTAAACCAAACTATTCATTTGCCTACTTTTTATGCAGACCCCCAAAATAAAGGGGAGAAGATTTTGCATACTTTAGATGTACACAGGCAATTGCGTTATTACTTAAGCAGGACTAAGGATTTTAGGCAGTCTCAGCAGTTTGTTTCTTTTGCTTTGAGTTCGCAGGGCAAGCCTGTATCAAAACAAACTATTTCTAGGTGGATTGGCTTTTGCATTGCATTTTGTTATTCCCATCATGGCAAGGAGATTCCTGCTGGGATTAGGCCTCATTCCACTAGGGCTACTGCCACTTCAACAGCATTTCTACGGGGGGTGGCAACTAAGGATATTTTGGAAGCAGCTACTTGGAGTTCAGTGCATACTTTCTCTAAGCATTATCACCTTCCTATCTACTCTAAGTCTCGGGCTGGTTTTGCCACAGCTGTTTTGCAAGGCATGTTGTCAGCTCCTGCTTCTTTATGATTTGCCAGCCTCCCTTACCTCTGCTTTGGGATTCTACCCAATAGTAGGACTGCAGCAATGGAAAACGAAGAACATAGTACAGTTTTGTACCTACCATAAATGTAGATGTTCGAGGATTCCATTGCTGCAGTCCAATCCTCCCTCCTTCCCTCTGTGTTTAGGGGTGGTTGTGTAGGTGAGTTTACCTGCTTATATTTTTGTATATATTGTTCATGTTTTGGTGCAGGTATTTTGGGCCTTGTCTGTTTAGGGTCTTCTGACATCTGGGGCAAGAAAAGACTGAGGATATGACGCCGGTCATGCGCATTAGTACCCTGACGTACTGACGTCAGTCTAATGCGCCCTGACCGACGTCAGCCTTATACTCTGGTATTCGGGCCGACTGGATGCGGACTATACCCAATAGTAAGGACTGCAGCAATGGAATCCTCGAACATCTACATTTATGGTAGGTACAAAACTGTACTTTTTTCTTCAGCTTGACTGCTTCCTTTTTCTTCCTCCTGCCCCACCTTTCAATCTGTTGCACCGCAATCCAACTCGAACATCTCTCCCTCAATTGGCCTTTCCAGTTTTCACGTATTGTCACTGCTCTATCTTAGCCCAGTCTTTCTAATGACTCCACCAATTTGCATCCGAAATATGAATTTCTTAACTCCTTCCCAAACTACCCAAAATAAAACAGATACACTACAAAATTATTTCAAATTAGGCTACATATTTCTAATCTACCTTTATGGGGAGACATTCTCCCCAACCCAGGGACATCTGCCATTCACGCCAATACAGACATCTGCCCAGTTCCCTGTTCCATTTCATCCACTCACCTCAGCACCCTTATTCCCATCACAAATTTTTTAAATTTAATTGCCATAAACATCTTTAGCATCTGCAACCCAGTCTGAGAACTTCATGCTTTGGTCTCCCAGTATGCACCACATGTCCTTCCTGGTAATCGGAGACCTTGAGGAAACTTAGCATAAAAGACTCGAGTGTTACCTCCAAGATGTAATATCATTTGAGTTGGTCAAGGTCATGAAAAATCAGGCTCATAGGTTCATACTAGGCTATCTGCCCTAGGGCATTTATAAGCCTAGCCAGAGTGTGTTTGGCTTTCGTCACCCATTTTAAATTAATTTTGCTATGCCCTTTTTCGAGGTTAGTATACTGTGCCTCTGTCTAACAGTGACACAGAAGTGATACCCGGGGTAAACCTACGATCTCCCATCCACTCATCAAGATTCCTCTTGAAAAGAGTCAATGAGGGACTCTGCCTAACCTGGACTGGGATTTTATTCCAGAGTGAAGGGAGCCTCTGGGTTATGAATCTATCCCTCCAGCATGTCCAATTTATTTCAGTGCTGAGGTTCAAGTCTCTCGAGCGCATAGCTCGATGGGATTTGGATTTTCTGAGGTGCAGCATGTCCATTAATTCCGGGTTGGACATGGCTTTATACGTCAGGCACAGATCGCCTCTGAGCAGGCAGTATGCCACTGAGTAGAGCTTGTGTTTCTTTAACCGGGCAGCATATGGCATCTGTTTGAGCCCTTTGATCCTCTTGGTGAGGTACTTTTGGGGTCTTTCCAGTTGCTGCAGGTGTCTGGTAAGGTACATCCCAAAAGGGGCATTGTACTCAATTATGGGCCTGATGAGGGATGAGTAAAGAGGCACGATGACCTCCCCTGATCTAGATGTGAATCCCTTCATGATTAGGTGGGCTGTATAAAATGTTTTTCTAACCACTTTGGCCACATGGTTGTCAAATGAGAGATTGCTATCAACTTGGGTCCCCAGGTCCCTAATTACATCCGTACTTAATGGATTACTACCTATGTGCACCTATGAACAACTTCATCAGATGGAGACAAATGCATACCTACACAAAAACACTCCTTATATATTCATCAAAATAATTAAAAAATTTAGTTAAAGGGAACAAGATACTTAAACATTTAACAGGGTAGGACTTGTAATGCATTCAACACAAACATTAAAATATATTATAATGGATTCCCCCCACACTGACCTAATACATTAATGTAATAATAAATTAATATTAATATCAAAATTTAATAAAAGCTTTATAATAACTTAATCTAATAAAAGAAATCCATCTGATGAAGTTGTTTAAACGAAAATGCAGTGCTGGTGTAATTGCGTTAGTGGACTGTATAGTCAAATTCATTGTTCCTGCGTTTTATTGGACTGGAGTCGTTTTAATAAAGGATTTCGTGTGGATTATGGATTTGTGCCTCTTTCAATCTGTTCTGTATTTTTGGTGTCCAGATGCAGTCCATCTTGAAGTCTCTCCAGATAGAGGACTGGATATGTTGTTTGAATCTTCAGGATGCCTACCTGCATTTCAAAATGGACAGAGCATGAAGAAGAGTCTGCCTTCCAAGTAAAGGACAATCATTACCAGTTTAAGATCTCACCACAGCTCCCCAGGCATTCACCAAATGTATGGCCCCATTTGCAGCTCACATGCAGCTTTTAAGATTATGAATGTTTTTATACCTAGAGGATTCACACCTCTTAGCCCCAATTGGGAGAGGCTCAACTTTGCTTGTCTTTGAGAAAAAGCAGTGAATGTGGACAAGTCCCAATGGAGCCCTATTCAGGTATGGTGGAGGGATATCACTGTAAGCAATATGATGGCATGCAGTCACAGTTATAGTTTTGGGAGGTTAGCCACCATGGGTAACTGATGAATAAAACACCCCTAAAAGTTGCTTGATTAGTTAATAGTCTGGGACCCTGTGTAGATTTCAACCAACATGTGCTCAAAGTAGTAAGAAAATCCTATGTTGCTCAACTTATAGGTAAGAGCATGGCATCTAGGTCCAGATAAGTTCATTGTACCACTGTACTTTTCTGTTGTCTGACCAGTCAGAGTATAATGCCCCTTTTGGTATGTACCTGAGCAGACACCTGCAGTGACTGGAACATCCACAGAAGTTCCATACAAAAATAATACAGGAAAGTAAACACAAGGTCTTGCACTGCTTTGCAACATAGACTATTGAGAAGAGATCTGTACCTGCCGTACAAGGCATCCCTGTACCGTGTTTTGATTAACCTTTTGCACATCTGCAGAACAGCATCAGAACTACTAGATCAAATTACCTAAATTTTGCTTGTGATGTAATTAGGACATGTTGGAGAGATGTTTCTCAGCGAATTCACATTTTCTGAAACCGGTTTCCCCACCTTTGTGAAGAAACTTTCCTCTGGTAGACAGAAGCAGTCAGTAAACCTCCTCTATATAAATCAAATGTGTGGGTCGCATTTGGGTTGCACATCTAGGTGTATAAGGGCTCTAGTAGTTAGCCTAGTGTACACCTATGGGACCTTATCTTTGTAGGTTGTTTTGATGCCTGGATGTAGTTAGCAGTCCTGCAAGAGATGCTCTTATCCTTGATAGAGATGGCTTTTCTGCTGCAGCAAGAGCAGCCACCAGCAGTTCACATTCTCAGATTACATGGCAGCATGCATTCTGGTTGGTGTTCTTCATGTTTCACTGTTGCAGTCCTCACATATGGGTTATCCGGCTCCCGGTAGCCCTCAGTCGGCCCGAATTCCAGAGTCCTTGGTATATGACGTCTGCTGCCTTCGGTTGTAAAACTGATGTCAGTACGTCAGTTATAAAGGGAGGCACCCAACGCCATTTCCACAGTCTTTCTTGCCCCGGAGCCCGAAGCAGATCCAATTCACACTAGTGCCATTCGACCGTTTACCTTCATTTTGCTTTCAGACTACCAGTTGAAGACTCCTTCAGATAAGTACCCCATTGAGGATCCTCTCGTCTTGCTTTAACGAATGCCAGATAAGTTAGTAACGGTCTTGCTTGTGGAAAACAGATTCCACACTTTGATTTCCATTCCTGTTGTATAACTTGTTTGGACCTTGAGCATGACGTCCCTAACTGCGATCTCTGTGCTTCCTTTAACCCACGTACCATATACTGTAGACCTAAGATTTTGTATAAGCATTTCAGAGTCTGGCCTAAGTTTGGTATGGCGTCTTCTGGTCTCCCGACTTCCGATGTACCTAGGAAATGCAAAGACAAGGACCGCGACAGGCCTAGGGTTAAATCTGCTGATGACGCTCCGGTGAAATTGGTAGTCAGCACAGCGGTAGTCAGGGAGGCGCTTTTGCAGCCCCTGCAGTTCGCAGATTTTCAGCCGCAGGCCTCTGCTGAGACCTTTATGGAGTCCTCCATTCCGCAGGTTGCTATTTCGTCTTCAGACCCTCCGCTTGTCGCCGCCTCAGATGGGTCCGGAGCCGCTTTGCAGGCACCGGCTTCTGACGCCTCTTTTTTTCGACATGAGACCAGAACCAGACTGACTACCTTAGTTCAGACTTCTGCAGTGGCTAGGCCTCTTGAGTCCCTCCAGATTGCTAGCAAACCTTCCAGCCACAAACCTACTCACAAGCAGGCGTCTGACTCCCCTCCTGTGCCTCAGACCCAGTTGGGAAAGATGGCTGGTGATCTTCTTTCCCTTATTAGGGGCTCTCATCCCCCCCCCCTTTCAAAGAGGGTAGGGAATTATCTCCTGATGTTTTGTCTCTCAGATTCTGAGATTTCCGTATGTCTGCTGGTGAGGAAGGAAATTCTCAACTTTTTTTTTTGAGGATTCTGATGCTGAGGACTCTACCCTTCTGCCTCCCCTCCAGAAGATTTTTCCTTTGGGGATACTTTAAATACCCTTAGGGAACACTTTAAATGGGAATGTCAGAATTTTCCTCAGTCTAAGAAAAGAATCTGGTAATTTTTGGATTTGCCACAGCGTACGCCTCTGGCTATACCTCCAGTTTTGGAAGTTGGGGATGATTTCATGAAAAGTTCTTTAACTCCTAATTCTGTTCCTCCTGCCCCCAGAAAGCCTAATAGGTATTATAGGGTTTGTGATTCTCATCAATTCCTTTTCAAAAACTCTACTGCTGATCCTGAGATTATTTCTCAAGGCCCAAGGATGTTAAGGCTACTATTGCTAAAAGCCCTGTGCCTTCTGATAAGGAGTCTAGGGCCTTGGACATGTCGGGTAAAAAAGTCTATACCTCTGCAACTCTTGCCATTAGATCATGAATTGTCTTTTTCACATGCTTAAATATCAGGAGCATACTTTGGAGGCTGTTAAGGCTAAATTTGGTGATGTTCCTTCCATGTCGGAGAACAAAGATTTACAAGACTTACCGTAGTGGTGGTGCTGTGGTAGCGTTGTCGCCTCCCAGTAAGATGCTGTCCGGTTCGATTCTCAGCTAGAGCGTCTTCTGCGTGGAGACATGCGTGAATGGGCGTACCTTCATTGAAGGTTGTGCGTCAGGGCTGGTAACGTGGCACGTAAAAATCAACTACCAATCGTTAGCGGACCTGAGTTCCGCTGTGGCGACCCCTAACCGGGAAAAGCCGAAAGACATAGCAACTGAATTCTGCCACTGTAGTTAATAAGCATTCACTTCATTGTGTTTTTGACACTTGGGATGCTTCCTGCAGAGCAGCAGCCACTGGTTTCGTTATTAGAAGGCATGCTTGGCTCAGGGAGCAGCCTCTTTCTAAACCTGTTAAATCTAAGTTGCTGGATGTTCCTTTGCACAAAGACAATCTTTTTGGTAATAAGGCTGAGGAGGTACTGAAGAAGTTGGAGGATAAGGAGAAATCTATGCAAGCTGTAAAAGATTTCTTTCAGGTTCAGCCTCTTCTGTTTAATAGGCATTATCCTTCCATGAATTGGTCTTTCCCTGATCCTGTCAAGCAGGGTCACTCTAGGCCTAGGGGTTTCAGATCTTCCAGAGTACAGGCTTCTGCCCCTCAAAGGGCTAAACAGTGGCATTCTTCTGCTAAATCGGGGAGTTCTAAGTCAGCTTCCCAAAGCAAACATTTTCAATGACTCTGGCCTTGTGCCTACCTCTGTGGGCCCTGGATTTCCTGTTGGGGGAAGGTTCACAGAGTTATGGTCTACCATCACAGATGACAAATGGGTGCTCAATATAGAAAACCAAGGTTACAAGTTTTATTTTCACACCTTCCCTGTTCTGAAAGAGTACCCAGACACACCCAGAACTCTCAGGGCAGAGGTAGAAATTCAAATTTCTTCTCTACTGACTAGGGGGCTATAGAGCCAGTTCCTGCAAATCAGGCAGGCCTAGGTTTTTAGACTTTATTCTGGTACTCAAAGGGGGCACCTGGCGCCCTATTCTGGGTCTGTCTATTCAAAACACTTGTCTGGTGATTCCCAAATTCAAGATGCTCACCCTTCAACAGTTACTGCCAGTGCTGGGCAAGGATTCGTGGCTGGTAACGATCTCAAGGAGGCTTATCTGCACATCCCAATAAGGGGAAGTTACAGGCAATTCCTTCGCTTCAGGGTTGGGGAGCAACACTTTCAATTCTCTGCACTGCCCTTCGGCTTTTCTACTGCTCCCAGAGTTTTTACGAAGTGCCTGGCTCCAGTCATTGCTTTTTGCAGGCAGAGAAACATTCAAATTTACCCTTACCTAGGCAACTGTCTCATTCAAGCAAACTCCCCAGAACAACTAGAAAAGGATTTGGATTTCGTGAAGAGCATTCTCACCTCTTTGGGTTACACTCTCAACGAAAAGAACTCAAAGTTGGTTCCTACACGGGAGATTGTTTTCCTGGGAGCGAGTCTGAATACAGCCACCCAGATGGTATTCCTCCCTCAAGAGAAGCAAGAAGATCTTTCGGCTTATTTCATCAACTTGGCAAGCATGACCCAGCTCTCTGCAAGGCAATTCCTGCAAGTACTGGGGTTCATGGCTTCATGTATTTTGATGATCCCATATGGAAGGCTGCATATGAGAAAACCTCAATGGTACCTCAAGAATCTTTGGTGTCAACACACACAGGACTTGGACTTGATTCTTCCCTTAATTCCCTGGCTACAAATGGAGTTCCTCTGGTGGGTGACGGCCTCTTCTCACAACAAGGGTCTGCCTTTCTGCCCACCACCTGCCAGCCAGACTCTCACCATAGATGTTGCATGGGGGGCTCATCTGGAAGGCAAGGGCATACAGGGGACTTGGAGCACCCAGCAGATTCACCTGCACGTAAACTTAAAAGACTAAATGGCAGTGCAGCAGGCCTTGCTCGCTTTCAAGGACCTACTCTACCCTAGGACTCTGCTGATCAGGACAGACAATACCACAGTCATGTGGTACATCAACAAGCAGGGGGGGACTCGCTCTTATCCCTTGTGCAGACAAAGCATGAGACTATGGTTCATAGCAGTATCCAGGGTCTATTTAATAGCCCACTATCTTCCAGGGAGTTCAAACTCCTTGGCAGATCATTTGGGCAGACATGTAATGAATCCTCACGAGTGGCAACTGAACAACAAGGTCATTTTCCGTCGCATCACTCAGCATTGGGGCACCCCACAAGTGGATCTTTTCTCCTCTCACACCAATCTTCTCCTTCCAACCTTCTACACCAGGGAGTTGCACAGCAAAGCTTGGAGGGTGGACACGTCTTCCCTATGGACACATCTCTGTTTATGCATTCCCTCCTTTGCCTCTTCTTCCCAGTGCTGCTAAAGATAAGGGACAATAAACCAAAGGCTATTCTGATAGCACCAGATTGGCCCAGACACATTTGTATCCCCTCTTTCGCAGCCTTTCCCAGGCTCAGCCTTGGCATCTTCCCCTGTTACCAGATCTGTTGGTTCAGGAAAGGGGAAAGTTCCTTCAACCTCATCTTCAAACGCTGCATTTAACTGCCTGGCTAATACTTTAAATCTTTCCCAACAGGTGGTTGAAGTTCTTCATGACGCCAGGAAGCCTAGCACTAGAAAATCCTATGCAGATAAATGGAAGAGATTTTGCTCTTGGATGCTGGCTAAAGGAGAAGACTCTTCTCATCCTTCTCTTTCCCTCATTCTTAATGATGGACTTTCCTTTTCTTCAATCAAAATTCACGCTTCAGCAATTTCGGCTCATTGTTCTTTTGAGCAACCCATTTTTTATCACCCCTTGATGAAGCAGTTCCTGAGGGGAGCTAGCAATCTTAGACCTCCCAGAAGAGCTCCTACTCCTGCTTAGGATCTTAATTTTGTCCTGGAAAAACTTAATCTGCCTCCCTTTGAACCAGCTGCCTCTGCAGATTTAAAGTTTCTATCCTGGAAGACTGCTTTTCTTTTGGCTATTACTTCAGCCAGAATGGTATTGGAGCTGCAAGCCTTAATGGCAGTAGAACCTTTCATTATTTTTCATTCAGATCGGGTTTCTCTGAGAACTAATCCCTCCTTTATGCCTAAGGTAGTTTCCAGTTTAACCTTTAACCAATCTATTCACCTGCCTACATTTTTCAACAATCCCCAAAATAAAGGGAAAGGATTCTGCACACTCTAGATGTGCATAGACAGCTGAGATTTTACTTGGGACTAAATCCTTTAGAAAATCTGAACAGTTGGTTAGTTTTGCTCCTGGGGCTCAGGGTAAAGCTATTTCAAAACAAGCCATCTCCAAATGGATTGCTCATTGTATTCACTTTTGTTACTTGCAGGATGGGAAGGTTCCCCCTTAGGGTATTAGGTCCCATTATACTAGAGCAGCCTCTACCTCTGCTGCTTTTCTGAGAGGTGTACCTACTAAGGACATTCTAGAAACAGCTACTTGGTCTTCTGTCCATACTTTCACAAAGCATTGCAATCTACCTTTGTTTTCTAAATACAGTGCTGGTTTTGCCTCTGCAGTTTTGCAGGGCCTTCTTACCAACCCTTAATCTGTGATCCTTCCTCCCCCCTTTGTCTTTGTCCTGGGCTTTGGGAATGAACCCTTATGTGAGGACTGCAACAGTGAAACACGAAGGACATATTACAGTTGTGTACACTTACCATAAATGTTGATGTTGGAGTGTATTGACTGTTGCAGTCCTGGTTTCCCACCCTCCATTCCCCCTTTTTTCCTAAGGCACAGACTAGATATTTTTATTTTTTGTACAACGTGCCTGGGGTGCTTCCTTCCTGGGTTAGCCTTCTTTTGGGGGCTCCTGATAGTTTGAGGAAATGGTGTCAGCTGCCTCCCTTTATACCTGACATACTGACATCAGTTTTACAACCGACGGCAGCTGACGTATACCGAGGACTCTGGTATTCGGGCCAACTAAGGGCTACCAGGAGCCGGATAACCCATATGTGAGGACTGCAACAGTGAATGCACTTGAACATCTACATTTATGGTAAGTGTACACAACTGTACTTTCTCCGTGCCAGACTCAACATAAGTATTTTCACTGGACTCGTAAAAATGGGACCAGTCTTTCAACAACTGCATCACAAGATCAGACTTTTCTGAACGGTCAGATGGAGCTCAACATGGACAAACTCTTCTGACTTTTACAGAGGATTCTATTCAAGCCCATTCCACTTGCAGTGATCACCGTAGTTGTGTCTGTTCTAAGGTGGGGGGGGGGTACTGTGCAGCAGGACTGCTCAAGGTTCATGAACTGCGTAAGATGCCTCCCTGTACATCCGTGTGCTCAAGATGTAAGCTGTCCTTCCTACAGTTGTAGGGCTTTCAGGCCGAGCACCCTCAAGGTGCAGTTTTCATACAACTGGACAACATAATGGTTGTGTAATACTTGAACAAGCAAGGAGGAACCTGATCTTGCCCCTTGTGCAGAGAAATAATGAAAGTATGGAAATGGGCCATGATTTTGTAGAATTTTCCAATTACAGTATGCACCAGTTTGATTGCAGACAAGCTCAGCAAGCAGGTCTTGCTGCCAAAAAAGTGATCCCTGAATATCAAGATATCGTGCAGCATGTTCAGGAAGTGGGGGACAGCTTATTGTGGCCTATTCGTCTTGGAATTCAACACCGAATGTCTTCAATTTTTCAGCATAGTTCCCCAATGAGGACTATAATCCAGGATGTACTCTCCCATAATTGGCCTCTGGTCCCTTCTATGTATATTTTCCCATGCCCCTGGATTCTGAGACTTTGAGAAGGCTGAAGTTGCAAGGCACAACTCATTCTCATAGCTACTTCTGGCCCCACCAGACTTGATTCTTCTTGCTTTAGTCTCGCCTGAAGGAGAAACCCATTTTCCTACCACAGAGTTTCAACCTGGTAACTCACCTGTCTGAACTGGCTCATCCAGACGTTCAGGCCCTCTGTCTTACTATTTGGTTTCCATAATTCCACTAATGCTCAGGAGCTCCAGGGTTTGATCTAATTACTGCTTCATAGACAACTTCAGTTTAAAGAATTTATAAGGACAAATGGAAGAAATTTTGTGTATTTTAAGTGGGCCCATTTTCACCCATTTCTGCTCTGTTGGATCAGATGTTAGCCTTTCTGTCAGTTTAAGAAAGTAACTAGTTCAAGTCCATTTGGTGGCAATTTCATATTTCAACGAAGGGTTTCCAACCCACTCTTAAGCAGCTTTATCATTCATGCAAAGGCCTTCCTCCAAGGGATTTCTCATCCTAGACCTTTATTTACCAGACCTGCCCTGGCATAGGATCTTAGTTTGGTGCTTGAATGCCTTACTACACCTCCTTTTGAACAGACTGCTTCAGTGTATCTTAAATTTGTGTTTTGGAAAACTGCCATTTTGATAGGCCATTGCTTCTGCTAGAAGAGTTTGAGCTGCAGACTGTCTTCTAAAAATCCCTTGATAGTCTTTCACCCAGCTAGGGTACCACTTAGGACAAAACCTTTCTTTATGCCCAGGGTGAGTACTCTGTATAATTTGAACCAAGGTATTCACCTACCTGTGCCCCCCGAAATACTCCAATAAGAGGGCATAACTACTACATTCCCCGGAATGTTACACAGACAACTTGTGATGTCCTTCAAGAATGCAACTGCAGTCATAACATGTGGGGTTGTCCTGCCTCAGGCAGCCCTCGGTCGGCCGGATTCCAAAGTCTGGGTCCGACGTCGGCTGATGTCGCATTTCTTTCCGACGTCAGAGCGGCTGGAGTATATAAGAATCAGCCGACGCCATTTTCTTCAGTCTTTCTTGCCACGCGGTGCCCGAAGCAGAAGCAGTTCGCAAGTGCCGGTCGGTCAGCTCCTGTATTCTACGATACCGAAGTCATCAAAAAAGCTAAGTACCCCGTTGGGGACCTTTTCTTGCCTCAGCCGATGTCAGAAATTACTGAAAAAGTTAACAATTGTCTTTTTTGTGGTAAACAAATACCTCATAAGGATTTCCACTCTTACTGCCTCCCTTGCCTGGGCCCAGACCACGACGTCTCGGCCTGTGTAGCCTGTGCTCGCTTCAACAAGCGCACTCTCAGGCGCCGGGCAGAGTTCGCTGAAGATTTTTTCGGCGATAAATTTGCTTACACCATGCCGTCGGATCTTCTGACATCGCAAACTCCCAAAAAGCGAAAAGACCGGGACCGACATCCTCGGCCCGCGTCTACTACCGACTCCATGCCAAAACCTAGCGTGAGTGCTCCGGTTCCCTCTGAGACTGTCTCTCCACCGCTGCGAACCGAAGACACCGCATTACCGACGACTCCGATTCCAGACATTACTCCGACGCCAGTTATAGATTTTCCTCCGGATACCGAAACTGAGGAAATGCCTGAGACCATTGCTGTAGACAAGGTCACTCCTGCACGTGGAGCTGCCAGGCCTCCTATGGCCATGTCTATTAAGGCCTACACTAGGGCTAAGGCAGCCAGCAAAACTAAGCATATTACTTCCAAATCCTTACCTCAGCCGACTCCGGAGACACAAATTATGTCCATGGCTGCTGATTTAATTACCATGATTAGAGGTTCACAGGCCCATCCTGAGAGAGCATCCCAGCCTCCTCCTGATAAAAGGCCCCGGGTTGAACCCTCTGTCCATTCAGATGAAGACTCTGAGGGCTCTGTCCACTCTGATGACCAGGAAGAGCTCTTCCAGACCTATGAGGACTCGGATGCAGAAGATTCCATACCTTCGGCCTCCCCTCCTGAGGATATTTCTTTTGGGGAAGTTCTGCACACCATGAGGGAACATTTCAAGTGGCAGGGTCAGGAATATTCTGATTCTCAGAAACGCCTTAGGACTTTCCTTAAGAAGCCTCAGCATAGGCCCTTAGCTATTCCTCCTGTACTTGATGTTCTGGATGATTTGTATTCTAATTCTAGTGCTATCCCTGATTCTCTTCCTACTGCTCCAGCCAAGCCAGACAGGTATTACAGGGTCCCAGAAACTCATTCCCATTTATTCAGGGCCCATACTGCTGATTTGGAAACTATTTCACAGGGGCCTAAAGGAGTTTCAGCCTTCACCTCCAAAAATCCTTTACCCTCCAACAGGGAAGCAAGGTCATTAGAGAGATGGGGTAAAAAGGTTTACACATCCACTACCTTATCCATGAGAGCTTTAAATTGCCTTTTTCATATGTTCCAATATCAGGATTATCTCTTAGAAGATTTACAAAAAACATTAGCTTCTCCTGATCCTTTAGACAGGAAGACTTTGCAGGAAGCTGTACATAACACTCAGCAAGTAGGCAATCACTTCCTGCAGTGTGGATATGATGCACTGGTAGCTTCATGTAGGGCAGCTATGACAGGGGCAGTGATGCGTAGACATGCTTGGTTAAAAGATCAACCTCTACCAGATCATGTAAAAGCAAAACTTCTGGATGCACCTTTGGAAAAGAACAAGCTTTTTGGTGCAAATGCTAAGGAAGTGTTAAAGACGATCGAAGAAAAAGAAAAATCAGTTCAAACTGTGAAGGATTTTCTCCAGGTTCAACCCCCCCGATTCAGTAGGAATCGGCCTTCAAAAAACTGGTCCTTTCCTAATCCAGAAAAGTTTCAAAGGGGTAAGAACAGACGTGGCCGAGGAAGAGGCCAATACAGAGGCCCTTACAGGGGACGACAATGGCAGCCAGGAAACCAAAGAAGTGACGCAGGGGTTTCACCTGCCCAACAACCACAAACTCAATGACTTGCCTCTACTACCGCCTACCAGGGAACAACTAGAAGCTCCCTTGGGCGGAAAATTATCTCTGTTTGCAAAAAACTGGCACAGACTGACAAAGGACAAATGGATTTTGGACATTATAGACCGAGGGTACAGGTTTCATTTTCATACCTTACCAAGAAAGCAAGGCATGCCAAATCTACCACAACATCAAAGGGCAGAGGCTATCAAGCAAATCACTCTGCTGACTCGAATGAAAGCAATAGAAAGAGTTCCACAAAAAGAACGAGCAGGGGTTTTACTCAAGACTGTTCCTTGTTCCAAGAAAAGAATCTCAATGGAGACCAATACTGGACTTGTCCGCATTAAACACCTTTCTCATAGTACCAAAGTTCAAAATGCTGACTCTACAGCAACTTCTTCCCATGCTGGGCAAGGAGTCGTGGCTGATTACTCTGAACCTCAAGGAGGCATACCTGCATGTCCCTATCAGACACAGCTGCAGAAGATACCTCAGATTTCTTGCAGGGCCAGAGCATTATCAATTCTCAGCATTGCCATTTGGCTTATCTACTGCGCCCAGAGTGTTTACAAAATGCCTGGCTTCAGTAATTGCTCATTGCAGGCTCCAGGGTATACAAATCTACCCGTACCTGGACGACTGCCTTATACAAGCGGACGACAAACTGATGTTGACAAAAAACCTGGAATATGTCATACGATTACTTCAAGCTCTGGGATACGCAGTCAACTTCCAAAAGTCAAGACTGCAGCCATCCCAGCAAATAATCTTCTTAGGAGCCAAACTAGACACAGCCTCTCAGATGGCTTACCTGACAGAAGACAAGCAAGAGAAGTTAACTCAGTACTTCAAAGGTTTAGCAAAACTCACCCAGATGACTGCAAGGAGATTCCTACAGGCCCTGGGTTACATGGCATCCTGCATTCTACTGGTTCCATTAGCAAAACTACACATGAGAAAGCTTCAATGGTACTTAAAAAGCATTTGGTCTCAACACAGCAACAACTTGGAGACAATCATACCACTCATTCCATGCCTACAAAAGGAATTCCTATGGTGGGCCTCGGTGAGCCAGGAAAACACAGGTATGTCATTCAAAAAACCACAGATAACACAGACCATGACTACGGACGCCTCAGACCTTGGATGGGGGGCGCACATGGAAGGCAGGTGTATACAAGGACAATGGTCTCCAAAGGAAACACATCTGCATATAAACCAAAAGGAGATGCTGGCAGTAATGCATGCTATCGAGGCTTTTCAAAACCAACTCCAGCAAGGCCACTTATTGATACGGACAGACAACACCATGGTGATGTGGTACATAAACAAGCAGAGGGGCACCCACTCTTACCCCCTTTGCAGACTGACAATGCAGCTTTGGGAGAAATCACCGAGTCTAAACATCCAGTTACAATCCCAGTTTGTTCCAGGAAAAGACAATGTGTTGGCGGACAGCCTAAGCAGGAATTTCACAGATCCACACGAGTGGAGGTTACATCTGAAGGCCTTCAGACAACTCACTTCGACATGGGGCAAGCCAGAAGTGGACCTATTTGCCTCTCACCTCAATCATCTTCTACCAAAATTTTGCACAAGGACATACCATCCAATGGCTTGGAAAATAGATGCCCTTTCATTCAACTGGAACTCCCTAGCAATCTATGCATTTCCACCTCTGCCACTGATGACCTCAGTATTACTAAAGATCAAAGCAGAGAAGCCCAAGGGAATCATAATAGCTCCGGATTGGCCAAGACAACACTGGTACCCACTACTACGGAGCATATGCCACACCAGGAGGTGGGCCCTCCCTCAGTGGCCTCTACTTTGACTCAACACAATTTCAAACACTGCATCCAAACCTTCAGACACTGCAGCTAACAGCCTGGGAGATCCCATAAATAACTTCAGCTTATCCCTCTCCAAGGAAGTTCAGCGGATACTAATAGAGGCTCGAAGACCATCCACCAGAAAGGTCTACTTAGCAAAGTGGAAAAGATTCAGCAATTGGAATACCAGCAAAGGACATGATGCATCATTACTGAACATCCCACTTATCTTGGAATATTTGGCAGATATGTTACAGAGCGGCCTCTCATATTCTTCAATAAAGATACATGCATCTGCTATTTCAGCTAGATACAACACTGATCCTCCTGTTTTCTCTCACCCTTTACTGAGACAATTCCTCAGGGGAATCAAGAACATTAAGCCACCAAGAAAGGCCCCAGTGCCAGCCTGGGACCTCAATTTTGTCTTAGAAAAACTGACTCTACCTCCTTTTGAGCCAGCAGCTTCAGTTGACTTGCAATTTCTCTCATGGAAAACAGCCTTTCTGTTGGCAATTACCTCAGCAAGAAGGGTTTCGGAGCTACAGGCCCTAATGGCAATACCACCCTTTATTATTTTCCACAGAGACAGGGTTTCATTAAGGACCAACCCTACCTTTATGCCAAAGGTGGTATCTAGGGTTTCTCTAAATCAAGCCATTCATCTGCCTGCTTTCTTCCCCAATCCTGAGAATAAGGGGGAAAGACTTTTGCATACCTTGGACATTCATAGACAACTTCGATACTACCTGGACAGAACCAAGGCCAGTAGGAAGTCTGAACAGCTTTTCGTAGCTTACGCCCCTGCAGTCCAAGGAAAAGCAATTTCAAAACAGACTATTTCTAAATGGATTGGACATTGCATCAGATTCTGTTATTCCTTTCATGGAAAGACTGTTCCAGCCTATGTCAGACCACATTCCACCAGAGCTACAGCCACCTCTACAGCATTTTTAAGAGGGGTGCCTACAAAAGACATTCTAGAAGCTGCTACATGGAGCTCCGTGCATACATTCTCAAAACACTACAATCTCCCTCTATATTCCAGATCCAGAGCAGGCTTTGCTTCGGCAGTCCTGCAGGGTTTGATTGCCACACCATCTATTTCCTAGAGCATACCTCCTCCCCCAGCTAAGCTATGGTATTCTACCCACATGTTATGACTGCAGTTGCATTCTTGAAGGACATAGTACAGTTTTGTACCTACCATAAATGTAGATGTCTGATAGACATGCAACTGCAGTCGGGTTTTCCCTCCCTCCATACCCCTCTATGCTTAGGGTCCACTCCTATCCCCCTTACTCTTAGCTGGGGATATCTGTTATGGTGTATTTGTTTTATTGCTCATGTATTTGTTTGGAATCCTGTTTTTGTCTTCCAATTTGATTACAGCCTTCCTTGGAGGGCACCTGGCATCTGGGGCAAGAAACACTGAAGAAAATGGCGTCTGCTGATTCTTATATACTCCAGCCGCTCTGACGTCGGAGAGAAATGCGACATCAGCCGATGTCGGACCCAGACTTTGGAATCCGGCCGACCGAGGGCTGCCTGAGGCAGGACAACCCCACATGTTATGACTGCAGTTGCATGTCTATCGGACATCTACATTTATGGTAGGTACAAAACTGTACTTTCTTTCTTGCACTAAGAACACGAAAGATGAGCAACATTTCAGTTTTTCAGTTTGCAGGATTGGACAGTAGATTACCAAAGTAACACTGCCAGAGTGCATTTCGGAATGTATTTCTTAGCTGCACTTCAACTGGCAAAAGGATTTCTTTCCCATCAAGTCCTTACTTAGTTAAGGCTCAAGCTATGGCCACTGACTATTTATGAAACCTTCCACTTGAGATTACAGCAACAGCTACCTGGTCTTCTCTTCATACCTTTGTTAAACATTATAGTCTTCTTTTCCAGAACAAGAGCATCTTTTGAAGTGACCATTCCCAAAGATTTACTGGAGTAGGCCACTTCTGATTAGTTGAGGACTCTCTCCTAAGATTCCAGTACCAGATGAGGATTGAGAAATATGTAAGTTATGTACTTCCTAAAATGTTGCTTTTCTCTGGACTTTTATCAGGACAGTGGAACTTCCCATTCTCCTTCCCCCTCCAAATTGCTACGTGTGAAGGATCTGAGGCTGTGCAACTAAGTTTTGTTTACTTTTAGTTTTTCTATATTTTGGCATTTATGCTTTTTCAGGGTCTGAGACAGCTCAGTCTGAATAAGACAGTAAGAACATGGGTTATGTCTATGGATGAGCTTGAGCTATGAGTAGTTTGTTGCAGTCTCTAGATGTTTCCAAAGGCACCAGTCCTGCAGTCCTAGTGTTTGGACAAATACCATAGAAATATGATTAATAAGTACATAACTTAATCATCATTCTCATTACTGCAGTAGCCTAAGCTGTTTGGGTTGTATGCTGCCCAGGATCCAACAAACCAGCAAGTCTTCACAAAGCTCTGGCTCCCCTTCACACCTGCATTCTTACTGCTGACGTTTCAGCCCAGTGGGAATCAGCCACCAGAGCACACATACCATTCAGGGCTTTCTGGCCAGAAGTGCAAGAGAGCTTACTTATCTTAAACCCCAAAAGTTAGAAACCTATAACATTTTGACCTCCAAAAGTTAGCTATATATATAGAAGAAATGGGGAGGGGTGTAGCTGCTGCAGCAGTGAGGAATTTGAACATCTATATATTAAAAGTGCAACTTGCACAACTCTACTAGGTTCATCATTCTCACTGCTGCAGTAGCCTAAACCATTTCAGTAAGTTATCAAAACTCATCTAAATTGAGAGAAGGAAGGATGAGGGTGAAGAAGCCTTTGGAGGAAGGTCCTGGTAAAGTTTGACCTGGATCTAGATAAGGAATCCAGTAAGTAATGCTTTATAATGTATATAGGACCAGGTTGCTATTGCTAGAAAATGTCTACCATCCACCCTTTTCCAATGTGCCATCAGCTAAACCAAGGCAACCAGGTAACATGCCTTGGACTTGCTTGGAGTTTTTTGTTTTGTATTTTACTGTGGTGAAAATAACGGTATGAAAGCTAAATAAAAAACAAGCATCTGGAATTGTTTGAATTGCCATGTTGTCATTCCTTAGTCCCAACTAAGGAAGTTCACAACTGTTAAATTTAACAAGATAATACCAAAGTTGCATAAACCTGTCCAGAATATATAGAATCCTTTCTTCTCAGTTACAAGTTTGGAAAAGAATACAGAAAGACAGATGGCCTGATTCCTCAAACTCTGAAATAATGATGGCATGAATGAAAGATTTTACTGTGAAATGACCACAACTATGAAAACAAAAGTAGGGTCCACCACCCATGAACATGTGCAACTCTGATAGTCTCTTGCAGATGTCAGAGCAAAGATAAGCAAACTGGTCTACCAGAAAGTGAACCCAAATAAGTCAGAAGAGCTGTTTCAGTTTGCAGGTGGAACTTTTTTTTTTTCAGCACGAAATGGACCCCAAGAAAACACCATCTATACACTGTATGGACTTTAATATAAAAAAAAAATTCTGAAGAGCACCTTTTGTAAAGAAAAAGATGGATCAGTGAGCAGACAGATGAGCTGGCTGACATATCCCTTATAAAGGAGTGCAACAGGTCAAGGGATAGTCACTTAATGTAAAGAAGCCAGTAGTACAAAAATCCCAGATTGAGCCCTGGTTGTAAGTGTGGCACCAACTAGAGTATATTTCCGCATAGTAACACAAGACTTCCTAACAGGAATTAATACCTGCTGCACATCTACATGGATAAATGTGCCTAAATCGTATCAAAATTGAATCATTCAGGCAGTCAGTTGAATTTGTTTGAGACTAGGGTGTACCAAACTCCCATTTCTTGTGTAAGCAAATCCAGTCTGAGGAAACCTGTGATAATTGCCCCTGGCCAAGTCCATTAGAAAGGCAAACCAGTGTTGCTTGGGCCAGAAGGGAGTTGTTGATTTTTTGGAGAATCCTCCTGAGTTATGAGAATGACCTTTGATATCAATGGAAAGGGTGGAAATGCATACAGGAGCATTCCTGACCACAGTAATGAGAATGCATCTTTTTTTCTAAGCCTGCCTGCAAGGAGTCTTTCTTTTTTAAACATTTTTATTGAATTTATTGCATGTGACAGGCAAATTTACATTTAAGTAAAAGTAATCAAACTATAAGTTCATGTTTACCAACATTATGCTTCAGATATATTGCTATGTATTATATATAACCTAAGCAACATTACATAAATTATTCAATTCTTGCCTTTTTTAATAAACAAGAGACCTCTTTATTAAACCATTATACAACATGGGCAATCCTACATTTATATAAATGAAAACAAATTACACTGACAAAATCCTAGATGCAAGCATTTTACCTCACAAGCCATACTGACACACTCCCAGTTGCAAACATTTTACATCACTTATAAACTACCCAGTCATTTTCAGTCAAACATTACATAGCTCATTTAAGTACTGCCTTCTTTAAAACCTCATTCTTTCCCTGTATGTATCGTTTCCACAATTCACATTTTTTCCTATGTAGTTTGCTCCTACCCTTTCGTAAAGATCTGTACCGGTTGTATTATCTTTACTGTATGCACTATTTCTAGTATAGTATAGTTGGTTTAGATTTTAATATCCATTTTCTAGTAATTGCTTTTTTTGGTAGCCGCCATAGTTAGACATAGCAAGGCCTTACCCATGTCGAGGCAGTTCAGATTCTGTATCATAGCTCAGGAAAATCATCTCCCTCGTCACACCAGTCTGCCCACCCAGCATCTCCGACAGTGAATTCCGCAGGGAATCCTTAGTCTGCCAACTCACCACGCTCCCAGAAAAAAATGTTCTCAATTGCATCTTTCTTCCCTGGCACACCTCCAGCATTTGCTGTCTACCTGAGGAAATCTGCTAGATTTTGTTGCATATTTGGGAGACATGCATGCTTACATCTCCCATTGTTTCTTTATAAATTGCTTCTCCAATCTCTCTTCCCAATCCTTTCTAACCTCCACTGATATAGCTATGTAGTATTTTATATGCTCTGCTAAATATTCCTTTAATTGCAGCTTCTATTTTAGATTCTTCTAAAAACTCTACCAGTGCTGGTGATTTGTTTAGGACCACCCTATTTCTTTTTTGTCCTTACACTGATTTAAATCCTTTGTATAGTAATTTGCTCTCAATACCCTTGTTTTTTTGCCATTTTTTTTCCCAATAAATTCCAGCCCCCTTGTGCCTGTTGTCTACATCCCTAATTGCAGTCATCCCTATTGGCAGAATTCCCTCTCTCCATTCCCATGTTGGCTTAGTTCTTAGGATTTTAGAGAGAGAATCTGTATGATTGTTTATTCTCCTTAAAGGTCTGCATCCCAGACTCTCCTGGTTTCTTGAGCGTTCCCTGTTTCATCATTATCCCTTTCAGTTTTCTGCTTGTGCTGTGTATTGGAGCGTAAACTGTGTAGTTCTGAAATACCCCTTCAAGTCAGGTAATCCCAGTCCACCCGTTCTACTGGAAGAATCTGCTTATCCCACTTGACTCTTGCTGTCTTCCTCTCCCACACACAGTCCTTCAGCTCTTTATTAATTGCTGTCCACAACTTCTCTTCTGGTTGATAAAATATGCCTGACCTATGTATAAGACTAATTTGACTAACAAAAGTTTAACTGCTTGTATCTTAGTGTCCATATAACAGAGCTTCCATTTTCTTTTTAGTCTCTTCCCACATATCCTTAGCTGCCACAGCAGTATCATTTTTAATCTATACTCCTAAGTACTTCATTTTATCATGTCCCCATAAGTGTGGATATTGCTGAACCATTTGATAAGGAAGTACATATTGCTGTTTCCTTTTAGATTAGTTTTGTGTCCCAAAAAGATTTGAAACTGTCTCAAAATGTTGTACACACTGTAATGTCTTTTTGGTTTTGTAAGGCATAACATATCATCTGTAATTAAAGCCAGCTTTTCTTGACTACCATACCAATTATATCCTTGAATTTGAGTCCCTTATTTTCTTTGCCACTGGTTCTAAATATAATGCAAATAAACAGGAAAGAGGACACCCTTGCCTGGTTCCTCTGCTGAAGCAGAAATTATCTGAGAGGACCCCACCCACTTTAATTTTCACCTCCGATCCCTCATATATCCTCCTAATCAGCCTTATAATTTTTTTCAGGAAATGCAAATGCTTCCATTACTCTGCTCATAAAGTCCAAGCTTACTCTGTCAAATGCTTTCTCTGCATGAAGACCCACCAGCGACCATGGTATTTTCTGACATTCTGCATCCCTCTGTATCATCAGTGTTGTGTTAATGCTGTCAAATGTTTGCCCCCCCCCCCACCAAACCAGTTTGATCCATATCTATCTATTTTGGTATTACTTTTTCCATTCTTTTAGCTGTCATAGATGCAAACACTTTATAATCATGGTTTAGTATTGAAATGGACCTGTATGAAACTGGATCTGATGGATCTTTACACTCTTCAGGTATTAAAGTTACCACTGCTTTGTTTCAGGATGTTGGTACTTCTCCTCCTCTTAAAGTACTGTTAAACAAATCCTTCCAGGTCTATCAGTTTTTTCCCTTCTAGTTTCCAAACATCCACAGGAATACCATCTGTTCCTGGGGACTTTCCTGTAGATTGGTTATAGATCACAATTTTTTATCTTATCTCCTCCTGTCGTAACCATTAGTAATTGAGCCTCATCTGCCGCTAACTTTGACATATTTAATTGTTCCATAAACATTTCTATTTGTATCTTTCTTGATATCCATATTTCTCTGCTTCATACAGATTTTCATAGGATTTCTGAAATATTTCTAATACCTGTACAGGATCTCTCGTTACCTTCTTGTTATAGGCTCCTTAAGCTTGGTGACGGCCTTTTCTACTTTGCTTGAGTTGTGCTAAAAGTTTTACTGTAGTGTTATCAGAAAACATTTGCTTAACATAATCTTTCTAAACCCATGTATATTGAGGTAATCCCTTATCTTAGCATTCTGCAGTCAGTCCTCCTCTTGTTCTGTGAGATCCCCTCTATTCTGCAATATTTTAACATTTGTCGGTCCCTGTAAATAATTCTTTCTTCTTAACCATAGCTCCCTTTCTTTTATTTCCACCCTATTTTTAAACTCCACCTTTAATTTTATCCCAATCCCTAGCTGTATTTTCAGAAGTAATTTGTCCTGTCTGATAGCTTTTGAATAATCACTACCCATTCCTTAAATTCCTCATTTCAACAGATAGGTGAGAAAGTGCCAGTGTCTAATTTTTATTTCATTATCCTGTGTTTTTATTTTAGTTATTGGTGCATGATCTGAAATAGTTATTGGGTGTGTATCAAGACCTTTAAATGCACACGTTCCTGTGAAATGTAAATTCTGTCTATCCTAGCCCAGTTTTTATACTTTGGGGAATATGTAAATTCACTCTGAACTCCTGTTACTGAATTCACATCTTCCATGGCAAATATTTTCATAAATTTCTTCAAAAATCTATTGTAGTTTTGTTATTTTCCTTTCTGGGCCCCTCGGACACATTTTTTACTGCTGCAAATCAAATTTCACTCCCCACCTATAAATGATATTCCTTGCTGAAAACTGATTTTTTCCCAAAATTTTCTTAAGCTCCACTATAGCAGTTTTAAGTGGAATATAAATAACCATGCCAGTGTAATCCTCCCTTGCCAGTAGCTGCTTAGCACTACAATTCTGCCAGTATTTTGTATCCTGTTCTGTCACTATTGGAGCACCTCTTGCAATTACTGTAAGTACTCCTCTTTTCCTTTGTTCCAGTGATTCCACTGAGTAACCATCCTGAAAACCTTTATCAAATTCACATGTTCAATTCTTTCCAAGTGTGTCTCCTGTAACATAGCTATTTGCACTCTACATGTTTTAATATAGTCCACTTTTCTTCTTTTCTTTGTATTTATGTGAGACCATTGAAATTTAAAGACATTACAGAAAGCGTATTTTTTTTACAGAAAGCGTATTTTTTTTTTTACAGAAAGCATATTTTTTTTTACAGAAAGCATAATTGTATTTAAAACTTATTCCCACCTTTTATGTAGAACACCTTTTTTTAAATGTCTAATTCCAGATTGCGTGTTACATGCATACACTGTTTGGCAGGTTAAACATCTTCTTTAGTTGTTTCTTGTCATATCAGTTTTCAGCCTGTGTCACATCTTGCAAAATGTTTTATTGAAAGGTCTCAAACAAAAAAAGGCCCCAATACCCACTAAAACCTGTTCATTTAATACTAGCACACAAAACTATGTACATCTTCAAATATTGAAATCTTAACCTCCTAATAGGAACACATGTCCCAAACTGACAGCCACACTCATATTTGAGTTAACCTAAAAGAAAGGTTATCCATGCTACAACTTGTGGTGCAAGTAGCCTGTGCTTTTACTAAGTATTAACTGGTTTTGTCCTATCTTTGTAGCTCTCCCAGCTGGGAAAACCCTTGAATACTTTGAGTGTACATTTATCTCCTAACCAGTCCCCCCTCCCCCAAGTCAGTCACTCTCCACCAGACTGTAACCAATTTCTCTGTATCAGATTTTCTCAGTGGAGAGATGAGAACCGGACAACTAATTTCTCTTTATCAGATTGTTTCCATGGAGACATGAGGACCAAATGCAGAATTGCTAATAAGCATACGTTAGTTTGTTAGAAAAAAGTCCTCATAATTAGTATTCTTATCATTTACTTGCTTTTTCTTATAAGTTGTTACTAAATCAATCTAAGGTCCTTAATGCAGTAATTTCCCCATGCAATAACGAGAAAAAGCACTTTAATTTTTCTTTTGTCATGCTGTTTTAACCAGGCTTTTACACTGCAGCACCTACATTTCTTAAAACTAAACAATAAATAAGGGAGAAAGAAACAAAAAAACAACAGGACCTATTTACAATCACCATTACAGTTAAAAAAAATAACTGAAAACTTGAATTTATAGCATGCAAAAAAAACATAACCACAAAAACATACTATCAAGAGAGAGGTTTTCTTTACTTGCAGTTAACTTTCTCTCATCTCTTCCCTTCCCCAAAGCATTTTTCTGATAGTTAATGACATGAATAGGGTATGTACTTGAGTCCCCCAGCCAGAAGTCCAAATTCTGAAAATCCATATATTTCCAGATTTTCTTGTTTTGTCATGTTTTACAAATATAATTATTGGATTGTAATCCCACATTAAATTACTGTTTTTATTACTGTTCATCTCCATCTCCCAAATCTGGTCTCTACTGCATTTCCAATGTACTCTCAGTTCTTCTCGTCAGTTTTCGTGCTACCTTCCTTCTCTCCAGCATTTTCCATTGCAACAATGGAAAAACGTTTCACAGTTGGTCTCTTTCTGGCTTTTACTACTAGAAAACAAGAAGCAGAATCTCCTGTTTCACAACATACTTTTTGTTGGACAAACTCTTGTATTTCTTCTTTAGCATGTACTTCATCAAAAATGATTTTGTCCCTCCAGGGATGAGTACCTTGAAGACAGCTGGGTACAGCAGTTTGAATCTCACACCTGCGTCTCGACATTCCCTGAATAATGGAATGAATTTACTCCTCTTCTGCTTGGTGTACAGTGAGCAGTCATTCTCCGCAAACACTCTGCTGTCTCTCACTTTGTCTTTGGTCCTTCTGCCACATTTTTGTCAGAATCAGCTCCTGCTGGTAGGATTCTATCTTTACTATTAAGGGTCTAGGTTGCTTTCTCATAGCTAGGTTTAGAGCATACACACAATGTGCCTTTTCAACTAACAACTCCTGGTGTGGAATACCATTCAAGTTGCTTATTTGTGCTTCCATAAAACTAATGTAGTGTATTCCTTCCAACTTCTCTGGTATAGCTGAAAATCTCATGTTTTCCTTACATGCTCTGTCTTCTGATTCTCCTACTTTTTTAAACATCTCTTACTGAGCAGTCTCATTTAGCCAGCCTTTTCTTCATTTCAACTTCTGATTTTTGTAGCTGTATAATCTCATCTGAATATATGTTTAAAGCTGCTTCTATTTTTTCCAGATTTTTTTTGTGTTTATATCCTCCATCAGTGTTTCGTTTATTTTGACCAGGTCTGCGTGAAGCTGTCTTGTATCTTCCTGGAGGTTACTGGAAGTCAAGTCTGGAGGTTGTATTGCATTTTGCTTAACTGATTAACTTTACCCTAGCTGAAAATCTGAAGCACTTCTAGGCTTTTGGCTATTGGCAAATGCTCTTGCCTCCCCCATAGTGCCGTTTTTGGGCAAGGTCTCAAACAACATTACCAATGTGAAATTAACCAATCGGAACAAAATAAGGGTCATGCTGCTAAATGCTAGGAGCTTAAATCAAAAACTGCACTCCCTGGAAGCACTTCTGTCACTAGAAGATATAGATGTCTGTGCAGTCACAGAATCCTGGTTCAAGGCCTCAGCAAGTACCCCAGCCTTGCAAGGGTACAATGCCTTCCACACCTTTAGACTGCAGAATGAACATGTAAAAACCAAAGGAGGCTATGTTTCAATCAGTATTATAAAGAAATTCACCTCCCGTCTAGTTAAACCGGACAGCTCTGTGGAGTTAATCCAAGTGCAGGTTACAGTAGGTAAGATCCCCATTCGTCATAGCCAGTTATAGATCCCCCTCCATGGGTCACAATGCCCACAAACGCTACTTGACCAAACTGGAGACGATCCAAATTTTACACAACACACTAGTTATGGGGGATTTCAATTATCTCACCATCAACTGGGAAAACCTACACTAGCCGTAACTCACTACCACAAAAGGCCCTTGACTTCAAATGTTCTAGAACAAATTTTACATACCCTGACAAGAGGAACAAACATTCTATATCTAGTTCTCACCAACATGTCAAACAGATGCACTGCCAAAACTGTTGGACCCTCATTAGTTAAAATTGACCACAGATCAGTCGTCTTTGAGCTGGTGCTAACACCAGAACGCACAGAGTGAAATCAGACTAAAAAACTTCAAGGCAAAACTATACCCTCCTAGGTGAAGGTATAAATACATTCCAAGCCCCACCCCAAGCTGGAAGTGGCAACTATGCCAAAGTTTAGACTGAAACCCTGTACCATCACTTGCATAAATGTATAACTTGGCTGTACCAGAAAGAATCCAAGCCCAAAGAAAAACAAGCTGCTGTGGTGGACATCCAGCATCCACAAATTTTACAGTAATTGCAAAAGGTCGCTGTCCAAGAAAACCAAGGCAAGGCTTAACAATGGAAAAGCACCCTCCTCATTCTCAACTGGCAAATAAGACAACTTGTCAAATCTTCCAAGGGCTCCTTTCAGAGAAACTTGGCAAGTACAGCCAAGGATAACCAATAAGGCCTTTTACAGCTGTGTTCATAGCCTAAAAGGTAGGACCCGATCCTGTGCAGAACTAGTGGCCAACAGTATCTCGCACACTGACCCCACAGTGATAGCAAACCTGCTGATGGGTAGTTTTGGTAAAAATTCCATTCCCTTATCCCTCCTAACTTACCACAAACCTTCCCCCAAACCCCCCCCCCCACACCCTACATGTCTGAAGAGCAGGTCATCAAGGCAAAAAAAAACAGCCTCTATAGGACCAGACAACATCCAGGCTGTCTTCCAAATAGGCTAAAACATGACCAAGCATCACCACTAAGTACCCTGTTCAATAATAGCTGAACCACAGGCTTTGTTCCTGTGGAATGGAGAACAGCAACAGTTACTCCCCTCCACAAAAGTGGCCAAGCAACAGACCTGGGGAATTAGACCCTTAAGCATGACCAAGCCTCATCTGTAAGGCCATGGAACATATCATTATGGGCATCATAAAGACATAGGTGACCTCCAAACCCTGGATCCTACCCGATTTGGCTTCATCAATGGCAGAGCCCGCCTGTTAAATCTGGTGGATTTCTTTGAAAATGTGACCAGGGCCATTTAAGCACACAGCATACCTCAAATTGGCTAAGGCTTTTGACACAATCCCACATTCAGACATTACAGATAAACTTGGCAAATTGAATGTAAACCCCTTTGTTGTAAGATGAGTTGCCAACTGGGTCACAAGCTGGACACACTATCAAAGTGGGTGACTCCACAACAACCAGCAGACTTGTTGCCAGCTGGATGCCACGGGGTCAGGGCTGGGCCCCTTACTGTTGGGTATATATTTCTCAGAAGTTCATGTCAAAACTAAGGGGCTGTGACTGACCAAGTTTGCAGACCTACTGCAAGCTAGGTGCAATCATTGAATCCCCAAATGATATCAATATACTCCAGGAGGGTCTCATGCAGACCAATGACTGGTGTATTAGTAATAGTTTCAAACTGAATGCAAAGAAATGCATCATTTCCTTCAGTGCAAACGATGTCCCTTCACACCATCAAATCAACAATACCATAAGTACCCACAAAAGTGGTAAAGGACCTGGGATCACAAGTTGACTGTGACCTTAACTTCGACCACCGTGTGTATACTGTAGTAAGGAAAGCTTTCTATCTAGCACACTTGATTAGTAAAGGCATCGCCTTGAGCAAACGAAGTTATAACCCCTCTATACCTGGCACTTCTCCAGCTCATAATTGAATATAATCCCCGGTTCGGCATGTATCATACTAAGCACCTGCAGCAGATGTTCATGTTACACTGCTGCAGTCATTACACTTGGGTTATCCTGTCGTCAAGCGGTTCCCCAGTCGGCCTGAGTTCCAAAGTCTTGGTCCGGCATCGGTTGCTGTCGCCTCCTCCCTGACATCAGTGCGACAGGGTTATATAAGATGCAGTCAATGCAATTTTCTTCAAGTCTTTCTTGCCGCACAGTGCCGGAAGCAGAAGCAGTTCGCAAGTGCCTGTCGGCTGACTCCTGAGATTTTCATTCCGAATCCAGAACCAAAGTTGTAAAAAAGCTAAGTACCCCGTTGGGGAAACTTTTTTCTTGCCTCAGACCGATGTCAGTAAAAGTTAATAACTGTATTTCTTGTGAGAAGCAAATACCTCATTAGGATTTCCACTCCTATTGTATTCCATGCCTAGGCCCTGACCACGATGTCACTGGTTGTCGGTTTTGTGCTAGGTTTAACAAGCGCACTATTAAACGTCGATTTGATTTTGCCCGACATTATTTTGGACCTGCATGTCCCTATCAAACAAAACTGCAGAAGATACCTCCGATTCCTAGCTGGTTCAATGCACTATCAATTCTCTGCACTGCCCTTTGGCTTATCTACTGCACCCAGGGTCTTCACAAAGTGCCTGACATCCCTAATTGCATTTTGCAGGCAAAAAGGAATTCAAATTTATCCATACCTGGACGACTGCCTAATTCAAGCAGAGAGCAAGGGGAAAAAACTACAACAATAAAGCTCTTTCCATCCTTTACCTCTCCTTACAAAGGTACTCATAAAAGCCAGGCAGGAAGAGCCAAAGATGATCCTGATTGCACCAGACTGACCACGCCAGCACTGGTACCCAATCTTAAAGAGCTTAGCACTTGAACCACCCTGGATTTTGCCTCAAATCCCACAGTTGCTGATGCAGCACAACAGTCCGATACTTCAAGCAAGCAATGCCTCTCTCCAAAGCTGTTATGGATGTCATTCTGGAGGCCAGAAGGCCTAGCACCAGGAAAGCATACTCTGATAAATGGAAGAGATTCTGTGCCTGGAACCAAGCGCACAGCCTTGACCCTCTTGTCCCAAACATTCCTCAGATACTTTAATACTTAACTGAGATGCTGGACAAGGGCCTCTCCCTTTCATCCATCAAGATCCACGCCTCAGCTATTTCTGCTCATTACAACACGAATCCACCAATTTTTTCTAATCCTTTGCTCAAACAATACCTCAGAGGGGCTAAAAACATAAGACCGCCCCGTAGAGCACCTACACCAACTTGGGACCTCAACTTTGTTTTTGAAAAATTAACTCTACCTCCTTTCGAGCCAGCTAACAGCAGAATTGAAGTACATCTCTTTCAAAACTGCTCTGCTACTGGCAAGAACATCAGCAAGAAGAGTTTTAGAATTACAGGCACTAATGGCAGTGGAACCTTTCCTCATCTTCACCAGGACAGGGCGTCTTTAAGAACTAACCCTACGTTTATGCCAAAGGTGGTATCAAGTGTGGCTCTAAACCAAACTATTCACTTGCCAACTTTTTATCCAAAACCACAGAACAAATGGGAGAGACTACTACATTCTTTGGACATTCACAGGCAGTTACACTTCTACTTGGACAAAACCAAAGCTTTCAGAAAATCTGAGCAATTATTGGTAGCACACGCTGCAGGAGCACAGGGAAAAGCCATTTCAAAATGGATAGGGCACTGTATACGCTTCTGCTATACCCGTCATGGGGAAACCTGTACCTAGCAGCATTACCTAGCTTACCTCAGGGGGAGTACCTACCAACGATATTTTGGAAGCAGCTACATGGAGTTCTGTGCATACCTTCACCAAACATTACCATTTGCCTTTATATTCCAAATCCAGAGCTGGCTTCACCACTGCTGCACTGCAGGGCCTTATAGCCACCCCTAATGCCTTGTAGATTCAGCCTCCCTACCTCAGCTTTGGGATTCCACCCAAGTGTAATGACTGCAGCAGTGTAACACGATGAACATAGTACAGTTTTGTACCTACCATAAATGTAGATGTTTGAGTGTAAACACTGCTGCAGTCCAGGTTACCCTCCCTCCTTCCCCTCTTACTTTCTGGTACTTACCTAGGTCATCTACCCTTAATTACCTATGGGGAGTATTTGCTGGTAATTAAAAATGGTTGTTTGCTTTTCTTTTGTATATTTTACTAGCAATTTGAATTGCCTACCTATTTGGGGGCACCTGACATCTGGGGCAAGAAAAACTGAAGAAAATGGCGTCTGCTGCATCTTATATACCCCTGTCGCACTGACGTTAGGGAGGAGGCGACACCAACCGATGCCGGACTAAGACTTTGGAACTCAGGCCGACTGGGGGATCCGCCTGACGGCAGGATAACCCAAGTGTAATGACTGCAGCAGTGTTTACACTCTAGCATCTACATTTATGGAGGTACAAAACTGTACTTTGAGAGACCTCAGACGTTTAACAAAGGTTAAGGGGCTCCAGCATGTGCCTTACACAGACAGACTAAAGTCCCTGTCACTGTTTCGTATAGACTGCTTAAAGGCGACTTATGCCTGGCGTACAGAGCAATCCAAGAACCAAACCTAAAGATCTTTGCATATCCATAAATCAAGTATGACTAGGCCTGCCCGTTCCATGGACCTAAATATGGTCTGCAACTTAAGTAGGACATGGTGGAGGGATAGATTATCTCCCAGTGACCACCGCGTATTTGGACAGGCTACCAATTCATGTGAAACAGAGAACCTCTATGACATTGTTCAAGAGGAACTTGGACGAATAGATGGGTCACCGTAAAGTCTTACCTGGGATAGTACCCAGAATCCTCCTGGATATGGGTAGACATCACTAAATGCACTCCTGGGTATTAACTAGCATTTATATGGTATCACATTGAGATGAAATGGCTAGCCTTAAAATGACCTCCATGTCGATAGCTAAGTAAGCTCCTGTGACTTCTGTCCAGGTGCTCTGTATTTCTTTTTTCCTGGCATCTAGGAAGTACACTTACTAACTAGTTACTGAAATTTACCCATAAACACAAAAGTCTGCTGGCCTTCTCTGAGTTTTTTCCCCTCAGAGAGCTAGAGTTAGTTGTTACTCATTGTGCAGCAGTCTTGGATTTTCACCTGCAAGGAGGCTTGGTATAAAATGTGATTAGCTGCTTGTAATGAAAGGAGGCAAACAGATTTGAGGTGCTCCCCAAGTGGATCTGTTCTTAAAGACCCCCTGTGTCTATTTCCATTCCTGAGGGTCTTTTCTGGACCTGCTCTGCTCGTCTGCCACTACATTTTGCTCTGACAGAATGCAAAATGCTTGCAGGGTTAAGTGCTTCAGAGCCATCTTCCAGATTGTCAAGGTCAGCTTGCACAGATGGTAAGACCTGATGCCCCCTTGTTTAGGTACCACATCACTGTTTGCAATCACTTGTAAATATCCTGGAGGCCACAGTTACAGATCTTATACCATGCGTCACAGCTAACATCTGACATTTGTGCTTTGGTCTGTCTAAGCTGTTCCACAGACCTTGCACCTCAACCCCTATAGAAACTGTCCCAAGTAAAATCTGAAGTATTTGCAGTTCTAGATTGTGTTGGGAAAGGAAGAGAAAGGGAGAGACCTAGATTCTGAGCAGTTTCGAAGTCTCTACCAATGCAGTTGCTTGATAAAGCCCACAGCTGAAATCTGAAATTCCAAAGGACAGAGGATGAGCATGTTGGATGCATGTGCTTTTTTTTTTTTTTAATTAAACCATTAATTGTTTTTTTATTTAATCTGGCAAGAGGAGTCATGAGAATCATTGAAGCCATGTATACTAGAATTCTCTAGCTATAGCCAGAAACTGATTGGAGAGGCTCAGGTAAGTTTCCAGCTGCAAATGTACCTTTTCCTGAATTTGGAATGCCTTCTGCAGACAAAATGGGCATCTTTTATATCCAGTCCATAGAACTCAGAAGAGAAATGATGGGTAATGGACTCTGTAGGGTTTTGAATTTTGGTGCACTCAGAGACTGAGAAAGGAAAGGTGTAGAACTTGTCTTCAAGAAAATTCTTTAGTACCAGAAACATTCTGGAGCTGAAATCTTTCATCCTTTGGTTTATAGGCACTGGTACTGTGACTGTGTTGAAGCACCCATAGGCATAACTGTTTAGTTCATAGATTGGGGAAGAATTTCCCTTTAAGGTGATATGTCTATCCAGTGTCAACTATAACCCTCCTGAACCGTTTTTAGTACCTGTGAGTCTGAAACTGTTGCAAAAGAGGAAGATTGAGTTTTAGGGACAGGTTTTGAGGTGTCAGGGCAGGAGAGTAGAGGAGTGGGAAAAGAATGCTGGCACGGTCATTCTGAAGTAGTATCCCCTTTTTCTGAAAGTTTTTTTGTTGCTGCTCCCCTCCTGCCATATCTTTAGCTCCTTGTTCACCAGAGTATGGGAGGGATTGCTTATTTGGACTTTTGAATAAAGAAGTGCAGGATATACAAGATTTCTAATTGGGGTCCTGAAGACGGATTGTTGTGTTCTGGGTAGGATACAACCCAAGTAGCTTTTAGAGTACTGCAGTAGTGAAGGATTTAAACATCTGCTGTTATGGTAACCACAATTTATTAAACCATACTTTTTCCTCCCTTAGCCTCAGACAAAGGAGAGGCTTGTCCATTCCCTGTGTGGTCACAAACAGTTGAAATGTTTCCCAAAACTAAATAATGGATTAAGTTAGACCAGATATTTGTCTATATATTTAGCAAAGAAACATGGGAAACTCAATAGCTAAGCAGACATTGTTGGAGTGGTTCACCAGGTGTCTTTTGCTATATCTTTGTTAAACAATAATGTTGATTTAAGTGCACATTCTATTAATGCAGCAGTTAGATCTATAGTGTTCTTTAATATTGCACAATGCATTTGTGGTTGCTGCCTGGTTTTGTGTTTATGCCTTCTCAAAACCACACATTAGTTCCCACCCACCCCCCACCCAGGGTCCACAATAAGCTTCATCTCTTTAGTTCTGCAAAGCGTGCTAGCTCCTTGTCAACTAGGTACTGTCAGATGGTACTGCACCAGTGGTCATGGCTTTGAGGAACATAGTATGGCATTGTAATAAATTACCATAAGAGTAGGTGTTCAATTGCAGGAATGGCTGCTATGCTAAGATCCCTTTCTTCCTTTTGCTATAGCATTCTCCCTCCTTTTTTAGGGGAGGGGACTGTCTTCTGTGAGTGTGTGCATGCATACATCTGTGTCTCACTGACAGTTTGTTTCCACCTGTGAGTCTTCTGCAAGCGTGGAAAATTCAGGTGCCTTGGGTGGTCAGAAGAAACAACCACAGTGTCCACCAACAGGTTTATTGTAAAAACTCTAATCTCTGACGTCTTGGCCAAAGCCTTCAAGGAGAATAACACACAATAAAAAATGTAACAATATATACACCCCTATACAAACTAATTATTCAATTGTATCCTAACAATCAATCAAGTAATGCCTTCCAATTGAACTCCTCATTAAGCCCATAAGGAGACATAGTTTTAAATTTTAAAATGTACATAGCTTCTTTCTGTAATAAAAAAGTTTTAATATTCACATTATAGTATGCAGAAACACAGACCTGTTCTAAAACAGTACCTTTCAAACCAACACTACTACTCCCATGAAATTGTGCAAAATGTAAAGCTACAGGGCTTTCCTCATTAGCATTATTAATATCTCTAATATGCTCTAAAAGCCTGATTTTAAATGCCCTTTTAGTCTCTCCAATATAAAATTTTTTACAAGGACATTGTAAAGAATATACAACACCTACTGAATTACAATGAAAACAATTCTTAATACTAAATTTTACATTATTAATAAAAGAAAAATAAGGCACAATATATTTACAAGCTTTGCACTTCCCACAAGGGAAAGTTCCAATTTTGGCAGGTTCCCTATACACTACTGGAGAAGGTAAACTAAGCTTACTTTTACCAAAAAAATTTTTATATTTTTTCCTTTGCGATATGAAAATTTTAAATTCAAGTCCAACCAATGTTGTACATTCCTTGAAGAAAATAAAAAATGCCAAAAACGAGTAACAATGTCAAGGAATTGTGTGGTAAAACAACCAAAAGTAGTTACAAAATATATAACTTCTTTTTTGTCACGTGTACTACCATTCAAAGAAACATCAAAACCATACAAAGCAGAATTTCTACACACTACTGGTTTGGTACCCTTAAACAGCCTATTAAAACTGTTACTCAAAATTTCATTACTATAGCCTCGGGCTAAAAATGATACTACCATAGACTTGAGTTCTTTATAAAAAATTTCAGACTTGTTACACAATCTATGGATTCGTAACATTTCACCGTAGGGTAAAGCATTTAATGTATGAGAGGAATGCCCACTAGTACCATGTAAATATTGAAATCCCCCTTCAAACTTTTTATTAAGAGAAGTAACCAAATTCACACCATCAGAAATATCTAATACAACATCTGAAAAAGGAACAATAGGCCCAACTTTCAACCCATCAAATTGTAACATATATTTATTATTAATATCATTAAAAAATTCCATTACTTCATTTTCACTACCATCCACTAGGAATATCAGATCATCTACGTACCTATAGTATTGAATCACATGTGTATGGTAAAAATTATGTTTGTAAATAACCTCTAGCTCAAATAACCCCATAAAAAGATTGGCATACATGGGGGCAAACGCTGCCCCCATAGCCGTACCCTGTAACTGCTGATATATGGTATGATTGAATTCAAAAAAATTGTGAGTCAACAAAAATACACCAGTTCAGTTATATATTCTGTGGCAGGGGAATCTTCCCAAAAAAAACCTAATAGCCTCCATCCCAAACTGATGTTTAATATTTGTGTATAGACTCTTAACATCAATAGTAACCCATAACATGTTACGATTAAGTTGTACCTTTTTGATTTTTTCCAAAAAATCAAAAACATCAGTTATATAAGAAGGTAATTTCATAACATATGAACAAAGAAAATGATGTAAAAAAATACCTAAATTATGTAAAAAATAATGAGCCCCTGAAACTATAGGCCTACCTGGAGGTTTTAACAAATTCTTATGTATTTTAGGCAGACAGTAGAATAAAGCCATTTTACAACCTTCTACTTTAAATTTGTTCTTAACTTCTGCCTGACAAAAATAACCTAACCTCACCCCTTTATTAATAAGGTCCAGATATTCATCAATAGACGCAGTATATACATTCAAATCAACTATTTTATACATACTAATATCACTTAAATGGTCCATACACATGACCAAATAATTCGAATAATGCATAACTACCAGTTTGTTGCCCTTATCAGATGGCTTAAACATAATATCACTTAACCTCCCAAGTGACATCAAGGCTTTCGACTCATCATACTGCATATTATACTTTATATTTGATCTATTACACATAAACTCTTTATATGCTACCTCAGTAAAATGATTTATCAAATTAACACACTGACACACCTGCATTCAAAATATTAGGAACAAAATTACTAGACGAAGGAACCTTAGTTGTATCCAATTTACAATAAGCATTTGTTTCATAATCAGACACACAAACTATCAGAAAGACTACTCATACTGTCGTCATCCACTGTAGAAGGAAAAAAGTGATTACACTTAAAAAAAAATATTTTAAATGTAATTTTCTACCAAAAGAATACACGTCTTTTTGCATGTCATGAAGTCACGTAACAACTGTGGGGATAAATTTCAATCCCCTATTCAAAACAGACATTTCTATGTCACTAAACTCATAACTTGACAAATTAATGACATATTCTTTGGTATTAAAAACAGTATGCTCAAAATTAAAGTCATCGTTTACCCCGTTTGAATCCCCCCTGTCCAGAACGCTGTCCGCCTGCATTGGAAAATTGGTCCCATGTCCGTTTTTGTCCCTGTGCATTCGGTAATGAAGTGGTAGAGTCGCCACGAAAAGTATGCCGAAAACTGTCCCTTTGTTGAGCTACGGGAAGCATGGGATACTCGGAATCGTTGTTGTCCTCTTCAAAATTTTTTGGTAAAAAGTAAGTTTAGTTTACCTTCTCCAGTAGTGTATAGGGAACCTGCCAAAATTGGAACTTTAAGTGCAAAGCTTGTAAATATATTGTGCCTTATTTTTCTTTTATTAATAATGTAAAATTTAGTATTAAGAATTGTTTTCATTGAAATTCAGTAGGTGTTGTATATTCTTTACAATGTCCCTGTAAAAAAATTTATATTGGAGAGACTAAAAGGGCATTTAAAATCAGGCTTTTAGAGCATATTAGAGATATTAATAATGCTAATGAGGAAAGCCCTGTAGCTTTACATTTTGCACAATTTCATGGGAGTAGTAGTGTTGGTTTGAAAGGTACTGTTTTAGAACAGGTCTGTGTTTCTGCATACTATAATGTGAATATTAAAACTTTTTTATTACAGAGAGAAGCTATGTACATTTTAAAATTTAAAATTGTCTCCTTATGGGCTTAATGAGGAGTTCAATTGGAAGGCATTACTTGATTGATTGTTAGGATACAATTGAATAATTAGTTTGTATAGAGGTGTATATATTGTTACATTTTTTATTGTGTGTTATTCTCCTTGAAGGCTTTGGCCGAGACGTCAGAGATTAGAGTTTTTTTACAATAAACCTGTTGGTGGACACTGTGGTTGTTGTTTCTTCTGAAGATTTGCTGTGCCTTGGGTGGTCAGGCCTGACTACAGTTTATGTTCCTGCCCTTGAGTACTTACTGGTATCATCAGTATAGGTGGGATCTTACCAAAAAGAGCTAAAGATGATGCAGCATAATCCATCTAGCTCTGTGACACCAATATATGTAACACCAGTGTTCTACAGAGTACTTCATATGACTGCTGTGGTAACAAGAAAAAAATTTGAATGAAAGATTAACAAGTAAGGTGGTCCAATGGCTACAGCATTGAGAGCAGATCAGCCCATGCAGGGGGCGTCTAGAGCTATAGGAGTAACCATTCACCAATTGTGAATTCACTTTTTCTTGTATGCCACTATTGCAAGTGATCCCAGTATTCAAACATTTATCTCTGTTATTAAACAGTTGCATTAAGTTTGCTGTATAAAGGAGAGTTGTTTACTCCAAGCAGACTTCCCTGTGAGATCTAAAAAGAGTTCAAAGAACAGAAAGAACTGGCACTGCTGTGATTGCATTATTATATCCTCCAGCATCAGTCAACATTTTCTAGAATGCTAGCTGGAGAATAGTATAGGGCTTCATAGTCACAAGGGCACAACTGATCAACTCTGGTCAGGAAAGTAGTAGTCCTGTAAGGTGGAAAACACAAATTTTATAGTTTGCTGTTGGGAATCTCTTGTTAGACTAAGTACATTACACAGTAGCAATCGGGCATTGATGCACCCTATCACTGTTGTCTTAATGCAGTGCAGGTTCATAGGGGAGCCAGTGTCTATCCTGGTGCACAGTGGGGCACGGATTAGAATCTCATGACTCAGTTGTGTTGCAGGACACACCCTCATGGGCAAAATCTGATGACCATCAGTTCACACTTGACACCTAATTCTGATGCGCAAGGGTACCCTCATACATAGGAAGACATGCAGACTCCCCACAGAAGGTATCTCAGCTGAGAAAGAAAGAGGCAGCAGTGCTGTGACTGACTTTGGTTACTGTAAAGATTTTCCAAAGTTTTTATGCAAGTACATTAATTTTGTAATGAGGCTGGGTGATGCCCTGAATTTGATAACATGTTACATTCACATTTATTTTCAGTGTGCTTTTTTCCTCCCTGTGTTCCATTAGTGTTTTCCCATGCATTGCCTGTCACTGACGGTGTGGGCGCAGCCATGGACTCCATTGAGAACGGACATCCAGTCAAGAAGGAAAGGTTACTGTAACTCTGCTTTCTGTAGACCACAGACTTCATGATCTCAGCCTACTCCCTACTCTTCCAAGACCATTGTCATTAGCAGCACAGGGGACCTCAACTTTGATCCCCCCTGCAGCTGTGAAATTCACCTGATCAGCAACCCTTAATCTGATCTTTCTGACTGTCTGCTTTAGACCCTAACACTTCATCTAGGTGGCTTAGAAAATATTGGGAAAAGAGACGAGGCATTTACAAGAGAACAAAGGGAGGGACATGTAAAGCTCCAAAGTGCGCAACAAATTCCAGCAGGTTTAAGATCTTGGCTTGAAGTATTTGCATTGGAATTTTTATACCCAGAGCAGATTTCAAAGAATTTTTCCTCCAGTAGATAGCAGAGGTTTGAGGTGTGATGAAGCAGGTGGTAACAGGGAACTTGTTTTGGGGGTGTAATGAGTTGGCAGATTTTAAAAATTCCCTACAGAGTACTGTCAGAAATATTGGGTGAGCAAATGGTTGTAACTAATGAAATTTTTCTGTTGAGCTGGGAAACAGGATCTGAATTCCTTAAACATAGTAAGGCCTTATTACCCTTAATTCTGTTGCCTGCCAAAAAAGCAGTTACTGGAAAACGGAAGTCAGTCCAAGCCAACTGTATCTAAAGTATTGAATATTATAAAGAACTGGAAGAGTGATCTTCAGGAAAAAGGAGGGAACAAATTACATAGAAATAAATGGAAATTATAGGAACTATACATGTTGAATTATAGAATAAGTTCATAGAAATGAATACGTTCATAAATTAGTACTAGACTAACTGCCCTTGTGAGCCATTTTAAGCCTAGCCAATTATCCCTTGTGAGACTCAAACCCTGTACAGTTATGTTCAGGAAGACTAAGCTTAAAGGAAAGGCAAAAATTCAGCAATTTTTGTAAAGTTGGACTGATAGTTGCAAAGAAAAGCTATGTGCTGTTGTATAATGTATGTAAATGGAAAAATGTTAATGTGGTCCATTTTCTTTTCTGGTAATCTGTATTTGACCGTCTTAAGTGATAATTTAATGATGGTGCTTTAAAAAAAAAAAAAAAAAAAAAATTGGTGGTTGACATGAGCACCTGCATAGTGGCTTAAATCACTTGAACATGTATGCATGCTTTTACACAGTAGCTGTTGAGATCCACTGTTATTGTATTGCCAAACTTTGACCCTCTCTTGGCGGCCATTTCATTAGTGCGAAAGCCTTCTTTTGAATAGCAGTGATCAGCTGACCAGCACCCCCCCGCACACACACACGAGGAAGAGAGTAGGCATTATCTGCTCACTCCTATTCCAAATGCCTCATTCTTACAGTGCCTGAGCCACTACTCTAACTCAGGTCATCTGGATCATAATAAGGGCATTTTTATACTTCTCAACCTGTTAGTGGAAAAAATGTGGACAAAGCCTAAAATAATGGGGGGAAAGATCCAAAAACAGGGACATATTTTAAATATTGTTCTTAAAGCTGCTAAAATTGCACAATGTGCAACACTGCATGCATTTTCTCAAAGATATGAAATCTGCATTTCAACTATATTCCATTATTTAGTGGCTTCAGTTATCACTGATTTGCCAAGTTTTATGGGACTTCCAAGATGGCTGCACATTGAGTAACAGTTTAATTCTGTCTTTCCCAGTCTGAAAACAAACTTGGCAAAGAAGGCCGGTGGACCTAGATTTCTGGGTAAATTTCAGCAACTGACTAGTAAGTGCACTGCTGGATGCCAGGAAAAAGAAATCTGGAGGAAAATCCGCTACAAAAGGTGATAGACTGAGATAAGTACTGAAGTTCTTCAGCAAGACATACAAGTTCCAGACATGACTTCCATTAACGAGGAGAGTATAAAGCAGTTGCATACAGAACTGGTTAATAAAGGAAACATTGATGGAATATAGCAACGCAAACAAAAAGTTGGAAAAAATGGAAAAAGCTGTAAACAGATATTCAGGTAAGTTAACACAGCTGCAAAACTCCGAGGTTAAAATGAAAAAAAGGCTGGCTGAATGAGACTGCCCAGAAAGAGATGTTTCAAAAAATAATAGAGTTGGGGGCTACAGCATTTGTGGAAAACCTGAGATTTTATGCTGTACCAGAGAAGTTGGAAAGAACACTATTACTTTTATGAAAGAACAAATAAGCAACTGGACTGATGTTCCACAGCAGGAATTGTTAATTGAAAGGGCATGCTGTGAGTATGCTCCAAATCTGGTTATTAAAAAAAAAAAACCCTAGATCTTTAATAGTAAAGATGCAGTCTTATCGGCAGAAGGAGTTGATTCTGGTAAAACTGTGGCAGAAGGGCAAAATGCTGAAAGTGGGAGACTGTGATGTTTGTGGAGAATGATAGCTCAGTGTACACCAGCAGAAAAGGAGAAAGTTTATTCCATTTAGAGAATGTTGAAAAGCAGGCTTGAGATTCAAACTGCTGCACCTAGCCATCTTCAAATTGTTTTTCCCTGGAGGGACAAAAGCATTTTTTGATCAAGTACATGCTGATGAGGAAGCACAAAAGTTTGTCCAACAAAGAGTGAGCTGTGAATCAGAAGGAGGTTCTGCTTCATGTTTTCCTGGTGTTAAGGACTACAGAGATACTAAGCCAGTGAAATCTTTTTCCAGTGTTTGTTGCCTGAGAGAAGGAAGAAAACATAAGAATTGAATAAAAGAATCAGGAATATGTTAGAAATTAGGGTTTGGAAGATGCAGATGAACAGGATTAAAGCTAGAAAATTGGCACACGACAACTGTGGGATGATCAAGCAGTAATTATTTATAAAACATGACAGAACCAGAAAATTTTGGACTTTGCTAAAGACTTTGCTAAACTTGTGGAGGGACCTTAAAGCATGCACTCTGCTTCATGTTAATGCTCTGAATAAAATCAGTAGCTTGGAAACGGGCAAATGTGGGTTTACAAAGCAATTAGACTGTGAAACATGGCAGAACAAGATAATTTTGCGGACTTTGTTAAACTTGGGGACTCTAAGCATATGCCCTACATTATATTATTAATCTTCAAAAAACTATTTTGGAGAGAGAGGAGAAGGGAGAAAGTTAACTAAGTAAAACACCTTTATTTTTCTTAAATGGCAATGTTTAAATATTGCATGACTTTCCTAGCAAGCTATGAAGCAGAATTTTCTCAGTTCTTTTCTTGAATGTGATCTGATACTAATATAAACAAGTGCTTTTTATTTTCGTTTCTCCCCTCTCTCTTTCCTTGTTCGGGTTTAAGAATTGTAAGCTGTGTGTGTGTGTGTGTGTGTGTGTGTGTGTGTGTGTGTGTGTGTGTGTGTGTGTGTGTGTGTGTAGGGTTCTGGTACATGACAAAAGAAAAATGTGTGCTTTTTCTCATGCTTGCATAGGGAAATGACCAGGTTAACCCCAAGATATATTTAGTACCAAATTTACTACAAAGCATATAAATGGAAAAGAATAATGAATATTATAAGGCTTTTTTCTTGTAAACAAGGTGGTGTTAGCAGTTTGGTTTGCAAGTCACCAAAAAAACAATCTGATAGAGAAATGGTTTGGAGAAAATGTTTACTGAAATCATTTGTTTTCTTAGCAGGGAGAGCTATAAAGATAAAACAAAACCATATAGCACTTAAAAGCGCAGGCGGTATCTTGTCTTAGCATGAATGACCTTTCTTTTTGGTTGTCTCTAGCCTGAGGGTATGGCTGTCAGTTTAGAATGTTTGTTCTTTTTTACATAGTTTTGTGTGTTAAGTTAATAGGTTTATGGGGGGTATATATTTGTTTGAGGGTTTTCAATAAAACAAATTCTGCAAGAAGTGACATAAGCTCAAATGGAGATGACAAAAAAGATTTGTACAAAAGATTAACCTGCTAAATGGTGAATGCATGCACCACAAAAGCTGAACCAGACATTTAATAAAAGCTGTTGTATATAAGTGGAAATAATCTTTCTGTAAAGTCTTTAAATATTAATAGTTTGTGAGATAAATACAAAAATGAGAATAGTGAACTATATTAAAAAATGTAGCATGCAAATAGCAATGCTTCAGGAGATGCACTTGGAAGGAACTGAACATGTGAATTTGATAAAGGTTTTCAGGATGGTTATTCAGCAGAATACCTGGGGCAAAGGAATAGAGGAGTTGCTTATATTAATTGCAAGAGGAGCTCCAGTAATAATAGAAAAAATATATAAAAGATGACAATGGCAGATTTGTAGTACTAAGGGGCTACTGGCAAGGGCAAAGGATTACACTGGCATGTATTTACATTCCATCAAAAACTGTTATGGAGCTTAAGAAAATTGAGAGAAGTAATCAGCTTTCAGCAAGGAATATTACTCATAGGTGGGGCTATAATTTGATTTGCAACAGTGAAGATGTCTGGGGGCCCAGAAAGGGAAATATAACAAAAAAGGATGGATTTTTAAAGAAATTTAGGAAAATATTTGGCATGGAAGATGTAAATTCAGTACTAGGAGTTGAGTGAAGTTGCATATTATTCCCCAAGACACAAAAACTGGGCTAGGCTAGACAGAATTTGCATTTCACGGGAACATGTGTATTTAATTGAAGGTCTTGATATGCACCCAAAAACTATTTCAGATCATGCACCTATAATAACTAAAATAAAGACACAGGGTTATGAAGTAAAAATGTGACACTGGTGCTTTCCCACCTATTAGTTGAAAATGGTTAGTGGTAATTATTCAAGATGTATTAGAATATATAAATTTCTTCTGAAGGTATAGCTAGGTAGTTGGATAAATTTTAAAGTGGAATTTAAAAATAGGGTGGAAATAAATGAAAGGGAGATGTAGTTAAGAAGTAGCAAGAATTACTTAGGAGGACTGATAAATGTTCAAGTATTGCGACATAGAGAGAATCTCTCAGAACAAGAGGAGGAGCAACTGCAGAATGGTAAACAGAAAATAAGGGATTACCTCAATAATATGCATGAGTTTAAAAAGACTGCTGTTAAGCAACCATTTTTTGAAAACTTTAGAGTGCAAAATCTTTTAGCACAAAGACTCGTACAACAGAAAGAGGAAGGGGGTTGTCACCAAGCTTAGGAAAAGTGAAACAAGGAAGATAAGGGATCCTGTGGAAGTATTAGAAATTTTACTCTGTATAAAGCAGAGAAATATGAAAATCAGGAAAAGTTACAAATAGAAATGTTTATGGAAGAATTAAATATGCCAAGGTTAGAGGTAGATGAGGCTCGTTTACTAACAGGGTAAGAGGAGATGAGATAAAAATGGTGATATAAAACCAATCTGAGAAGTCTCCAGGAATAGATGGTATTCATGTGGAAGTCTGGAAGCTAGGAAGGGAAAAACTGAAAGATCTGGAAGGTTTTGATTAAGTGTTTTAGGAGAAGTACCAACATCCTGGAAGACAGTGGTGGTATGTGTAATACCTAAAGAAGATAAAGATCCATCAGATCCAGCTTTATACAGGCCCATTTCAATAGTAAAACATAATTGTAAAGTGTTTGTCTGTAATGGTTAAAAGAATGGCAAAAGTGATGCCAAAACTGATAGAGATCAGTATGGTTTTGTGGAGTGAAGGTAGACATTTGACTAACAGAACAGTGATCTGGAGGGAAGCAGAATGTAAGAAAATATCACTGTTGGTAGAGCTTGATGCAGAGAAAACATTTGACTGAGTAACCTGGGACTTTGAGCAGAGCATTGGAAGCATTTACATTACCTGATAAAATTATAAGGTTGATTAGGAGGATATATGTGGGATCGGAGGGGAAAATTAAAGTGGGTGGGGTCCTCTATGAAAATCTCTGCTTGAGCAGAGGGACACCAGGCAGGTGAGTACTCTCTCCCTTTTATTATTTCCATTATATTCAGAACCATTGGCAAAGAAAATAAGGGACTCAAAAATTCAAGGATACAATTGGTATAGTCAAGAAAAGCTTGCTCTGTTTGCAGATGATATTATTTTATACCTGACAAAACCAGAAAGGGGCATTACAGTGCAGTGGAGCATGCAGAGACAGTTTCAAACCTTTTCGGAATACAAAATTAATAACTAAAACAAAAACAATAATGAGAAACGATGTAATCCATGTACGAATTGATTCAGCAATATCCATAACTTATGGAGACATGAGAAAATGAAATATTTGGGTATGGATTAAAAATACTGGTGTGGCAGCTAAGGATATGTGGAAGAGACTAAACAAAAGATAATATAAAAACTGAGGAAATGGAAGCTCTGTTATATGGATATCTATAGTAAGATACAAGCAGTTAAAATGTTTTTAGTCCCTTTTAGTTTTATACACAGTTCAGGCATATTTTTATCAACCAGAGAAATTGTGGATAGTAATTATTGAAGAGGTCAAGGATTTTATATGGGAGGGGAAGACTGCAAGAGACAAGTGGATACTCATTCTTCAATAGTGCAGGGTGGATTGGGATTACCCAAGTTTAAAGGGTATTTCAGCAAAACAGTTAAGGCTCCTAAACATAGTACAAGCAGAACACTATAATTCAGGATGGAAGGAGATGATAAAAAACGGGGATGGGGGGGGGGGGGTCAAGTAACGGAGAGAGACTGGGTATTATGGATGGCAGACCTTTAAGGAGAACAATAATCTTACAGAATATTATATTCATAAAGTTGCAGAAGGTGTTCTAAGAACTAAGCCAATATGGGAAGGAGATTCAGCAGATAGGGAGGACTGTAATTAGGGATGCATACAATAGGCAAGAGGTGGCATGAATATATTGGGGAAAAAACTGGCAAAAGGAACAAAGGTATTGGGAGCAAATAACTAGAGGGGGAACGGTAATAGAATGGGAAGATGCCAAGAACTTGTTTGGACTGCATGTTAGAGACTGCCTTCCATATCAAGGTTTGACATCAGAGTATGGGCAAAAAGAAAGAAATTAGGGGGTCCTAAATGAAAGCCCAGCACTGTTAGAGTTTTTGGTAGAATCTAGAACAGAAGTTGCCATTAAAGGAATAATTTGTAGAGCATATAAAATATTGCATGATAATTATAAGAATCCGAGGAAAGTAGGAAGGATTGAGAAGCTAGACTGGATAAGTACTTCTCCCAAATATGCAACAAAATCTAGAATATTCAGAATCTTTGCCTGGAAGTGTTTACAGTAGGTATTTTTATACCCCAAGCAGGCAACAAAGAAATCTTCCTCTGTCAGACAGCAAATGTTGGAGTGTGTTGAAGAATGAGGTAACAGGGAACATATTTTCTGGGAGTGTAATGAGTTGGCAGACTTTTAAAGATTCCCTGCAGTCTGCAGTGTCAGAGATGCTGGGTGAGCAAATTGGAGTAACTAGGGAAATTACTTTTTAAGCTATGATAAAGAATCTGAATTGCCTAGACATAGCAAGGCCTTGCTGAGTCTAATTATGATGGTTGCCAAAAAACAATTACTAGAAAATGGAAATCAAAGTGTAAACTAACTTTACTAGAAGTAACAAAGGTTGTAACAGAAATAAAACAACTGGAACTTCAATCTTTGGAAAAGGGTAGGAACAAATTACATAGGAAAAAATTAGAAATGTGGAATCAATACATGCAAAGGAAGGAGGTTTTAAAAGAAGGCAGGATTTGAATGAGATATGTAATGGCTGACTGGCAATAACTGGATATATTAAAAGTGGTGTATAATGTTTGCAGCTACAGTTGGCACAGTTTGTAAGGTAAAATGTTTGCAACTGAGATTTTGTTGTTATGGGATATTTTCATTTATATAAATTTAAGATTGCCTATGTGTCGTACATGAACATTTAATAAATTTTTTTGTTTAAAAAAAGGTTTTATGAGATGCAGATGAAAAATATAAGGCAAAAATCTGGACATTCTGTGCAAATCTGGACTGTTGAGAGATGTGATCATTCTTTGTATGCAGTAGAAGAACCAAGCCGCTTTCACGAGTTTTCCTTTTTAGTTTTCTGATGTAGTTAAGCATTCAGAAGGATCTTCACTTCCCCCTCTTCACAGAACCAGAAGATGCCATCATAAGATTTCAAAGCTTTTTCTTAATCATGCCTACTTCACTTTCTTTGCAGCTTTCTTGTTGGTGTGGAAGGCTACCTGCTACCCAAGTGCATTTTTATCAGTAAATTAAACCAATCCCTACTGTTACCTTTGAGATTTATATTAACTTTTTTCAATATATTGTTTTTTGTCAAATGTTGCAAAACCGCAGTCTTCTTTTACATGGGTATCACTGTGGATAGAAGGAATATTTGCTATAGCATGCATTTTTTTTTAACTGTTTGGAACTACCCATTGGCCTGAGAGCAACTTTTTTGTGTATAGAAAATTAGTCAAGTCAGTGTAGTGAAGGTTTTAAGTGATCATTTGCTCAGAAAAAAAGTATGATTCATGTTTCCATAAACATAACTCTAATTTTATTGTTGAAAGAAATTTGTCAGCATTTTACTGATTGGATATGTCACCTGTACCAAGTTCAAGATTTTACAGATTTCATCAGATGATTTACATTTATTTATGATTTTGAGAAAAGCGCTGAACACTGAGAGAAGATGGCAAGTTAGCTTGGACTTCTGAGAAACAAGTTCCAAACAGTAAGGGGCCCAGCACAGAACCCTGTGGTACACCACTGGTGACTGGTCTTTTGTTAGAGGTGATGTCACCCGCCTTGACAGTGTGTGTCATGTTGGTGAGCCAGTTGGCTACCCATCTGGTAATGTAGGGGTTAATTCCCAATTGGGAGAATTTCTCTAATACCTGACTGGGGGATTGTGTCAGATGCCTTGGCTAGGTCGAGATAGGCGATATGTCATGTCTTTCCCTCATCAAGGATGATCCGTTTTATCCTATCTTGAGAATACTGCACACCACAGTAGATGTCCAAAGCAATTGGTCTGTACAACTGTTTTCCCTGTAGAGCACCATGTAGATTCTGTGCTGCTGCCCACATCTCCATTCATTGGTGAGTTTGAGATGGAAACACTCAGCATGTTTTTCAGAGGTGGGAGGAACACCAGAGAACCAGGGAGAATATGAAAACTCCAAACAGGCATTGGTCGAAGGTCAGACTCTAACCTTGCGCATGAGAGGCGAAGACCTTAACCATTATGCCAACTGGCCTTATCCTTGTACCTTGTGCATGGGAAAGATAAGTTAAATCTTTTGTCTGATTTCTTCAAAATTTTCTTCTATTCATATTCATTTCTTTAACCCTCCCCTCCCAACCTTGCTTTTTAGTAGGATAGTTTTTTTCTTCCTGCACTTGCCTCCTGTACGGCTGTTGGGCCACGTTTCCTTTCCTTTTTCGCTGTATCAAAAAAAAAACTTTCCCGGTATCTTTGTGTTGTTCTTTAGCTGTACTTGGTACGATTGTGTAGGTATTGTTTTTCCTTTCTGCTTTAGGGGGGGGGGGGGTGAGTGCATGTGTTTGTGCTAGGTCTGTTAACTTTACAGTGTTGGACAAACCTATGGGTTATAAACTGTGGCCACAAAATCCTGAATTCGAAAGCCCACAAGAGGAGAGGTGTCTGTTTGGGGTACCTCTCACTTGGATCAAGAATGTAAGGTGGGTGCGGGATTCAACCCCCACACCTTAGCGGATTGCTGCAACAAATTAATTTTGGGAGGGCTTTTACTCTTAACTGGAGTTCAGACACCTGCTTAAGCCCAGCATTTTCAAAGAACCCAAGAAGTGCCCCTGCCAATCTCCCCAGGGGTTTTGGCTTCAGCTCCTGAAAAAAAGACTAAAGCTGTTATCTGTTTTCTGTAGATCAAAGGAGGCCTTCCTCGGAGCAGAGGAGCTCCTTGAATCAGACACCTCTTTTATCATTCTTGCTTTCTCCTTTGACCCATCCTGCTTTGGATCCTAAGAGAAGTCTTCATTCGCAGTTCACAATCACCATCCAAACCCTTCTTGGATCTGAAGGTTTCTTATCAGAGGTCTAGGAGCTACATACCATGGCATGGGAAGTCCTCATCTCCTGCCAGGTCTTCCCATTCATTGGTTTCTTCCAGGTCCTCCAGGCTTTCCTGCTCCGAGATGGACAGGATGATGTGAAGTTTGTTTAAGGCTCAGATCGAGCTGGGACTTTTATAATCTCCAACCCATCTTTGTCTTGGATCCATGAGAACCCCATCTCCTTTTCTACTTTCCTCTTCCAATGCGACCACTCTCTTCGGAACCCCAGGATCCAGATACTCAGAGAGATGTTGACTGAGCTAAGGATGGTACTTTCCTCGACTCAGTCAGTGCCCTAGACTTGACTGCTCCAAGGCTGTCTGAGCAGGGTGGGTCCCGACCCCGAGATGTTTGTGCCAACTTAGTGGAGATAGTTTTGGCTTCAACTTGGTCAGATGTCTGTTTCCCTCGGAGCTTCGACCTTTGACATTTCGTGGCTGGTGTTGTATGGAGGCCACTAATCCAGGGTGATATCTTTCAATATTCAGCCTGAGAAGGGAGAAAGTGATCCCTGGGCATTCCCTAGGCCTAGAGATGCACCACCCCGGGTTCCTAGGCAGTCTTCATCCAGTCTAAGCCTTGATCCCAGTTGTCCTGTCTATGGTCAGCAGGTCCTCCAGCCCACCCCTCTAGAGGGCACTCCTTCCTCTTCAGGGTCCTCCCCTGACTATCCCACAGATGAGGTGCATCGAAAAAGGATGTGCAAGAGGAGGAAGCGGTACACACACTGTTGGAGTCCTTGACTGAGGATACCGATTTTGATGAGGGAAAAGGATCCCCTCTGTCTCCTAGAGATCCTGAAATGAAAGGGTGGATGCTCTTCCCAAACTCCTGCTGAGGAATTGGTATTTCTGGAAGAGTTTGGGACAGGCCCATCTACCTCCTGGTTCACCTCACCTGTGGATGAGCTTATCGATCTAGTCTCCCGCCAGGCTTGGAAGGCGCCAGACACTATGGAACCTATCCCTAAGTGTGCTGACAAGTTTTATAACCCCCCCCCCCAGATCGACGTCATTGGAGCTTGTGTATTACATGTTTACATGCCATAATAGTGTCAGCAGTGACCAAGAAAGGAGCTAGCAGAACATAGCTCCTCTGTCCATCTCCTGAACAATCTGTCTCTGGTGCTGGACAGACACAAGAAACATGTCTACGCCTCAGCAACCTGTGCTCTGAGACCGTATAACTACTTGGCACACTTTAAGCATCTTCAGAGGGACTTGGTCAAGGAACTAGCCAACTCTTTGAGTGCATGTCTGAGGAGGACTTCACCAAGGTACTCGACAACTGTCAACTCTTATTTCGCTGTCCAATTATTCATTGAGGCCAATTTCCAATGCTGCAGAAGGGACCTCTTGAGCAGTGGGTCAGGCATAGCCCTTAGATACACCTGCTTGCAGCTCTGCAGAACCATTTAAGGCATCTTTCACCAATGCCCCCTTTGATGGATCTTCCTTATTTGGACCATCAGTTAAGGAAACACTCACCCGCTGTGGGCAAGAAGGAAAAATCTGCTATAGGGATACATTTTTCTTCCCCTCAGAGGCCTTTTTCAAGGAGCCAGGGTAGCAGGAAGAAAATGTGGTTCAGAAAATCTTGGATTTCTTTACCAGACACTAAGTTTCATCACCCAGAGGCAGAGGGCAAGGATTTAAGATGCTGCCGTAGATGCAAAGGGGGTCCACAAAATCAGGGCTTCAGATAACCTTTTTCTGACTAGCCCCATCAGAGCTCTTGAAGCACTGCCCCACTGTCCTACTTTGGAGACAGTTGGGGGCAGACTCTCGTTGCAACCAAGTGCCTGGACAAAACTAACAAATAATTCTGGGTGCTAAACGTAATTTCCAGAGGCTGACCTTCCTTCCCCCCCCACCTTCCGGAAAGAATCTCCCAGATATTCCACCTAGTCAAAGGGAGCAGGCCTTACAAGAAGTTCAAAAACTTTTAGATAAGAGTCATCCAACAGGTCCCCACCGAACAACAAAGATATGGAACTTATTCATGTTTCTAATTGGTGTCAAAAAACACGGGACCTAAGGCCTGTATTGGACCTGAGCTGACTCAGATTATATGTCAAGAAGTCAAAGTTCCGCTTGGTGACTGTTCAGTCCATTCTGCTATTGCTACACCAGGATGATGGGATGAGCTCAGTATATCTCCAGGATAAGTACCATCATATAAAGATCAATAGCGGCTCCAGGAGATATCTGTGCTAGCTGGGAGCCGGTCATTACCAGTTCAGAATACTACCTTTTGGACTCACCACAGCCCCCCTGGGTGTTTACCAAATGTATGTCAGTAGTGGCAGCTCACTTAAGACTGCAAGGATTCCAGGTGTTTCTGTATTTAGACAATTGGCTCCTGACGGCACTATTGAGGCATCAACTGATTCTTGCCACCCAATATCCATTAAATTTTTAGACAATTGGGAATAACAGTTAACTTGGCAAAGTCAAAAATGAAAAACGAAAACAAACGAACTAGATAAAAACTGAGCAAGATGAGAGGCACACACAGTTGGTATATTGTAAAGCGCTTTTCGTTTATGGCAAATCACAAACTTCATCAGACAAATCACACAGTAAAACATCTCATTTAAATACACCTTACCAACCAATCAAAGATTATACATAATTAATTTAAAAATCACTTAAACAGTTACTACACAGTAAATACATAATGCCACCTTACTTTTACTAGTTTTACATGAATAAGCGTATAATAAAATACTCAATAAACAATACAACTAAAAACCAAATATATGTTAAAATGTCAACAGGTTTTTTAACGTCTTAAATTTTTCAATTTTAATATGCTACTCAAAATACATCCTTCATTTAAACCTGGCAAACAATAAGCATTTAATCTTATTTGCCAGGAAAGTTCCATTTCATCAAGTTTAAGAACCTCAGGACCACCTCTAAAATCACTGTGGACTTGATCTATTATAATAAATTTAAACTTATGGTCAGGAAAGGAACCAACATGCTTAGCCAAAGCATTTTCAGTTTTGTCACCTGTGCAGACAGCAGTTTGTAGGGAAGCAACTGAACGCAGTCACTCAAATAGCATGCTTGCTACCACTCCCAGTGTCATCCCTGAGGCAACACCCAGTACCTTGTTACACATTTACAGACCTTTGGGAATAACAATAAACTGGCAAAGTCAAAAATTATACCTGTGCAGACAATAGTTTGTAGGGACGCAACTGAACACAGTCACTCAAATAGCATGTTTGCCATCACACCGAGTATCCTCCCTGAGGCAACAAGTTCAATACCTATGGGATATACCTACACCCCCAGCAAGGTATGTTCTAAGAGCTGTAGGTTCCATGTTTGCTGCCGTACTCTGTCCTGTTGGCAAGATTCTTCATGAGTACTTCAGTGGACATTGGCAGATGTTCTTCATGTTTCACTGTTGCAGTCATTACATTTGGGTAATCCTGCTGGCAGGTTGCCCTCAGCCGGCCTGAATTTCAAAGTCTTGGTCCTGCGTCGGCTGCTGTCACCCCTTCCCTGACGGCAGGTCATCAGGGGTATAAAAGAAGCAGTTGACGCCATTTTCTTCAGTCTTTCTTGCCGCGCGGTTCCTTAAGCAGAAGCAGTTGGCAAGTGTTGGTCAGCAGACTCCTGAGATTTTTGTGTTTGAGTTTCAGATCCAAAGTCTTCAATAAAGCTAAGTACCCCGTTGGAGAAACTTTTTTCTTGCTCCAGACTGATGTCAGAAAAAGTTCATAAATTGCATTTCTTGTGGAAAGCAAATACCTCAAGGATTTTCATTCTTACTGTATTCCTTGCCTAGGCCCTGATCACAACGTTACTGGTTGTCTGTTTTGTCCTAGATTTAACCAACGCACTATTAAGCGTCGGTATGATTTTGCTTTAAACTATTTTGGACGCTGGTTTAATTATCCTGAAATGTCGTCTGATAGCCATCCGACTACCGGAGTTTACAAAAAAACGCAAAGAAAAGGATAGAGAAAAACAGAAGCCCAAAACCGATGACAAAGCTTCTCCTAAGCCAGTCGCCGGTTCTCAGTGAGGCGCTTTCGCAGCCCCTGACGCCCGCTACTTTAGAGTCGCAGGCCGCTACCGACTCACGTGGAGTCTGCCATGCCACTGGATACTCGAGGTATTGGAGCCTCTGACGCTAATCCCTCAGATGAGTCTGGAGCCGCTGAGCAGGTACCGGCTTCTGAGGGTGTATTCAGACCACAACATCTTTACATTAAAACGACTTCAGCTTCAAAGGCAAAGACTAAAGCACCTTCTAATGCAAGGAAACAAACTCAAGAGCCACGTGGACTGGCCTCTATGCTCAATAAACAGATTCTCAAAATGGCCGAAGACTTGATTACATTGATCAGGCTGTCCCATCCCCCTCCTGATAAGAGGCCTAGGCAAGACACTGACTATGAATCTTCAGATCACGTTTCTGTTTCTTCTGATTACTCTTCTGATTAGGAATACCCCCCCCCCCCATTAGGATTCTGATGCTGAAGAATCTATTCCTTCAGCATCTCCTCCTGAGGACTATTCCTTTGGGGAAACCTTGCATACCATGAGGGAGCATTTCCACTGGGAAAGCCAAGGTTTTTCAGAATCTAAAAAGAGGCTCAGGGATTTCCTTTTACTACCTCAGCACAGGCCCGTAGCCATTCCACCTGTGTTAGACATTGTAGATGTGTGTTCGGAGTCTAGTCTAAACCTTGACTCCTCACCTCCAGCTCTCGTTAAGCCTGACAGATATTACAGGGTTCCTGACTCTCTCAAATTTCTTTTTAAAAACCCTGCTGCTGACCCAGAAACTATTTCACAGGGTCCAAAGGGAGTTGAGGCTTCCACTGCAAAAACCCAACCCCCTCTGACAGAGATTCAAGGGCACTTAATAGATGGGGAAAAAAGGTTTACACATCTGAAGCTGTGGCTGTAAGGGCCTTAAACTGTCAATTTCATATGCTTAAGTATCAGCAACATGTCATGGGATTGCTTAAACAGAAAGTGTTAAATTCTGAATGTGCAGAAAACAAGGAAATGCAGGATTTATTGTATGCAGCAGAACAAGTTGGAAAACATACTTTGCAATGTGGTATTGATTCTTTGGAGGCCTCCTGCAGGGTCACAGTTACGGGTTCTGTAATTGGGAGGCATGCTTGGTTATAGGAACAAAATCTGCCTGATCATGTTAAAGTTAAATTACTAGATGCACCTTTACAGCATGATACTTTGTTTGGTGTTAAGGCAGAAGAGGTGTTAAAGAAAATGGAGGACAAAGCTAAATCTATGCAAACTGTCAGATTTTTTACAAGTACAGCCACCTAGCTTTAGTAGACACTGGCCTACAAAAAATTGGTCCTTTCCTGTGCCAGACAGATGTCAAAGGGGTAGATCCAGATGCCCTAGCGGCAGATCCCAGGCGCAAGGTTCTTATAGGCCCAAGCAATAGGGTGCTTCTACCTCCAAAGCTGGAGAAGATTGAACACAAACATACAGAAAACAGTCCCAATGACTTCCCTCTGCCTGCACCAAGCACTTTTCTTCTGCCAGCACCATTAGGGGGAAAATTAGCACTTTTTGCTCAAAATTGGCACATCATAACCCAGGACAAGTGGGTTCTAAACAGTGTCACAAGGCTACAAGTTCCATTTCCAGATCTGCCAAAATATCAATGGGCAGAGGCACTAAAATAAGTCTCATCCCTCATGGACATGGGGGCCATTCAGCAAGTACCAGAGCAAGAGCAGGGACAAGGATTTTACTCTACTGTTCTTGGTACCCAGAAAGGACAAGGCCTGGAGGCCGATACTAGACCTATCTATTCTGAACACTTTCCTGGATATTCCAAAATTCAAAATGTTGACTTTGCAGAAGCTTCTGCCCATGCTGGGCAAGAATGCTTGGCTTGTGACTTTAGACCTAAAAGAGGCATACCTACATGTTCCAATCAGACAATTGTGCAAAAGATATCCATGTTTCAAGGCTGGTTCAATACATTACCAATTCTCTGTACTGCCCTTTGGCTTATCTACTGCGCCCAGGGTCTTTACAAAGTGCCTGGCACCAGTAATTGCATTCTGCAGACAAAGAGGAATACAAATATATCCTTACTTGGATGACTGTCTCATTCAAGCAGAGAACAAGGACATTCTTCTTCAACATCTGGCGTTTGTGAAGAGACTTCTAACATGTCTAGGGTACACAGTCAACAAAAAGAAATCAAACCTAGTACCCTCACAAGAGAACATTTCTGGGTGCAAGCTTAAATACAGCTGCCCAGATGGCTTATCTCATGCCAGACAAAGGCAACTGACTACCTATTTCAAAATGTTGGCAACAAAGGCCCAGTTATCTGCAAGAAAAATTCTGCAGGATTTGGGCTTCATGGCATCCTACTAATTCCATATGCAAGACTGCATATGAGGAAACTTCAGTGGTACCTAAAAAGTGTTTGGACTCAACATTGCCACAGCCTGGAAACAGTCATTACTCTCATTCCCTGCCTGCAACAGGAATTTCAATGGTGGACAAAGGCTTGTCACCAGAACAAGGGACAGCCATTCACATTACCTCCAGCCAGGCAGACACTAACAACGGATGCATCAGACTATGCCAGGGGAGCCCCCATGGCAGGAAGAGGCATTCAGGACACATGGCCTTCAAACCAAATGCATCTTCATATCAATCAAAAAGAGATGCTAGCTGTTCAAATGCCCCGACAGCCTTCAAGGACCTACTTCATCCGGGACAACTACTGATAAAGACAGACAACACCACAGTCATGTGGTATATAAACAAGCAGGGAGGCACACATTCTTACCCCCTTTGCGACTAGCTCTGACCTTGTGGGACACAGCTTTGACTTACCAAGTACATCTGCAGGCACAATTCCTAACAGGAAAGGAAAATACTCTGGCAGACGAACTAAGCAGAAAACTCATGGATCCCCACGAGTGGAAGATGGATCCACAAGTCTTCAGCATAACAAGGAAATGGGGATGCCCGGACATGGATCTATTTGCCTCCCCTCTCAATTACAAACTAAAAAGATTCTGCACAAGGACTTATCACAGACAAGCATGGAAAGTTGATGCCCTATCTTTCAGCTGGGAAAACCTATCAGTATATGCCTTTCCACTGCCTGTCCTCCCCAAGGTGCTCCTAAAGGTCAGACAGGAGAAGCCAAAAATGATACTGATTGTCCCAGACTGGCCATGCCAGTACTGGTATCCAGTACTAAGGAACTTATCTCTATACCCAGCTTGGACCTTACCTCAAATACCTCTACTACTGTCCCAGCAAAACAATCAGATCATGCACAGCCAACTCTGGACATTAAACTTGGCAGCATGGCGGATAATGTAGTCATACAAAAAACACCTCTCAGTAAAGCTGTGATGGATGTTCTGGAAGCCAGAAGGCCTAGTACTAGAAAGTCTTACGCTGGAAAATGGAACAGATTCTGTGCCTGGAACTAGGCACAAAGAACTGATACAGCGGTACCAAATATTCCTCAGATTTTGCAATACTTAATTGAGATGCTGGACAAAGGCCTATCTTTTTCATCAATTAAAATTCATGCCTCTGCCATTTCGACTCATTACAATACAGAGCCACCACTATTTTCTCACCCTTTATTAAGGCAGTACCTCAGAGGAGCCAAAATTTTAAGGTCCCCAAGGAGACTACCAATACCTGCATGAGACCTCCACTACGTCTTGGAAAAGCTCAGCCTGGCTCCTTTTGAGCCAGCTACTATTGCTGATATGAAGTTTATATCTTGAAAAACAGTTTTGCTCTTAGAATTACTTCTGCAAGATGAGTTTCAGAGCTACAGGCGCTCATGGCTGTGGAATCTTTCATAATTTTTCATCCAAACATGGTCTCCCCGAGGACAAACCCAACATTTATGCCTAAAGTAGTGTCCAGTGTGGCTCTTAACCAAACCATTATCTGCCAACCTTTTACCCAAATCCACAGAACAAGGGAGAGAGAATTCTACTTTCTTTGGACGTACACAGACAGCTTAGATTCTGCATGGACAGAACCAAAGCTTTCAGGAAGACAGAGCAATTACTAGTGGCATATGCTGCAAGATCACAAGGAAAGCCCATCACAAAGCAGACTATTTCTAAGTGGTTAGGCCACTGCATTCATTTATGCTACTTACACCATGGCAAGCCAGTGCCTAAGGGCATTAGGCCTCATTCCACCAGAGCTGCAGCCACCTCAGCAGAGTACCAACCAGAGACATTTTAGAAGCGGCTACTTGGAGTTCAGTGCATACCTTTACAAAGCATTATCATCTGCCACTCTACTGTAAATCCAAGGCAGGCTTTGCCACTGCAGTTCTGCAGGGCCTCATAGCCGCTCCTACTGCTGTCTAGTTCCAGCCTCCCAACCATAGCTTTGGGACTCTACCCAAATGTAATGACTGCAACTGGCTTTGGTATTCCAAAAAAGTAAGGTAAACGGCATACTTTTTTGCAATACCAAAGCCACACAAGAACAGAGAAGACACACCTTATAGACCGGTGGTAGCAAGTGGAGGTTCCCTTACTGAAGCCAAAGCCATTTACCTTGATTACTTGCTGAAACCTCTAGCAGAAAAGAATAAGTCATACATAAGAGATTCAATGGATTTTCTGAAGAAAATAAAAAACATTACAGTGGAAGCTGACAGTATTTTGGTAACTATTGATGTGGAATCCTTGTGCACAGTGCTCCCTCACAATTACTGTATAACAGCAGCTATGGAGTCTTTTGAAACTTTATCAGGTTACACAGGCACAACTGCAAAAGTTAAGCAAGCTCATTAATCTTGTACTGGATTTCAATTTCTTTACTTTCAATGGCAAACGCTACAAACAAAAAACTGGTATAGCAACCTGGGGGCTGCCATGGCTCCCAGCATAGCTAACATAGCCCTGGGCAAATGGGAGGAGGACTTTGTGTTAAACACAGATTACATGCAGCATATCACATGCTATTTACGTTTTATTGATGATGGCTTTATTGTGTGGGAAGGTGACACCTTGCAGCTTGGAGATTTTATCACTTACCTCAGTCAAACAACCCCCTTCCTGAAGTTTACCTCTTTCCATAGCTGTACTTCAACCGCTTTCTTAGATATGCAAATTTCCAAGGACACCAACAATAACAGAATCACCACTGATCTATTCAGAAAACCAACAAGGGTTAACTTATTACTCCACAGTAAAAATCTACATCCTACAAAAACCAAGTATAATGTAGTGAAGTCCCAAGGCTGTAGATAAGCTCGATTTACCACAGAGATGGAACCATTTTTGAGAAACCTGAACAACTTAGAGAATGATTTTCTAGTGAGAGGCTGTGAAAGTCAGATGTTAAAAAAACATCCTGGAACCCATTATAGAACTGAAAAGGACTGAAGCACCTTCACTCAACCTCCCCAGTAGAAAAATGTTAAGTAATTCCACAGAGAATAAATGAAAAAAATAGCTGCATCCTGACATGCACTTTGGATTATCACAGTATCAAAAATATTATTGAAGAAAACTGGGACATTGTCACAGGAAACCCTTTTCTGATTAACATCTTAGGTGAAACCCCATCATTTGTTTATAGGAAGGCCAGGAACATTAGAAGTTTTGTTGAATTTAAACCTACACCATGTGAGAAAAGCATTAAAAGATGTGAAACTAATTGTACATTTTGTATATTTATACAGCAAGGTGATAGTTTGTATTGCCCTTACTTAAAGAAGATCATTAAAACCAGTGGAAGGGGGGGGGGGGACTGTAACACTAAAAAAGTAATTTACAGGGCACAGTGCAATTAATGTGATGCATTCTATGTGGGCAAGTCTAAATAAACTCAAGCATAGGATTTCATGTCATCTGTCAGAAATACACTCTGGATGTGAAAATAATGCACTAGCCAAAGACCTTTCTCTTCATAAAAGGCACACAGGTTTTAAGTTCCAGATCCTGGATTGCATAGACATGGATGATCTTGAAGGAGACATCCCGAATTTTCTGGAGAAACGTGAACACGTGGAAATTAAAGGTGAACTCTTTTAGTAAGCCTGGACTAAACTACTACTGTTCAATTAAAAGTACACTGGAACTTAAAATATTGCGACATTGTTTACATGACTAATTGTATTTTATTTTATTCTACAAATTGGTTTTAAATACCATTTTAAATCGGTTGAAATTTAAGTGTATATTTTGTTTCCATCATCATACATAAATACATTTTTTAAAATTTTTTTTCTGGTTCTTTTTTCCGCTTCATTCAAAATGATGTGCAATAACAATGCTAACTAATTATACACTTATATAGGTTTTTAGGGTTCTTGTACACAGACCTGAAGAAGTCTAGAAGGACAAAAGCGATCTTTAACAATAGGTTATGAAAATAGAAATAGATTTTTACATGTAAAATGTATATGTATATATTTATATATATTTTTTGATTGCCAAATGAACTATGGTTGATATATTTCCAGCCTAGTATATTGTCTTGGATAAAATCACAGACTTGATAATCTACCTAATTTGGTTAAATAAGAGGTACCACATCATTATAAATTTTATTTAAAGTACATAAGTGTTGTATATTATTATGACAGCTACTAGGTAGAGCAGGACCAGCTTGAATGTCACACTGATGGGGGAAGGTATGTGAAGTTAAACGTGTACCAATAACACTTTGTTTTACAGCACAATAAACCACTCCCATGCTTGGTAAAAAGTGTATATATATATATATATATATATATATATATATATATATATATATATTTAGAAAGCTTGTGAGGAAATTACTCTATTTTTGTTTTACTTGGATCGCTTGACTGTGTACTTAATAAAGGATTTTCGACTGGAAACAGACTGCCTGCCTTTGATTGTATTACTTTCGAATACTTAGTAATGCTGTACAGTTATATCTTCTCTCTCAGTTTTTGTTTTGGTTTGACTTAAGACGAGTTTATGTTCGCTACGTCTACTACTATTGTCTGATCTGATTAACATAAAGTGATTAACTAGAAAGATATGGATTGAAAATCTTCCACACAGAGAAGTTTCTTACACTGTTTTGGTTGTAATTTGTCCAAGACACAACTGGCCAGCTTTCAAAAGCTGTACCTCCCCTCCCAAATATCCACTCTATCTGCTGATTGGTCAGCCCTCGGGAGAAAACTGAAATGAGGGAAGGAAGGAATGTGTAGTTATGGAACTGTCGTACAAAATACCCATTGTTTTATTAGTTTAAGCAAATGCTTTCAAAAAATATGTATGCATGTATGATAGGGGCAGGTGGTAGCTGCGAGATGATGCATCATTGGATTTTTAATTTGCGCGCATGCGTAATATGTATATAATATGAAACTATTCCATGTAAATATTGGTTTCCTTATTATTCCTGCTGGTTTGCTGACCCTGTCATACCAGAGGCAAGCCCCCAGTGCTGTTTATCTGCAGCTATAAAGCTCGCTAACAAATAGCCATGTTCTAATCAAATCCCCTGTTTGCTAACAGACTGCCTAAGGCTATGTAACATATGAAACAGTAAGAAAGGAAAAGATTTTGAGCCCTTAACTCATAGGGCTCAATTACAATCCCTGTGCTTGTAATGCACTGTAACTTTACACAGTAAAATGTCCTATCAAAGTGATCAACATACGACTGCTCTTAAGCGAGGATAATGTTCTAAGGTCCAACTACTTTTCCCAAAGCAACTTCCATGGCAGCTGGCCGCACCACCCAACCCAGATTTAAAAACAAGGGCCTATCCAAACTGCCAACACTAACTTATGAACCTCAAAACATTTTTAACTGCCATCCAGAGATCATTGTTGAATGACTGGACCCCTCCCGATCCCGTTTTTTACCACTTCTACCTTGACAGCCCTTCCCTCCCTGACTTTCCTGACATATCCTGTCCCTATCTACCTGTTGCTCCCCTTTCTCCTTTCACACCTGATGTCCAAGTGGATCTGCCTCAGCCAAATCAACAAGCTTGCGAGACATTTTTGTAGCAGGAGTGGCTCTTGTGGATGATCCATTAGTTTCAATTAGGCACACTGTTTTGCACTCATCCATGATGTGACACTACAGCCCCAGTGTCTTCTTTCATAAGTGAGGAAAGGGTTGTCATTCAGGGCACCTGTTCTGCTTGAGACATGTTTATGTCAAGCTGTTGTAACAATGGTCATTCTACAGTGGCTTGCACATTTTTTCTGGTCCACATTCAAGGTCTGGTGTCCCTGACAAAAATTATTAACTTTACTTTGAGCATATCGAGAAAGATGGAGCAGAAACTTCCTTTTGGTTACCACACGTAATCTTTCATACTGGTCAAAATGTTTCTTTTGACTCCGTTTATATATGGTGATATACCATTTTACTGACTCAAGTAGGACTCTGCTTAAGATAAACATATACAGCTTTTGTCCCAACATTACTGTGCCTTTTTTGACTTTAATTTTCTAAAGCCCAGTCCATATGGTCATTCATTGTTCCTTTCCTGGAAGGGCATGGTTACCTATGCTTTTTTCTGCTGCTTTCACTCCTTCACAGTGTTGTTTTGAAGGTGCGTTGGAATCTTAAGATTATATTCCAGCAGTTTTTTGGCAGTGGCAGATTTTGTAACCTCTTTTCTAGGAACGTTGCTGGGTTTCTCTAACTGCTCTTCAGGACTGCTTGAGAACTTATATTGACCTCATTTACTCAGCCAGTTCCAACCACGATTCAACTACATATCTGGGTCGGCAGACAATAGTTGAGGTTTGGTGTTCCAGATCATGTTTTTAATATCTTAATTTTTGGATTATAAAGATTCTACTAGATACACACACACACACACTGCTTAATGGAAATGGGTTGTTTTGGGGATCAGTAATGAGCACTTTAGCTTTCTGCTGTCCAGCACCTTTAATTCAGAACTATAATGTCTGATTCTGGCTTGAAGAACTCATCGGTTAAGGTTGTTCTTCATTTTGTTTTGTTTTTCCGTTATTCCTTTCAGAGCTGTCATTTAACACCATTCACCGTCTGTTGCGAAGACATTTGTATGAGGCACAGTTTTTATTTGGTGTATTTTCTATGTTAATTTCCCTTCTGTTCGGTCTCTGTTTGGTCTCTGTTTTGCCTTGGAGGGGCTAACCTCCATGTATTTCTGTCCCCCTGAAGTGACTTTTCCTGGAAAACTCTGCATCCTTTTGCTGCTAGGTTTCCTGGCATTTATTTGAACCACAGACTTGAATTGGGGCCTTATGTGATCCTTAGTCTTAGTTTTCACTCTAACAGTCCCTTATTTTCTTAAGTAGTTTTTGAACAAACAGTCTTTACAGTTGCCAGTATTTTCTTTGAGCAAATTTAAATTTGCATAAATTAGAAGTTGGTCTTTGACACATCATTGGAGCCTTTCCTTTCATTACTGCTTAACGCACATCCTTCCAGAACCTCTATCCCTTTTTTGCACTTGTTGTGGTGTCCGTTCAACCGTGGCCATCATTTTAAAACCATTGTTAACGTTGCCGGTTGGTTAGCCCTGCTGTAATTTTTCCATGCCATGTACACTCGCATCTACAGCCAGTTTAGTGTGTTCATTTCACCTAATGCAGGTCTTTGGAATATGGGAGGAAACCAGAGCACCCAGAGAAAACCCATGCAAACACAGCTGGGGAAAGCAGACACCACACAAAAGGCACCCCAGACAAGAACCTCTTGCTGTGAGGCAATAGTGATACCCACTGTGCGACTCTGCCACACGACTGCATACTCCTGAACATATTTTTAATTTAGTTTTGCTTTAGTTAAGGGCAATGATCACTTTCACTTTTGTCACTTTTATGGTTGTATTATTGATGTGTAATGCCTCCTTCTATGGTTTTGCCTTAATCAGTTTGTGGTTTTTTTCCTTTTTTTCTGTTTATTTTCATCGTATGATGCTCCACCTCCAATTTAATTCTTTGTAGAATGCCTTTGGACCTTTGTCATTTAAAGTATTCCAGTAAGGCTTGTCAGTTCAGTACATGAAAGCAGTTCTGAGGAGTGGGGTATCTTTTTCTAGTAAACGGCAATGATGTCCAAGTTGTTGGTTTAACTTATGATGATGGAGTTCTAAATCGTTGCAAGTATGAACCAACAGGAAGTTTAGATGACAGTGATGATGAGGCTGTGTGGCCTCCTCCATACAGTACTGAGAGGGGTTGGGAAATAATATGGGTTCTGCTTGGGATACAATGAATTTTTTTTGCTGCTACTTTACTAAATTTATATATACAGTGATTGCATTACATTCACTTTGTGGTCACACTTGCTGTTATCACTGATTCACAACTGTGCACTGTTGCTTTTGTTAATGTTTTGCGTGGCAGCAGTGTATGTATGGGTGAAGTATTTTTGTTTAGTATGCAGGGAAGGATGTTGAAGGATATGAATCTCTCTGAAAACTGCTGTTAATATGAAAATAGGAATGAGCACTGTAATGTCCCTGGCAAAAGCTGTATTTCACACTTTTTATACACATTTCTAGACACAAAACACACGCGCGCACACTGCTTTTCCACAAGGTTGTGAAATTTGGTGCATTATTTAAACTCTATGCAATGTGAAGTGTTTTATTCTGAAGAAAATATAGTACAAACCTACTACAATACAGATTATATTTCAAAACCTGAATGTGAATGCATTTACCGTACTTTAACCTGTCACAGCTGAAGTCCGGGGGGGGGTTTAAAAAAAAAAAAAAAAAGTAAGAGCAAGGCTCTGAGAAATAAGCCCTGCTCTAGCACTTGTTTACCTAGTGTGACATTATGGGAGAGGGCGGAGTTGCACAGAAAAATAAATTTTAGAATGCCAGTGGAAGCTTTGTTTTAACATTTTCAGGTAGAAAACAAGTCCACTAAGTAAAAAACACATCATATGCCAGTGTAGAAATACTGCTATTGCAACACCTGCAGAACCCGAACATTTAGCATACCAAATCTCTATAACAATGCTCATTTTCTTTCTTGACCATTTGTACTGCTTTCAGCTGTCTAGGCAGGAAAACTACTTGGCAAGTACTGTTAAAGCCTATTTGACTAGAAGTTGTCATCACCTGTTTTGAGGAGGTTTTCTGTCCAGGAGATTTGTAGTGTTTTAGCCTTCACACCTTACTAGATTAAAACTTTAAGTGATGGTTGGGCCACTGATTCATAGTTACTGTAACTTTTGAACTTGTAGCTGCCCTGAAGTTATGCAGAAGTATTTTTTTCTGATTCCAGGACAAGTAAAATAAGTCATTGTGCATAGTAACCGATGTTACTCCATGCTGTACTCTAAGGTCTAAAGTTTGCATCCGATCCCCAAAGGACTGCATTTGTTGTTGTCCTGTAATCTCTGCTTAGGTTCTTGAATTATGTAGCTGTGAACAGGTATACTCTGCTGATGTCCTTCTTAGGTCACTGTTGCAGTATTCCAAACTGCTGGGTTATCTCACCAAATAAACTGGACGTCTGGACAGGGTGTCAAAGCCAAATCCTTCCATAGAGCCATATGTCTGTCATATGACCCAAGCCAGCAGACACTTGAATACATAAAATGGGTATGAGAGTGTAAATCCTGAGACTACATTGCCACCAGTCTGAACACAGGTCTTGCACCTGTCATTGGTACCATTGGCACTCACTGGTTCAGATAAATGCCCTGTTGGGGATCCTTCCTTTTTTCTCATTTGCATTGCTGTTTGTTACTCCATTTGATGTCTGCTAGGAAGAGAAAATACAATTGTAAGCAGATTCTGTACAAGGATCTCTACTCCCAGTGCCTTTTTCTTTATAGATGCAGAACACAACTGTAAAAATCACATGTTCTGTCAGTCCTTTTTCTCAAAGACCTTAACATTATTTTCGTCTCAGTTCCTACTTGGAAACTCAGCACCACCTTGTCCAAGCAAAGGTGGTGGGCACTTCTGCCTACGATGTTCCATCCGTTCAAAATCATTTTTTGCTTCCTGATTATGACAAGAAGTTAGACTGGGACCTAATGACTGAAAATTTCTGAAATCCAAGTGCTTTCTGATGGAGAGAAATAAGGTATAAAAGAAACTTTTTATTTTATGAAGTTCTGGAATTATGGGTTTCTCCTTAAATGAGCTTTGTTCATGATGGTTTCATTGGTAACAAAGGATCTGCTAGGAAAAAGAAACACTCCGCTTGTAAGTTCTGTTGGAAAATCTACTGCATGATCTTGCATTCCAGTTAAATGCGAAAATCTTAAGATCTTACAGGATGTATTTCTGCTTGCATTATTTCCAGTTCCTTTGCTCTGTGTTTCCTTTTAAAGTGTTTTAAATCATTTTTCTTTCATTTTTTTCTACCTGAAAAAAATATTTTTTTGCTTTAGTAGTTTATGAACTTTCACAGTTTGAAGGCTGATTTCATAAGATTTCCATTCCCGTTGCAAGGGGAGGAAGCTTGAAAACCCATTTTTAAGAAAGTGTTATTTACCTATATGCAGGATCATTTTGCATTCCTGTGAAAACATTACTTTATTTCTCCTTAAGGTATAACTTCTGATTGTTCAAGACTGTTAGTTTCAGTTGATAGCAAAAGAAGTATATTTTTATTCCTTAAAGACCTCTCTTTACCACCTTCTGAGCTTGTTGCCTGCCTTGGAAATCTGTCTTGGCATGTTACCTTTGCTGTTTCTTAACTTGACTCAATTTTATATTGGAAAAATTATGAAATCTTGCTTTGCTCCTATTTTTTAGGCTTCTTTAAACTTGTGTAAAAGACGGCCTTTCTCCTGGCTAATAATAATTTTGAACCTGAGGGCCCTTAGTAATGATGGAACCTTATTTGATGTTTTTCAAGGACAGTTTCTCTTATGATATTTACTTCCTTTCAAGGTTATGGTAGTTATTGTTTTGGGGAAATAGCTTTCTGCCATTCTGCATCCACCAAATCAAAATGAACATTCATTAAACCATTTAGCTTGGAAAGAAATGGGGTGCTTGTCATAATTTCTGACAGAAGTTGGGAGTGCCAAAATACTAAATGTAGTTAATCTTTTCCCCTTCATCTGTACACTGGCCTCTTAATTGGGTATATTTACAGTTTCGGGCTAAGTCTCTATCTGGAGGGTGCCTGGAGGGTCTTTAAAAAATGTAGTTTTTCACAGTTGATGGAACTCAAGTTTTTGGTTCTGAAATGTGTGAAAAGAAGCAGACAACTTTTTTTGCTTGTTCTAGAATGAGGTAAGGAACTTTGAACATTTTTTGTCATCTCTGCATGTAGTAACTTTTCGGGGGGGTGGAACTCTACTAGTCAAACTATTTCAGTCTGTCTGATTTTACAATTTTATACACACATAATTTCAGGGACCCATCAGAGTTTATTCCGCAATAGGTGCTGTTGTCTCTGTGGCATTCAGGGAGTTTTGTTTCAATATATTTTGAATCAGCCAGTGGATCCTACCATCCACACCTTTATCTAGCATTACAAATTTGATTCCATTGCTTAAAGCTAGGGATGCTTTTGCTGCCATGGTTGTTTAGCTCGGCCTCATCCTAGCTCTTTGATTCTAAGTATGGTGCTGTACCCAAACAATTGGGGAAAAAGTGTTCCTCTGTTGAAGTACATTTGTTTGAGGTATTTTGCTGTGACAGTTAATGACCAGAAGCTTTCTTGTGTTTTACTGTGTACATGTCTCTCCTCCATCCTCCTGTGTTTCGGTTTGATATCCATTTGTGTTACTGTTTTGTGGTATTGGTGTAGGTGCCTTGATGTGTGACTCTGTGTGAAGAAGGGTATGGTCAGTGCTTTGACTGCATGCTCAGTTGTACCATTTCTGTATCCAGCCTCTTCGCCATTATTGTAACCTTCATCTGTGTAGTCCCCAGCAGGTTCAGGTATTTTGTGCCGTCTGTGGTTTGCTGTTTTGGGCATGCTACTCTGCAGGTATGATATCACTGGTGTGTTGAATAAAGGGAAGATGACATTTCTATCCTCATTTCAAACCTTCATTTTAATACCCCAGCATAAACACCTGCATGCCCACGCACACATGCAAGACAACATGATGACCATGAGCTTTCCCTGAAAACTGGGCACTGGTGGAAAGAGCCTTCATCCATGCAGCACTAATGGCATTTTTACTTGACTGCCTATTTTGTTGCAGCACCTGTAAAGGCCTATCCCTGTGCCAGGCTAATGTGTCCTCGTGTTTTTACTTGTCTCTTTACAGCATGCACACTTACAAGTGGACACATGCCCCTGGCCTTAGGTGTACTCTTCTAGCAGACTAGCCTCCACTAGGTGTGAAGCCTTCAAGCAAATCGTGCTTCATTTTTCCCTTCCTGTGCCTGCTCTTACTTTTTTTTGGGTCTTAAAGGGCCACAGTCAAGACTTTATTTCTGTGCGTCTTGGAGTCATCCTGAAGAGACAATGTTAAGTTGTCTATCTCGCCTTCATTCTTGCTGGATGGGTTCGGAGCCGACCTCGGCTCCGACTCGGCCACTCTAAAAGCTCGAGAGTTGGTTCCACCGGCTCGAGGCTCCCCTTATATCCCACAATGCTAGGCGAGAGTTACCTCAGATCTCGTTTGCCGCTACAGCCGAGGTTGGTTGCTTCTACGGTTCCTGGTGAGTGTTAGCTTTTTCTTCTAAAAGTTACTCTTTTTACCCCTTTTTAAGTTAAATTCTTCTTAGATTAGTGTAGTTCATAGAACTTTATCCCCGACCCTAATTTTTCCCGTTTCTTGTCTAAAAGAACCTTTGGTTCTTCCCTTGGGCCTTAGGCCTTCTCTTCCCTAAGGGAGTGTTTGTGTAGTTTACTATAATTTACTACATTTTATTGTACTTTATTTCTAGTATCATTACTAAAATTGTTATATTTTCTGACGGTATAACTGGTGTGTTTGAGTGTGTGTTTGTGTACACCTGTCAGTTAGGCAATGTCTAAAGAAGCAAAGGTCTCAGTTCAAGAAGTGTGATGCGTGCTGTCAGAAAATGTCTCTGACAGACGCTCACACTTCTTGTGTCTATTGTCTGGGGCCTTTGCACCTGCAGGACTCCTGTGCTGTTTGCCATGGCTTCAGCTCCAGGGTCCTGCAGGAAAGAAAAAACAAGCTAATTCTGAGAGGCTTGTTGAAGCCTGAGGATTCCCTGTCTGTCTCAACAGGGAAGCCCTCTAAGGCATCGAGGTCTTCGGCTCCGGCTTCTGAGCCGAGACCTCAGGTTGTTCAACCTTTGCCTTTATCGGCTCCGGCTAGAGCCGATAAGTCTCAGTCCACAGTTTCTGTGGCTCCCTCCGGCTGGAGCCGAGGTTATTTGTCGGCTCCGACCAGATCTTCGGAGCCGACAACTAGAAAGAGATCAAGGTCACCATCTATTGGCTCCGTTCATTCGGCTCCAGGTTCTCCCCTGCTGTCTGAACGGAGCCAAAGGTCTCATTCCTCTAGGTCATCGAGGCTGTCCGATCATGACCTTCAGAGGGTAGTGAGTCGACTACTTAAGTCCGAGGCACTAGCCCAGATGCTTCAGAGCCCGACTCATCAGTCGGTGCCTGCCCCGGTCCATCAACTCTTTCCTCCTTCGACTCTTTTGAGTTCGGAGCCGGGTCGTGTCGGAACCGAGACTGTGGTTACTTCAGAGCCGAGACAATTGTCTTCGGCTCCGTCGTCGGCTCCGTTTTCTTGTGTGGAGGAATCTCGGCGCCGGACTTCCTCGGCTCCGAGGGGTGAGTGGCATCGGACCCTTGTCCGACCCCTCTCCCTCTCGGTGCTTGGCTGGTGAGTTCGGCTCCGACATCGGCCTCGAGCCATCACTGTCGGTGCCGAGGGGTTCTTAGCTCCTTGGAGCGCGGACCTCTGAATCTCCCTGACAGGGGTGCATTCGAGGTCATGCGGACTGTGTTAGAGCCTGGCTCTACTCCACACTCGGCTCCGTCAGCCCCTCCTCGATGCTGCCTCAGGGTAAGTCGACTCACTCTCTCATCCCGGACCGCAGAGAGCCAGCTCCTCAGGAGCCCCTGTGGGGATTTCATCCTCTTCCGAGGCCTCTCCTGATTTGGCAGAAGGCCGCCCTCCGAACAGGAAGTGCAAGAGGAAGCACATTGACTCACCTGAGTCTATCACGTCAGACACAGATCTGGATGATTCTGAGGGTTCCCCCCGTTTCCCTTCTGAAGATGTCTCATTGGCAGACATTCTGGAGATCCTGAAACAGAGGGGAAATTGGCCAGCCCTCAACCCTTCGGAGGACGAATCTGTGTATCTTGAGGCATTTGGCTCTCGTCCTTCCACCTCCTGGGTGTCCCCCTTGACCCCCTCATGCAGGTGGTTGCTAAGAAGGCATGGGCGGCTCCTGATTCAGTGGACCCCACTCCCAGGAGACCCTCCAAATTCATCACAGCTCCATCAGACAAGCAATTTTTATCAAAAGGAGTTTTGTGGATGCTATGGTGGTAGCTGCCACAAAGAAGGAACTGGCTGATCCTTCAGTGCCTGTCCATCCACCTAACAAGGAATCTAGGTCCATGGATAGGTGCGGAAGCGGATGTTCTCCTCAGCGACATTTACCATGCGTCGCTGAATTACCTGTGCCATTTCACTCGTCTTCAAAGGGACTTGATCAAGGAAGCGAGTGAAATGTTAAGGACCCTACAGCTGCGGGTTTCAAGAGAAAATGAACACGCAGCTGGCTACCCTTAATTCCATATCCAACTCCTCCATGCGCCTCCTCTCTTATGCGGCTGATGGAGCGAGCAGAGCCGCAGGGACAGGGGTAGCCTTACGTAGGCACGCCTGGATGCGGCTATGCAACTTTATGGAACCTTTCAAGCCGTCTTTCACGAACTCCCCTTTTGATGGATCATCTCTCTTTGGTCCTCAAGTGAAAGAAACCCTGACTAGGTGCGAGACTGATGGCAAGACCCTTTCTGCCGTCGGAGTCCGTTTTTCAACTCCTCCTAGGCCTTACCCCAAAGGCCAGAAGGGTGGGAAGATGTGGTTCCGTAAACAATCTCAAGGGACTTCGCCTGACGCACAGAGTCGTTTTCCTACCAAAGGCAGAGGTGGGAATAACAATGGTAGGCCGCCCTAGGGGCAGGGGGGGTCCGCAGAACCAGGGCAATCGGGAAACCTTTCCTGACAAGCCCTTTCAGCATCCCTGAGGTGTTGCCCGACTGCCCATCTTCGGAGGCAGTCGGGGGAAGATTGTCACTGTACCCAGAAGCCTGGCTATCCCTGACTCAAGACAAATGGGTACAGTCCATCATTTCTGAAGGCTATTCTATCCCCTTTCTTCGTTTCCAAATCAGTCAAAAAAATCCCTTCCAGATGTTCCACCGCTCAAAGGGATATAGCAGCTTTGGAAATTTCAAAACTGCTTGCAAAAGAGCAATTCAGTCAGTGCCAGCAGACCAACAAGGATCCGGAATCTACTCAAGGTTCTTTTTAGTTCCAAAGAAAACAGGGGACTGGAGACCGATTTTGGATCTCAGTGTCTTGAACAAATCAGTCAAGAAAACAAGATTTCGGATGGTCACGCTGCAATCCATTCTTCCCCTTTGGGCAAAGGAAACTGGATGTGCTCTATAGACCTTCGGGATGCGTGCTATCACATAAAATGAACAGGCGCTCCAGAAGATTCCTCCGCTTCAGGCTGGGAACCAGTCATTTTCAGTTCAGGGCCCTGCCCTTTGGTCTCACCACTGCCCCGGTGTTTACCAAATGCATGGCAGTGGTAGCTTCTCACCTAAGGCGACAAGGATTCCAGGTGTTTCCATATTTGGACGACTGGCTTCTCACAGCTCCCACCAAGCATCTCCTTCTGATGGCCAGAGATTATACTTTTCGCGTTTGTCAAAAACTGGGTATTTCAATAAATTGCGAAAAGTCTGTTTTGTCGCCTTGTCGTACTATTACCTACATAGGCAAATTTAGATACTATAAACATGTCTGCAAGCTAACGAACCAAAGGATATCAGACATTCACAAATTGGTGTCACTTCTCAACAACAACAGAGCCAAAGCCAGGTTAGTTCTAAAGGTGTTGGGAATCATGGCAGCGGCCATACCTCTCCTCCCATTGGCCAGATACCACATGCGGATCCTTCAGTGGATGCTTTTTCTCAATGGTCATACCAGGAACTTCCAATGTCTCACGCCATTATGATCACGCAAGCGTGCAAAAAGCATCTCATTTGGTGGATGTCTTCCCCAGCTCCTGTCGGAAGACCATTTGTTCCACCTCCTCCGGTTGCTACTCTGACAACGGATGCCTCCCTGATCGGGTGGGGGCATTATCAGGGCAGGACAGTCCAGGGCACATGGCAACCAAGCGAATGCCACTTGCACATAAATGTTCTGGAGATGAGAGCAGTGCTTTTAGCGTTGCAAGCCCTTCAAGACTCTCTTCCCTTGGGAACGATTGCAATCCAGACAGACAATATGTCTGTAGTGTGGTACATCAACAAACAAGGCGGAATCAGATCATACCCCTGTGTAGAAGCACTCAGACTGTGGCAATGGGCGATTTCTTCTCAGCGTTTCTGATAGCAACGCACATCCCCGGGAAGTCCAATCACATTGCGGACAAGTTGAGCAGAGCTATACTCATGCCTCACGAGTGGTCTCTGAAAGACTCTGTAGTGAGAGAGATATTTCTCAAGTGGGGTCAGCCTTGCTGCGATCTTTTTGCTACTCCCCAAAACAGCAAGTGCAGAGAATACTTCACTCTATTCCCTTTACCAGGCCAACCCAACAGGGCGCTCTAGTCCAAGTTTGGCCGGGGACTTCTGTATGCATTTCCTCCTTTCCCTCTGATCTCTCAAGTAATACAGAAAGCTATCGCTCAGAAGGCCTCATTGATCCTCATTGCTCCTTACTGGCCTCGACAAGTGTGGTTCCCCTTTCTACATCGTTTTCTCTTGGAGCGACCGTGGAGTCTGGACCTAGTTCCAGATCTTTTGATCCACCAATCGGGTCAGTTTCATCGCTCTGAACCTCACTGCTTGGTTCCTCCAGTTCCAACCGTAGCTAGGCTTCCTCAATTATCTCACTCGGTTAGAGATATATTGATAGCTTCCCATAAATCTTCCACTCGAAAGATTTATTTGAGTAAGTGGAAACGCTTCTCATATTGGGCACAAGGAAAGGACATAGATCCTTTCACCGCTTCCATCCAACTAGTCCTTGATTTTCTAGCTGAACTCTTCCATGCAGGTTCATCTCCATCTACTCTTAAGGTTCAATTGGAAGCTATTTCTAATTTTCATGTGGGCATTTCTGAATCTGCCCTTATGTCCCACAAACTTTGCAAAGCCTTCTTGAAAGGAGTTTTTCTTCTCAGACCTCCTATAAGAAATCCTCCTTCTCCTTGGGACCTAAATTTAGTTCTTGCTTCTTTGATTCTTTCCCCTTTCGAACCTGCAGCTTCATGTTCCTTAAAATTATTATCATGGAAAACTCTCTTTCTGGTGGCTATCACATCAGCTAGAAGAATTTCAGAACTTCAAGCACTCAGTTGTCGTTCTCCCTATCTCTTATTCCATAAGGACAGAGTTTCCTTACGAACTAACCCGTCCTTTTTGCCTAAGGTGGTTTCAACATCAAATCTAAACCAATGCATTGACCTCCCTGTCTTTTCCGGAGTATTCAAATAGGTCTGAACAAAAATTACACTGCCTGGATGTTCATAGTCAATTAAGGTACTACTTGGACAGAAACAATTCAGAAAATCTGATCAGCTGTTTGTCTCCTATGCGAAAGCAGAAAGGGACTTCCAGTTTCAAAGGTATCATTATCCAGATGGCTAACATCTCTGATTACCCTTGTTTATGAGATTAGACACCAAAACTGTCTAATAAACCTAAAGCCCATTCCACCAGAGCTTTGGCTACTTCTCTAGCCTTCCAAGACAGACTGCCTATTGACACCATTTGTGCAGGCTACTTGGGCTACTCCTCACACTTTTATTTCCCATTATAAGTTGGATTTAGCTTCTAGGCATAGAGCTAATTTTGGTTCCACTGTTCTCAGGAGTCTGTTCCGTTAGGCCACCCGGGACAAGGTGCTAGGGGTCCCATCCAGCAAGAATGAAGGCGAGATAGACAACTTAACATATAGAAGTTATGTTCTTACCATAACGTTCCATGTTAGTTGTCTTCTTCTCGCTTCTTCTTCCCACCCTCCTTCCCCCTGGCCTGGACAGACCTAGAGGAGTTGTGATCGTGACCTCTCTTTCTACCACCTCTTTCTTAGTCATATGCTATTATGCATATTTCTTATTTCAGGATGTAGGTCACCCCTTTTCTTCCTGCTGTTAGAGGTAGATTCTGTTTTACAGTTATACTGTTATTGATATAAGCTGGGTTAGCTTACAAACGAGATCTGAGGTAACTCTCGCCTAGCATTGTGGGATATAAGGGAGCCTCGAGCCGGTGGAACCAACTCTCGAGCTTTTAGAGTAGCCCTCTCGGAGCCGAGGTCGGCTCCGAACCCATCCAGCAAGAAGAAGGCGAGAAGAAGACAACTAACATGGAACGTTATGGTAAGAACATAACTTCTATTTAATTTTCCTAGTTTGGGAGTGGTGATGAACTTCCATCTGTTGTACAGTGCATAGTTTCACATTTCAGACCTTATATACAGGGTATCCAAGTCTGTTTAAAGCTGTTTAAGATAATATCTGAAGAAAGTTTACTAAGCACATGTAACCTGTAAAACTAGAATATGGAGGGAAAAATGAATGTAGCTGAGAATCTTGAGTGGAATCACCAGGAGATTTTTTTTAATAAAGTACAAAAGCATTCTGTGGACACGTACAAGAATGCATGGAGCATGCTATCCCAAGTAAAACCAAGACTCACTCCTCCAAAGGCAGGAGACCTGTCTGGTGGATCCCGGCCATAAATAAGCTATACAACAGAAGGAGAAAGCTACTACATGATGGAGCAAAATCCCAAAAAGGGAAGGTGTCTCTGATCAGTACTAGCAAGAAACTACGATCCCTCATAAAATCATCTAAGGCCAGCTTCGAAAGAAAAATTGCACAAGACACTAAAGATAATCACAAGGCCGCCTTTAGTTATGTCAGGAACCTAGGAGGCAACTCCCAGATATGCTCTGAGTTGGTGCAAAATGACAAAAAATACACTGAACCCACAGACATTGCCAGCATCCTGGCAGAAAGGTTCAGTGCAAACTTCTCCCCCCCCCCCCCCAAAAAGAGCAAATGTCTATCCCAACAAAGTGTAGCCTTCCTGAGATCACAGATGCACAGGTGAGAGCTGCCCTCTCCAAAGCAAAAAAACACAGCATCAATGGGACCAGACGGTGTCCCGGGCTGCGTCTTACACGAGCTCCAAGAAGAACTAAACCCTCATATAAAGTCACTGTTCAATCTCAGCCTTACCACAGGATATGTACCCAATGAATGGCATACAGCAACAGTATTCCCACTCCACAAAGGTGGTGCCACAACAGACCCCGGAAACTATCGCCCTATAAGCCTGACTAGCCTGGTCTGCAAAGCTGTGGAGCGTATCAGTAAACAAAGACCTTGGGAACCTCCAGACAATGGATCCTACCCAATTCAGCTTTAAGGGCAGATCTTGCCTCTTGAACCTGGTCGACTTCTTTGAAACAGTTACCAAAGCCATAGATGAAGGGAAGGTAGTCCACACAGCCTACCTGGACCTTGCAAAAGCCTTCGACACAATACCCCACTCGGGCATCATAAATAAGTTCACCAGCTTAAATATCAACCCCTATGTCACAAGATGGGTTGCAAACTGGCTCAGGGATAGAACCCACATGGTCAGAGTAGCAGGTGCCATGTCAGACTCTAAACCAGTTACAAGTGGCGTCCCACAAGGCTCAGTCCTGGGATCTCTCTTGATCGGTATATATTTCTCCGAGGTACAGGCTAACACGGGTAGACTATGGCTGACCAAGTTTGCAGATGACTGCAAATTGGGTGCCATAATCGACTCTCCAGCTGACACAAGCGTCCTCCAAAAGGGTCTCACAGAGACGGATAACTAGTGCCAGAGCCATGGCCTAAAGCTAAATACCAAAAAGTGCATAGTCATCCCCTTTGGGAAAAACAAAGTTCCCACAAATTACCGCATAGGTGGTAATCCATTAAGTATGGAAGAAGTAATTGGGGACTTGGGGACCCAAGTAGATAGCAATCTCTCCTTTGACACTCACGTTGCCAAAGTGGTTAGAAAGACCTTCTATATAGCTCACCTTATCACGAAAGGGTTCACATCTAGATCAAGAGAGGTCATTGTGCCCCTCTACTCATCACTTATCAGGCCCATAATTGAATACAATGCCCCATTTGGGATGCACCTTACCCGACACCTGCAGCAACTGGAAAGATCCCAAAAGTACCTCACCAAGAGGATCAAGGGACTCAGATGCCCTATGCAGTTCGACTAAAGGAACTCCAGCTCTACTCTGTTGCGTACCGCCTACTCAGAGGCGATCTGTGTCTGATGTATAAAGCCATGTCCAACCCAGAATTAATGGACATGCTTCACCTCAGGAAATCCAAATCCCTTAGAGCTTACACGCTCCAGGGACTTGAACCTCAGCACAGCAATAAATAGGACATGCTGGAGGGGCAGATTCATATCCCAGAGGCTCCCCTCAATCTGGAACAAAATCCCAATCCATGTTAGGCAGAGCCCCTCACTGACCCTCTTCAAGAGAAATCTTGATGAGTGGATGGGAGATCATAAATTTACCCCTGGATCTCTCTTGACAGAGGGTACAGTAAACTAACCTTAAAAGGGCTACCTTCTGTGACCTACTATACAGAGGCACAGTCAACTAATCTAAAAGGGTGGTGAAAGCCAAACACACTCTGGCTAGGCTTATAAATGCCCTAGGGCAGATAGCCTAGTATCAACCTAGGAACAGGTAAAACAGGTCTTGGAAAAATGGTGTATGTATATGGATTCACTTTAGAAGCTCAAAATACTGAAATATCGAAATTCAGTATTTCAAGCCCATAAAGTAGAATCCTGAGAAGAGTGAAAGCTCAGAAGCTTCTGAGGTTTCGCTGTGGTTATGGATTCAGGTAAGTGTGTGTGTGTTAAGGGTTTTGGGTAGGGGCTGTGGTGTGTCATTGTGTTTTGTTGCTGTAATGTGTGTGCGCGAGGAGAATGTAGCTTATGTGGTGGTGTTTTGTGCGTTTGTATGTAGTGTGACCTCTGAGTGTGAATATTTAAGTAGGGGTGGTGTAGGGGACACAGCCCCCCCACACATGGGGGTGCAGGGGGGGCAAGCTTCCTGCTTTTATGTAGCAGACAGCTTGTGTTTGGGGGTGTTGGGGGTGCGGTTGAAGCGCGAAATTCAAAATCTCTGGTGTGCGAGTTTTTGAATTTCACTGTTCTGAGATTTTGTGGTTTTAAATTTTTGACTTTATAGCTTCAAAACACTGAATTTTGACATTTCAGTATTTCGAGAATATAAAGTGAATCCATGTTTATACAAGTTAATTGTTAATGGAAATTTATATATGTTAATTGATGGGTGGCCATTTTTTCTGCCAGTAGAAATGTTTTGTTTTTATCTCATAGGAGCATTTACCTAATAGGTTGCATTAAAAAGATACTAACTACTGTTAACTTTTTTCTAGCTGAGGTCAAACGTGTTGGAGACACCCTCTTAGGAATGGCTACACAGTGTGTACAGGTGAAGAATGTAGTAAAAACTTCTCCTCAGACTCTTTCAAATCTCTGTCTCAAGATCAATGCCAAGCTTGGAGGAATAAATAATGTGCTGGTACCACATCAGAGGTAAGATTTCATTATTTTTTTTATCCTTTTTGTGTATGTAAATAGCAATAAGAGAAATGGAAGATTGTGAAATTGTTGGGTTGTGGGAGTGTGTTTTGTACTGAGAAGACCACTAAAGCAGTAGTACCTGTTCTGTGAATGACCTGTTGTAGTAGTTATAGCAAATAACCTTTTTCTCATAATCTGGTTCTTTCCTGTGTAAGCTTTAATGCAGTGCATATTTGATGGTACTGATGCAGACGGCAGTAAAAGCATCTTTTCTGGATACTGATGCGCATGGAGCTGGACTCCCATATGTACCTTGTGATGTCCTTCCATTTTCACTGTTGCAGTATTCATAACATTAGGGATCGCTTGCCAAGCGTAGCCCCACATCCAGCCAGTATAACAAAGCCTTTCGGTTGCTTTAAGGTACACTGTATGTCACATGTATGTTCCTGTCATAACATAGGGCAAAAAGATGATGTTCTAAGGATGGTACTTCCAGACTTCTTTGCTGCCAGTTTGAACACCATCTCTAGATCTCAAGTCTGAATGCCCGTTCTGTTACTGGTTTCACGAAACCAGTACAGATACGTGCCCCATTGGGGTTCCTTTTTACTTATCCTTTTCTTGTTGCTTGTGGGGTTTCATGTCATGCCAGTGTGGTAGACAGATTCCCCATAAAGACTGCCAAGAACAGTGTCTGTTTTGTCTTGGTGCCGCACACAACCCTACATCCTGTTCCATCTGTGTCAGACTTTTGTACTTAAAACTCATAGTATACTTTATCTTGGGAACCAGCATCTTAAGCTTCTCATGAAAGATACGATGGAAGGAACTTCCCACTCTGAGGGACAGACGTCAGTGAAGAAGGTCAAGAAGCCTAGAACTAGAATATTCTTGTTGTTCAACCTCTGAATGCGTCTCTCGAGGTGAGTGAATGCCCGGAGTTTCGCACTGCTTTATAGTTCGATTCCTCTGCTGCAACTGGGTTGGAGGTCGGCAGGGATCCAACTTTAAGCTCATCTGAGCAGGTTTTATAGATGTTTGTTTCGGATTTTCAGGGGGATCCATGACTGATAATTTCCAAGGGGCCTAGGGGTGTTCCCCAGATATTAGAGGAGTTGTCCCCACTCTTATTGAATGCCATCCTGGGTCTGAGCCTTCCAGTTTTTGTAAGGCAGACATCCCACTGAGGAAAAAGCAAAAGACTAAACCTATTACTCTTGCAAGGATCCACAGAATGAATGGCAGGCCTTCACTCAGGGCTTTAGTGCTTTATCATTGAAACCTCATCAGGGGGGTTCTGTTCTGCCCCCTCCTTTGTCCTCTACCCCTCTTAAAAGACTCAGGGAACAGGATTCTTCAGGGGAGCTGAATTTGGATGAGGAATCACTTGCTTACTCTTCTCGTGTTTCTTCTCCTTTGGACTGTGGTTCTGAGGAAGGATCTACCAGTCCTGATAACACCCTTAGAAGAGATTTCTTTTGGGAACACTATCTCCAGGATGATAGAATTCTTGAAGTGGGATTATGCTCAGGTTTCTGAGGTTCATAAAAAATGAGGAGTTGCAGATGGATTTTCCTAAACCTTTTGCTGTGCCTCCTGTTTTGGTTGCCTTGTTGAATGCATTTTCTAATGCTTCTAAGGCTCCAGACTCCCAGCCCCCTGTTCCCAAGAAACCTGATAGGTTCCATGGGGTAACTGAGGACTGTAAATGTGTCCTTATAATGACCCTCAGTGGTGGTTTTTGCTTCTGACAAGCCATCTGAATTACTTCCTTTTCCCAAGTTTCTGCCCTCTAAAGATAGCAGGACCATGGAAAGGCTGAACAAGGTTTATACCTCTGCTACTTTGGTTTTCAGTGCTGTTAATTATCAAACCATTTTGTCCAGGTATTTATTTGCTTTCCTTGCTGAGGTTATTTCTGACCTTCAGACTTTGAGGGTAAATGTTCTGCCCTTTCCCTTGTAGGGACTTCCTCCCAGGTGGCTCATCATTCCATCAAGTGTATTTATGATGCAGCAAGTGCTTCTAGGGCAGCTGATTTTGCATCACTGATGAGCAGGTATTCCTGGCTTTGGCTTCAACCTTTGCCTGATGATATTAAGGCTAAGTGGATGGATGCCCCTCTTAGTAGTAGACACTTGCTTGGTGAAGCTGTTGCTGCTATTTTTAAGTCCCTTCAGGGTAAGGGCAAGGCTTTACAGGAACTTAAACATGCATTTGTTTCTCCTGTGCCTGAATTTCAGAGAAATCACCCCAATAAGCCAGTCCTTGTTCACAGGCAATCTAGCCCTCCTAAGAGTAAGAATGTGGTGGCAAGCGGCTCTTGCTAAGACTGCTCAGACGTCTTTGCCTCAGAAGTCTCCTTTTCACTTCAAACTTTATTTCCTCTTATTCCTCAGGGTAATATGGTATCTCTGGATCTCAAAGATGCTTATCTCTATATTCGAGTTCATCCCCTTTTCAGAAAGTTTGTTTCTCTGTTGCTTCCTGACATTTTCATTTCCCCTGCTTTGCCCTTTGGCATTTCTACTGCCTCAAGGATATTCACCAAATGCCTCACTCCTGTGATGGCTTTTAGCAGGATTCAGGGGATCCAAGTATTTCCTTACTTGACCTTTTTTCTCGTGCATTCTCTCTAGAGATCCTGTTGCTAAGTCTTCCTTTTGCCATTTCCCTTCTGCAAAGTCTGGGATTCGCAACAAATTTCAAGAAGTGTTTTCTGACTCACTCTCAAGACCATGTTTTTCTGCAGTGTAGGATTCAGACTGCCTATGCTGGATCCCTGCTGCCTCCCAAGGCCTTTAACACTCATCCTTCTTTCAAACTCTTCTTCCTCTGGCCTCCATAATAGCTAGGGAATTTTTGAGAGCTCTGGGGTTTATTGCATCCACCATCCCAATGCTCCCTCTGGCCAAACTCCATATGAGAAAGTTTCAGTGGTTTCTGAAGTCCGTTTGGCTTCAACTTGCGCATCCCCTGGAATTTGTAGTTCCTTTTCTCCCTTGTCTCAAGAAGGAACTTTATTCTTGGGTCCAGTAGTTGCCCCTAAACCTAGGGCTTCCCTTTCACCCCCCTTTTCTTTCTCAGGAGCTGTTTGCAGACACTTCAGATGTGGGACGGGGAGCAGCTTTTGGCTCCCTAAATGTTCAGGGGTGTGGTTGCCTCATTAGCAGAGAGAGCACATCACTGTCAAGGAAATTAGCTCTTCTGTTGGCTGTTCAAGCTTTCATAGGTAGGTACTAGGCTATTGGCCCTAGGGCCTAGATAAGCCCAGCCAAAAGATACCCTGGCTTTCGCCACCCAAGTAAACTATTTTCCTGTGCCACTGTCGAGCAGATCCACAAAAGTGATCCCTGGGGTGAATTTCCTATCTCCCATCCAATCATCAAGATTTTTCTTGAGTGCTAATGAGGAGTTTTGTTTGATATAGATAGGTAGTTTGTTCAAGAGTATGGGAAGTCTCAGACAGGAATTTATCCCTCCAGCATGTTCTGTTTATTGTGGTGACAAGGTTTAAGTCCCTAGAGCGTGTAGCTCGTAGGGATTGGGATTTCTTTAAGTGGAGCATGTCTAAAAGCTCTGGGTTTGACATAGCTTTGTGTGTTAAGCAGAGATCGCCTCTGAGTAGGCGATATGCGACAAGAGTAAAGCTGCAGTTTTTTGAGACTGTCTGCGTAGGGTATCTGCTTGAGGCTGGTAATCCTTTTTGTGAGGTATTTCTGCGGCCTTTCCAGTTGTAGATGTCTTGTGAGGTACATACCAAAAGGGGCATTGTACTCTATAATGGGTCTAATGAGTGACAGGTAGAGGGGAACAATGACCTCTTTTTCCTGGATGAGAAACCTTTTGTGATGAGTTGTGCCATATAGAAGGATTTCCTGAGTGCTGTGGCAATGTGATTATCAAAGGAGAGACTACTGTCCACCTGTGTCCCAAGGTCTCTTATCACACTTTTGGCATTAAGTAAACTAACCGCCTATGTGGTAGTTCATGGGTACGGAGTTTTTACCAAAAGGGATGACAATGCACTTTTTGGCATTGAGCTTGAGGCCAAGGTTTTGAAACCAGGCATCTGTCTCAGCGAGGCCCTTTTGTAGGATGTCCACATCGTTAGGAGTTTTGATTATGGCTCCTAGTTTGCAGTCATCTGCGAACTTCGTTAGTCAAAAACCTTCCGAGTTAGCCTGTACTTCAGAAAAGTAGATGCCAAACAGGAAGAGGACCCAGGACTGAACCCTGTAGTAGTCCACTTGTCACTGGTCTGAAGATGGATTTGGAGTCTGCTACTTTCACAGTGTGGGTTCTGTCAGTGAGCCAGTTGGCAACCCATCTTGTGACATATGGATTTATACCTAGTTTAGTGAGTTTATCTATAATTCCAGAGTGGGGAATGGTGTTGAAAGCCTTGGCGAGATCTAGCTAGGTTGTGTGAACCACCTTACCCTCATCTACGGCTTTGGTGACTGCTTCAAAGAAGTCCATCAGGTTTAGGAGACATGATCTGCCTTTTACAAACCCGAACTGGGTGGAGTGCTGAGTTTGGAGATTACCAATGTCATTGTTTATAAGTTCCATGATGATACGTTCCATAGCCTTGCAGACCAGGCTCGTTATGGCTAATGGGGCGGTAGTTTCCAGGGTCCGTGGTCCTCTCTTCTCCCCAGGACCTTTGTGTGTTTACAGACAATGCCACAGTGATGTGGTTTGTAAACAAACAAGGGGGGACAAGACATTCTCTTTGCTAGTTGGCACTCCTAGTGTGGGATCTTGCTATCCTGTATTAAATGATTGTCTAGGAGTTTGCATTCCCTCAGGTCAAAAACATTGTGCAAACACTTGGAACAGGTCCCTAACTCAATCCCATGAATGGATGCTTCACAGGGATGTGTTTCTGGGCATTGTCCACCAGTGGATCCTCAGGTAGATATTTTTGCCTCCCCTCTGAACAGACAACTTCTATTTTGTGCCAGAGTACCAGGTCTTCCGGTTTGTAAGGTGGATGCCCTATTTGTTTTTTGGAAGGGGATATATTTTAACTATCTCCCTCTTATTCCCCTCATTCATATTAAAAATTCAACAGGATGCTCTCAAAATCTTGCTGGTGACTCCCCTTTGGTCAAGACAGCATTGGTTCCCTAGTCTGCATTTAGCCAAGGCCAGTCATCACAAGTTGCCCCACAGGGTGGACCTACTTACACAGGACAAGAGGTCTCTCCTCCATCCCAGTTTGTCCACTCTTCAGCTGATACTGTGGGGTATAAGATTTTGATTCCACATAGACACCTTTTTTTCTGAGTATGTACTAAGGGTCCTTCAAGAGGCCAGGAAACCCATTACTAGGAAATCCTACTTGACCAAATGGAAGAGGTTTTCTGTTTTGGTGTCTTTCTCATAACCAGGATCCACTTTGTGAATGTTCCTTTGGTTCTATTATCTGTGTGAACTGCTCAATGCTGGATTGGCTTATTCATCTGTTAAGGCCCCCACTTATCAGCTATTTCTGCTTGTGTGCCTTTATCACCTCTTTAACTTCTAGGTTTGAAGCTAAACAATTCTTTAAAGGGGTCCTTCATATTAGGCCTCATAGGAAGCCTGTTCATCCTCCCTGGGATCTTAATTTTGTTTTGGAAAAATTAAGTTGGGCTCCTTTTGAGCTTCAGTTGCCTGCAGCATTGTTCTTGGAAGACTGTACTTTTGTTAGCCCTTACTTCTACCAGACAGGTGCCTGAGCTTCAAGCCCTTTTGGCTTGTCCTCCTTTTTTGCTGTTTCATAAGGACAGCGTCCTTGCGTACTAATCTTCCTTTTATGCCCAAGGTGGTGAATGAGCTGTCCCTTAACCAGTCTGTTGGTCAGTCTATTCATTTGTCCACGTTTTTCCCTTCTCCACAATTTGCCACTGAAAAAGTGCTGCACATGTTGAATGTGCATAGACAACTCAGATTTTATTTGGATAAGACTAAGACTATTAGGAAATCTGATCAGGTTTGTTTCTTTTCATCCTGGGTTCTTAGGATTAGCCATATGTAAGCAGACTGTTCTTAGATTTCAAAAGATATTTTTTTTTCTTCCTTTCATGGTAAGAGCCTTCCTTATTCTCTTAAGTCTCATTCTACTGGAGCTGTGGCCTCTTCTGGTGCTTTTTTTTCAAGGGGTTAAATACTAACTCTAAGGCAGCAGCCTGGACTTCTGTGCATACTTTTAACAGGCACTACAAGTCGGATGGAATCTCCAGAGCTAGAGCTGGTTTTGCTAGTGCCATCCTTCATGGTTTCCTGTAGAGCTCTGCTGGGCCTTCCTCCTCCCAAGTTTCTTCTGAGCTTTGGCACTCTACCTAATGTTATAAATACTGCAACAGTAAAATGGAAGGACATACTACAGTGAAATCTTAACATTACTGTAGATGTCCTTCTCTTCAGTGTTGCAGTATTCACTCTTCTCCCTCCTCCCCCTGGTCCATTTGTCTTCTGGATGTACTGTTCTCTTTTTCTTTGCACCAGCATTCCTAATGGGGCTCTCACTTCTGAGGATGGTATATCCAGATTCACTTTTATGCCCTGTGCTATGTGAGGAGCATACGTGTGACATACGGCATACCTTAAAGCAACCTAAAAGCTTTGGTATACTGGCTAGACGTCTGCCTGCACTTGGCATGAGATCCCTAATGTTATGAGTATGGTAACAGTGAGGGGAAGGGCATCTACCATTACTGTAAGATTTTACACAACTGTACTTCACCTTGTTCAGTTTGTCTTTACCGTATGAGTATTCTTGGTGTCTTGAGTTTGTACTGGAGAAGTGTTTACAACTAGGTGGTTTGCACCGTCAAACATTTTATTTTAGTTTCACATATTGCTTAGCCATTTACTGTGGGGGGGGGGATAATCTTTTGGTTGTTATGGGAACTAAGGTGGTCTTCTACCCCTAAATCTTCAGTTGTGTTACTTGTATTCCAAGCAGAGGTTTAACACGCTTTAATAATGTTCCTTATTTTATACTGGTGGAGGTTATAGATTTAATGTTCTTAATTTGTTGTAGACAGATTTTATTCTAAGCAAACTGGCTAGAAAAAAAGTTTTCCAGTATTTTATAAGAGCTTGTCTGATCGGTAAAGCTATTAGGTGTTTTTTCATCACTGAGATCCGGCAGCTAGAAACTGAGTTAACAGTTTCAGGCTGTTAATCAGGAAACAAATGTAGAATGTGCTCTGAGGCATTTGTGTAAGAAACATCGTGATTAGTATTTATAGGGAAACTGGCAAAGCAGTTCAAAGATGAATGAAAGTTTGATACTGAGAACAGCAAGTGCTTTTCCATGTAGCTATTTCTTGGCAGCTTTAGTATTGTACATTAAACTAAATTGTGCTGTTGTATACAGTAAACTCAGTTAACCTGCACCCATGGGGACTGGTAGATGCTTGGTAACTGTGTAGTTTCTGGTTGCTTGAGAGTTGCTTTTAAAAATAAGCCTGACTAATATTGTACCCTATAATATTTGTTTAATTTGACTTGTTCTCAGATTGGGGAGAAGAGGGAGTTTATTCCTATCTTCCTTTTTAAAACTCAAACTTTAAAAACGTAAGGTATGCTTCTGCAGGGGGGGGAATAGAAAGTGTAACACATGAAAATTGAACTGCGTTTCTTTGATATTTTTTTGCCGGTTGCTTGAGATTGGTGGTTACTTGAGTTCTGGTTAACTGAAAGTTTACTGTATTTATGTAAGGGCACCTAGTGCACTTCTTAAATCTAAAAATCAGTTAACTGAGAGTTTGCAAACTGTCTTTCATATATGAGAGGAAAATAGATGCGGTACAAAGACAGTACCTGTGCAAGGAGAAACGCAGACACTTTCTAGCACTGTCAAGTCTAACTGGGCGGCAAACCTTCACCATAAACTGAATAATGATAATCCATAGGGAAGCAGAGTGACAGAAGGCAGTGCAACTGTTGGTGGGTCTTGATGCAGAGAAGACATTTGAGTCGTGACGTTTGCTTTCCCTGAAAGAATAGGTTTAAGTAAGAATATATGAAGGGTTTGAGGTAAGAATTAAGGTGAGAGGGTTCCTTAGTGTTTTTGAATTGAGGAACCAGATGCGTCTGCCTTTTCTTCCTTGCTATGTACTTGGAGCTATTGGTTAAGCAAAATAAAGGAACTCTCAAATTCAGGGATGTAACTTCTACTACAAACACTCAAGTCTCAATCACTTGAAAAGCACCATCTCAAAGGCAGTGACTCTCTACATCTTGTAGTTCGTGTAGCCTGCTGCTCAAACTAGAATGCAAGTTCTGCCAAACAGCCGTTGCACCTTACCCCAAACACATTTATCTGAGTTTAAGCAAGGCAAGTGCTGCAGCCATGGAGAAGAAATGGTAGGGGATTTTACGGTAGGGAGTGAATGTTGAGTTTAGGTTTAGGGGGTTGGGTTTTAGGATAAGGGAGTATTCAGGGACTTAAGGATTAGGGAGGGGAGTGGAATTCTAGGGTAAAGGAGTGAGGAGTGGAATTCTAGGGTAAAGGAGTGAGAAGTGGAATTCTAGGGTAAAGGAGTGAGAAGTGGAATTCTAGGGTAAAGGAGTGAGAAGTGGAATTCTAGGGTAAAGGAGTGAGAAGTGTGGAATTCTAGGGTAAAGGAGTGAGAAGTGTGGAATTCTAGGGTAAAGGAGTGAGAAGTGTGGAATTCTAGGGTAAAGGAGTGAGAAGTGTGGAATTCTAGGGTAAAGGAGTGAGAAGTGTGGAATTCTAGGGTAAAGGAGTGAGAAGTGTGGAATTCTAGGGTAAAGGAGTGAGAAGTGGAATTCTAGGGTAAAGGAGTGAGAAGTGGAATTCTAGGGTAAAGGAGTGAGAACTTTGGTTAAGAACTATGTGGGAATAGTTCTGGTAGGGTCATACAGTTATATATTGTCGGGTGTTTGGTGGGTTATACAGAAATCAAAGATTGGGTTAGTGCAGTTTTGAGCACTTGCTTTTTCAAACTAGTGGGAGAGAGAAAATAGTTATGAGGTACTGGCAATTGTGCATCTGTAGTAGACCTATGTTAACTGGTATGGTAATCAAGAAAAAATCGGTTAGCAGATTATATTTTGTACTCGACAAAGAAAAGGACATTTCACTGTTGGACATTTGAGATAGTTTCAAGTATTTTCAGGATATAAAATAAAGATAAGACAAAGGCTATAGCAGTCAACTGTTTGCACACACAATTTGGTTCAGTGACACTTGTGTATGGGGTCATGAAAAGATGAAGTGCTTTTGTATATGGATTAAAAATGATACTGTCATGGCAGCTAAGGTTATGTGGGAAGAGACCAAAAAGGTAATACACAGATTGAAAAGATGGTAACTCCTGCTAATGGATAGTAAGATGTAAGCATAGCCGACCTTAGGCATAGGCAAACTAGGTGGCTGCCTAGGGCACTGCGCAGGGGTGCTTTTCCAGTATTTATTTGGGGTAGGTACACCAGGATGGGGGCGCCGGGTGGTGTGGTGGGGGTGCCGTGGAGCCCTTTTGCCTAGGGCACCAGTTGGCCTAAGGCCACTTCTGGATGTAAGATATAAGCTGTAACTTTTGTGTACAGTTTAGGTGTTTTTAGTAACCGAAGGAGACAAAAGCATTTATTTGGGAGGGGAATAGGGCAACTTTTAAGTGAAATAAATTTCTCCCCTTAGAACAAGATGGTTTAGGATTTACTTGATTTAAAGGGATACTTTAAAGTTACCCAGTTAAGATTCATATACATAGCAGTTACAGATCAAAGTGGAAAGGCTTAATGAGAAAAGAGGAAGCTCAAGAAATGTGTAGTATTTTGAATACAGGCCATTAAGGAGAATAACAACTCCGATACAGAATGATTTATTTAAAAAGCAGCAGAAAGTATTCTAAAAAGCAAGTCAACACACTGAATGGGGAAAGGAGATTTTTACTTTTTTTTTTTGTAATTTCTCCACATCTTTTGGGTTTCTAATACCGTGATGGGAATGGAACCCATTCCTAAGTCAAAGTATGATTATAGTTCATGCAATTAGTATTGTTTCAGTCTTTGATGTCAACACCCGCATTGTGCTCAGTAATGACTCCTGCAATTCATATGGGGTTATATATATTGGTACCATATCTAAATACTATTGTAGATTTTTTTTTTATAAGACCCATTGCTACTACTACTATTGGAACTGTCTGGGTATCTTCCACATTGCTCTCATATCTGTCTGCAGATCTTGATATTTTATGACTGCGTCTCTCCGTATGCAAGACACTGTAGTCACTGGTTGTGGAGATTTCAGTGATCAGTGTTAGTTTGTCTTCTTTTCATGGACCACTATATACGGTTTTCTAGCATCTATCTTTTGAACTGTGAGTAATGGTGATCCCATGTGATGTAAACTTCATTTTCTGTGATGCTTTATGGCTCATGTTTCCAGTGTTTCAGCCACTTCAATACCATACTGTTTGCCCAATCCCCATTGCAACAGTTTTGCCACATTATTTTGCCTTTCAGTATACAGTAGTGCTGTCATTAGTATGTCACAACCAGCAATGGAGTGTGACTGTTTCCAATTCGGTTTTACAAAACCTACATTTGTCTGTTTCTCCCACATGTTCAATGGACTTTGTAAACCAGCGTGTACGTACCCACTGTCTTGGGCTGCCAATGTTAACCTTTTGTCTCTTGGTTTGAATTCAGCTCTCCTTAATCATTCCTCCTTTTGTTCTTGATCAGCATGAAGTTCTTCGAGGTTTTCTATACTTGCAACTATATTTATACATTTTCCACATTTTTCGCCTTCGTGTCTGGTCCTTCACCTTGTATTCTTTTGTTTTTTGGCACATTCAGTTGCCTGATTTTTATCATCTACTGGTTTGATTTCCATTCCTGCTTAATGCCAGTATGCTACTGCTAGATTAAGCAAAGAAGTCATCTTGGATTTATTCTCATGTTTCAAAACTTCCACTACGTTTGGGTCTTGTGAGGTCAGCAAATGTGTGCAGTCCCATGATTGCAGATATGTACATGTAATCAATTTCAAGGAGGCCCATCCCTCCTTTGGAGCAGGGAATATATAATCTTGGTATGCATGGATTTTTTATAAATCATTTGGTAAGCATGAAGCATCCTTGTTTTCCTCTCTAATGTATTAATCACTTTTTGGGGCCAGTCAGTCACTCCAAAACTGTATGTTAGGACAGGAAGAGCAAATTGGTTTATAGCTTGCATTTTGTGATGTCAGTGGTGTTTTCAAGATTAATTTAAGTCTTCTAAAGTATTCTATACTAAGTTTTATTCGCATTTGTTCATACTTTATTGTAGATCCTTCATCAATTCCCAAATATTTATACACTTCCTCTTGCTCAAGTATTTTTATATTGCATTATTGTCCCAAACTGATGTTTTCCTGGTGATGTAGTTTTCCCTGCTTTAAAGGTGGCTTTTGCACATTTATCAAGGCCAAATGACATTCTTATGTCATCTGAAAATGTGCTGAGCGCTTGCAGTTGTGCTTTCAGTTCCTCATCGGATAAGCTATACAGTTTTAAATCATCGACAAAGAAGATAAGTCTTTACACTTTGTTTTCTAGGAGTCAAATTATAGCCATGGCCTAAGCAGTTAAGTAGACAGCTTAATGGGTTAAGGGCAAGGCAGAATAGCAGCGGTGACGGTCACCCTGGAATATGGCTTAATTGCAAAGTGGTCTGCCACTGTTTCATGGTCACTGTAATGTAGTCGATCAGTGTAGGGTGCATCTTATACATTTTTAAGCACTCTTTTTTTATCGAATGTGGGATTACTATCAAATGCTTTTTTGTAGTCAATCCATGCCATACTTAGATTCTTCCCCTTTTTGCAGTTCTCCACTATGACTTTATTTAACAACAAATGATCTTTTGTTCCATATGACTCTTATTGCCTTTTTTTTACTGCCATAATTGAGTTTTCTTCTAAATGACTATAAACTCTGTTGGCTTCAATTCCAGTGTACAGTTTGTACATCATCTAAAGGCAAGTTATTGGTCTTCAATTTTTAGGGTAGCTTGCAAGTTCACTTTTAAGTAGGAGCATCGTTTTTCCTGTTTGCCAGGTTTTTGTCTGTTCAGGGTGTGCATATAAATAGTTCTTACTCAAGGCTAAATCTTCGTCCAAAGATGTTAATACTTTTAACCAAAAGTTAGGTACTGCATCTGGGTCTAGGGTTTCCAATTAGAGACTTTTCTTAACTTTGTTTCAATCTCTCATGCTCTGTCCTTCAGCTGGCAAAACCTATCAGTTTATGCCTTTCCTCCTCTGCCTCTCTTCTCCAAAGTACTACTAAAGATCAAACAGGACAAACCAAGAACGATGTTGATTACTCCAGACTGGCCACGCCAACACTGGTAACCCTCTCTTGCGCAGTGTGTAACTGTTGGCCCCATGGCACCTGCCTCAGACCTCTACCCTGTTGTCTCAGCAGAACCAGATTCTGCACCCTCAGCTTCAAACCCTGAACCTAGCAGCCTGGCTAATTACTTAATTTCTCCTTTACCATCCCTCAGTAAACCAGTGATGGATATCATTTTAGAGGCGAGGCGTAGTACTGGAAAATCTTATTCTGAAAAATGGAAAAGATTCTGTGCCTGGAACCAGTCTCAAGAGATGAGCACAGCAGTGCCCACCTTACCTCAGATTCTACAATACTTAACTGAGATGCTTCACAAGGGCCTTTCTTTTTCCTCCATCAGAATTCACACCTCAGCCATTTCAGCTCATTATAATACAGAACCTCCCCTCTTCTCTCATCTACTGCTCAAGCAGTTCCTCAGAAGGGCCAAAAATTAAGATCACCCAGGAGAGCCCCAACTCCTGCCTGGGACCTTAACTTTGTATTGGAGAAACTCACTCTTCCTCCTTTTGAGCCAGCTGCTAGTGCAGATTTAAAATGTCTTTCTTGGAAAACAGCCTTACTTTTAGCAGTCACTTCAGCAAGAAGGGTAACTGAATTACAGGCCCTTATGGCAGTGGAACCTTTCATCATCTTTCACGGCGACAGGGTGTCCCTCAGAACCAATCCCTCCTTCATGCCCAAGGTGGTATCCAGTGTGCCTCTTAATCAGTCCATATATTTGCCAACCTTCTTTCCTAATCCACAGAACAAGGGGGAACGAATATTGCACTCCTTAGATGTGCACAGACAACTTAGATTTTACTTGGGCAGGGCTAAACCTCAAAGGAAATCTGAACTGCTGGTGGCATTTGCTGCAGGGGCAAGAGGGTAAGGCTATTTCAAAGCAAACCATTTCTAAATGGATAGGTCATTGCATTCATTTCTGTTATAAGCACCATGGAAAACCTATCCCACAGGGTATCAGACCCCATTCAACCAGGGCTGCGTCTACCTCTATAGCCTTTCTCACAGGTGTCCCTACCAGGGACATCCTAGAAGCTGCTACCTAGAGTTCTGTACATACTTTCACCAAACATTGCCATTTTTCTCTAAATCCAGAGCTGGCTTTGCCACTGCAGTCTTGCAGAGCCCTATAGCTGGCCCTAATATTATATAAATTCCTCCTCCCATCCTTAGCTTTGGGAATCTACCCAAATGTGATGACTGCAACAGTGAAACACTAAGAACATAGTACAGTTGTGTACACTTACTGTAAATGTAGATGTTCGAGTGTATTCACTGTTGCAGTCCTGGTTACCCTCCCTCCAGCCCCCTGACTTTTTTTGGCTATACCTCTACTCTCCTCTACTATGCTTAAAACCTTTTTGGTGTATTTTTTTTTTTTTTATTGGAGGTATATCCTAGTATATATTTATTGCTTCCAATTATAGGGGCATCTGACATCTGGGGCAAGAAAAACTGATGTAATGGCATCGGCTGCATGTTTTATACCCCTGAATGCCTGACATCACAGAAGAAGAGACAGCAACTGATGCAGGACCCAAGACATTGTTAATCAGGCCGACTGAGACTGCAAGCAGATAACCCAAATGTGATGACTGCAACAGTGAATAACACTCTAACATCTACATTTATGGTAAGTGTACTTAACTGTGCTTTACTTCATCCCATTTCATATCCTGTACCATTAAACTTCTTATTCTTTCTTTTACCACTTCTAGCCATTTATTATCTTTATGTTCTACAGATCATGTCGATACTTCTCCAAATTGTATCTATCTATTCTTTTTTGTGGCAGTCTTTCAATTCCTTTTACCATGTTTCCCAATTCTTTATAAAACTTTTTTGGGTCATCAGTAAATTGCTTATTTTGTACTTTTCCTTTATATTTATTTCTATCTTTGAAAAGTTTCTGCCTGTGCTGAGATTTTTAGTTTATTTGCGATAGTGCATGAAAGATCCTGGTCAGTTGTAATACTGCAAATTGCTTTTATCATATCTATCTTGGTATTTTTGTTTTATTCCCTCTTCCATATTCTTCTAACAGTGACACTTGTCTTAATTGCTTCTTAGATGTCCTTCAAGGATGCATCTGCAGTCCTAACAAATGGGTTGTCCTGCCTCAGGCAGCCCTTCGGTCGGCCGGATTCCAAAGTCTGGGTCTGGCTTCGGCTGATGTCGCACTTCACCTGACGTCATCGCTGCTGGGGTATAAAGGCATCAGCCGACGCCATTTTCCTCAGTCTTTCTTGCCGCACGGTGCCCGAAGCAGAAGCTGTTCGCAAGTGCCGGTCGGTCAGTTCCAGAGATTTCTACTACCGAAGACTTCTAAAAAAGCTAAGTACCCCGTTGGGGACTCTTTCTTGCCTCAGCCGATGTCAGAAAAAGTAAATAATTGTTTAACTTGTGGGAAACAAATACCTCATAAGGATTTCCACTCTTACTGTCTTCCTTGCTTAGGCCCAGACCACGACGTATCAGCTTGTTTAGCCTGTGCATCCTTCAACCGACGGACGCTTAGACATCGGTTGGAGTTTGCAGAAGAGTTATTTGGTCCCGCTTTTGCATATAAAATGCCGTCGGAGACTCCGACTATGCAATTAGCTAAAAAACGCAAGGAAAAGGATCGACACTCGCGGCCCGCGGTTTCGGCTGAAACCACGGTTAGGCCTACCGTGAGTGTCTCGGTTTCGGCTGAAACCGACTCCTCGGTTCTTCCTTCGGCTGAAAGCATGCCCCCGATAACCGAGGCCACACAGGCCATGGCTGAATCGGCTTCAGATATTACTGCTGCAGAAGCAGTCACCCAGGATTTGTCAGACACTATACCTTTAGACATCTCTACTCCTGCACGTGGGGCTGCTAGACCCCCTGCTTCTATGTCTATCAAGGCCTTTTCCAGGGCTAAAGCAGCCAAAATTTCCAAGGCCTTACCTACTAAATCTCCCTCTCACAGGCCTACTTCTAGTTCCCAGATACTCAGCCTTGCTGAGGACCTTATTTCTTTGATCAGGGGGTCCCAACCTCACCCAGACAGGGCCTCTCAACCCCCTGCAGATAAGAGACCTAGGACTGAACCACCTGAACCTCTCTCTTCAGACTATTCCTCGGATGGTTCAGATTTATCTGACCATCAGGAAGGCCCATATTCACCTTATGAGGATTCTGATGCAGAAGACTCCATACCTTCTGCTTCTCCTCCCGAAGAATTTTCCTTTGGGGAAACCCTACACTCAATGAGGGAACACTTCCAGTGGCAGGGCCAGGATTTTTCAGATTCAAGGAAAAGGCTAAGGACCTTTTTACATTTACCACAGCACAGGCCTTTAGCCATACCTCCTGTACTATCTGTTGATGATGCATATAATGATGCCAGTGCTGCCCCTGATTCTCTTCCTCCAGCCCCTGCAAAGCCTGACAGATATTACAGGGTCCCGGACTCTCACTACCACTTGTATAAGGCTCATGTTGCAGACCCAGAAACCATTTCTCAGGGCCCTAAGGGTGCTGCAGCTGCCTCTGCCAAAAACCCTCTTCCCTCTGAAAGGGAATCTAGAGCATTGGAGAGATGGGGTAAAAAAGTTTATACATCTGCTACTCTTTCTGCCAGGGCCTTAAACTGTCAATTTCACATGATACAGTACCAGGAATTTTTATTAGACCAGCTAAATAAAAAACTGTCCTCTTCTGAACCTATAGACCGAAAGTCCCTTCAGGAATTGGTACATAACTCTCAGCAGGTCAGTAATCATTTTTTAAAATGTGGCTTTGATGCACTGGAGGCTTCTTTTAGATCAGCTATGACTGGAGCAGTGATTCGAAGGCATGCCTGGTTAAAAGAGCAATCCTTACCAGACCATGTTAAGTCAAAACTCCTAGATGCTCCTATGGAGAAGCAAAGTTTATTTGGCTCCCCAGCACAGGAGGTTCTAAAGAAAGTGGAAGAAAAAGCAAAATCTGTTCAAACAGTCAAGGATTTTTTACAGGTCCAACCTCCAAGGTTTAGCAGGAATTGGCCCTCAAAAAATTGGTCCTTTCCAGACACATCCAAATCACAGAGAGGCAGAAATAGGCATCCAAGAGGCAGAAACCAATCAAGAGGTGCCTACAGGGGTCGTCAATGGCAACCTGCCAACCAGAGAAGTGCTGCCACTACAACCACTTCCACAGGACAAACACAATGACTTGACTCTCATTCCGCCTACCAGGGAACAACTAGAAGCACCCTTGGGCGGAAAGCTAGCTTTATTTTCAGAAAACTGGCATTGCATTACAGGAGACAAATGGACTTTACAAACAATAGACAAGGGCTACAGGTTTCACTTCCACACCCTACCAAAAAGGAGAGGAATGCCAAACCTTCCACCAAGCCAAAAAACAGAAGCTATAAAACAAATCATCAGTTTACTAAAGATGAGAGCAATAGAAAAGGTGCCACCTATGGAGCAGGGCCAAGGATTTTACTCCAGACTATTTCTTGTACCAAGAAAAGAAAATCAATGGAGGCCTATTCTTGACTTGTCCGCACTGAACGCATACCTCATTGTTCCAAAATTCAAAATGCTGACCATCCAGCAACTTCTTCCCATGCTGGGCAACGAGTCTTGGCTGGTGACTCTAGATCTCAAGGAGGCATACCTGCACGTCCCTATACGACTAGATTGCAGAAGACACCTCAGATTTCTTGCAGGATCAGAGCATTATCAATTCTCAGCATTACCCTTTGGCTTATCTACTGCGCCCAGAGTATTCACAAAATGCCTGGCATCAGTAATTGCTCATTGCAGGCTTCAGGGAATTCAAATTTACCCATACCTGGACGACTGCCTAATACAAGCAGACAACAAGACAAAATTAATAAAGGATTTGGCCAAGGTCATACACCTGTTACAAGCCTTGGGATACACAGTCAACATTCAAAAGTCAAGACTAGTACCATCCCAAAGGATAACATTTCTGGGTGCAGAACTGGATACAACAACTCAGATGGCTTTTCTCACAGAAGAAAAACAAAAGCAACTACCAGTCTATTTCATGGCACTAACAACACAAACTCAGCTTACGGCAAGGAAAATCCTGCAAGCCGTGGGTTACATGGCATCCTGCATAATATTGATTCCGCATGCCAGGCTGCATATGAGAAAGTTACAATGGTACCTAAGGAATGTATGGTCTCAACACAAGCACAGTCTAGAAGCCCAGATACCAATTATTCCGTGCCTGAAGAAAGAATTCCTGTGGTGGGCTCAGGCCTGTCAGGTAAACAGAGGATTGCCTTTCCACAAACCACATCCAAGCCAGACAATCACCACGGACGCCTCAGACCTAGGCTGGGGGGCACACATGAAAGACAAGTGTATACAAGGCCTATGGTCCCAAGACCAGTTGAATCTACACATAAATCTAAAAGAGATGCTGGCAGTGAAACATGCAATCGAGGCATTCAGGCCATTCCTCCAACAAGGACACCTGCTGATAAGGACGGACAACACCACAGTTGTGTGGTACATCAACAAACAGGGAGGTACTCACTCATACCCTCTATGCCGGATGGCAATGGACCTGTGGCATTTGGCCCTGAATCTCAACATTCAATTGCAGGCCAGATTTGTACCAGGGAAAGAAAATTCACTAGCAGACACCTTAAGCAGAACTACCACGGATGCTCACGAATGGATGCTGCATCCAGATATCTTCAGAACCATAACAAAGAAATGGGGAATGCCAGAGATAGACCTGTTCGCCTCCCCACACAACCACCAATTGAAGAAATTCTGCTCAAGAGTATACCACCCACTTGCCTGGAGGGTGGACTCTCTATCCTTCAGCTGGAAAAACCTGACAGCATATGCATTTCCACCTCTTCCTTTGATGTACAAAGTCCTACTGAAGATCAGAGAGGAACAGCCAAAGGTAATTCTGATAGCTCTGGACTGGCCAAGACAACATTGGTACCCGCTTCTGAGGAGCATGTCTCGGGCACACTCATGGCCTCTACCTATATGCCCCTTACTTCTAACACAGAACAACTACAAGACCCTGCATCCAAACTTGAAGACACTGCAGCTAACTGCTTGGAATATCCCATGAAGCAAAATCAACCAGATTTATCTCAGAGGGTTAAGGACATTATCCTGGAGGCTCGCAGACCCTCCACAAGGAAAACATATTCAGCCAAATGGAAAAGATTCCTCATTTGGAGTGCAGCAAGGGGAGAAAATGTCTCAATGGCAAACATAGCACACATCCTGGAATACTTAGCAGAACTGTTTCACAATGGCCTGTCCTACTCCTCCATTAAGATTCATGCATCAGCAATTTCAGCAGAGTACAACATGGATCCTCCTGTCTTCTGTCACCCTCTACTCAGGCAGTTTTTGAGGGGAATCAAAAACGTAAAGCCTCCAAGGAAACCACCTCTGCCTGCATGGGATCTCAACTTTGTGCTGGAAAAATTAACACTTCCCCCTTTTGAACCAGCAGCAACAGCAGACTTACAGTTCTTATCTTGGAAAACTGCATTCCTGCTAGCAATCACTTCAGCAAGAAGAGTATCTGAGTTACAGGCATTAATGGCAGTACAGCCTTTCCTTATCTTCCATCAGGATAGAGTGTCTCTGAGAACCAATCCTACTTTTATGCCAAAGGTGGTCTCCAGGGTATCCTTGAACCAAGCTATACATTTACCTACATTCTTCCCCAACCGACAGAACAGGGGGGGAAAGACTACTACACACCTTGTAGTGTACAGACAACTACGCTACTATCTGAACAGAACTAAAGCCAGCAGAAAAACTGACCAGCTTCTGGTAGCATATGCAACAGGAGTGCAAGGAAAAGCAATTTCAAAACAGACAATCTCAAAATGGATAGGAAATTGCATTAGAGTCTGCTACTCTTTTCATGGAAAGACAACTCCTGAAAATATCAGGCCTCATTCCACAAGAGCTACAGCCACCACTACAGCTTTCCTACGAGGAGTGGCTACCAAAGACATTTTAGAAGCTGCTACTTGGAGCTCCGTGCATACATTTGCCAAGCATTATAATCTTCCTTTATACTCTAGATCCCGAGCAGGTTTTGCAACTGCTGTTTTGCAAGGGATCTTAACTACACCATCATTAGCTTAGTGCCTCCTCCCCCAGTTTGGCTATGGTATTCTACCCATTTGTTAGGACTGCAGATGCATCCTTGAAGGACATAGTACAGTTTTGTACCTACCATAAATGTAGATGTCCGATAGGTATGCATCCGCAGTCAGGATTACCCACCCTCCTTCCCCTCTGTGGTATTCCTAGGGTACTTACCCCACTTTTAGCTAGCTGGGGGAATCTATTATGGTGTATTTGTTTGTATATATATATATATATATATATATATATATATATATGTATATATATTTTGCTCTCTATTGTTTGGAATTATCTGCATTTATCCAAATTTAGCCTTCCTAGAGGGCACCTGGCATCTGGGGCAAGAAACACTGAGGAAAATGGCGTCGGCTGATGCCTTTATACCCCAGCAGCGATGACGTCGGGTGAAGTGCGACATCAGCCGAGGCCAGACCCAGACTTTGGAATCCGGCCGACCGAAGGGCTGCCTGAGGCAGGACAACCCATTTGTTAGGACTGCAGATGCATACCTATCGGACATCTACATTTATGGTAGGTACAAAACTGTACTTTTTCTCTGTTCAGTTTGATGGTATTAGATTTCTCCCCTTCCTTTCCCTCACTACTGTGTGTTCTTGTGATAGAAATTCATCAGTTATTAATTTAGCTGCACAGTAATATATCCTGTTTACTTCAGTTACATCACATGGATCTCTTTGGACAGTCCTATTTGCGGTGTTCATTTGTTTTATCAAACTTCTGACTTTGAGTTTTTTTGACCTTCTGCAGTCTATTTCTTTCATTGATGTTAATATGTCTGTGTCCATTAAATCAAGCAACTCTTCTCTTAGCTCATTTTCTTCTAAACTGAGGGCATATTTTTTGTTTTCCATTTCCAGTGGGCATTCTGTAGAAAGTTCTATAGCATCTTCCAGTGGCACATTCTTTTCAGTTTCATCCTGTGCCTTCCGTTGCTCTGTCATATGGGAACTCACTGGCCTATCACTCTTCAACACTGACTGCATCATTTCCACAGTTTCCTTTTCCTTCTTTTGCTGTCTAGCTTCGTGAACGTTTATACTGGTTTCCTATGGAAGGTTCCAATATTGTCATATGGCACCTGACCAATTGCTTCCTGTTCCACTGGTTTCCCCTTAGTTTGGATATCCATTCCTCTATCCTGTTGTGGTTCTTTCTGAATTAAGATTTTCTACACTGAATCCTTCACTTCGCAGGTACTCCATAACCTGTTTATATTTCTTTAACTTTGCCATTATTAATTTTCTTTTCTACTTTTCCTCGGTCATCTTATTTTTTGTACTGCAAAGTTTTCCATGTCTGGATTCCTTTGCCTGCATTTTTCTTCAAATATCTTTGGTGCTGCTTTTTTTGTATTTGTTAGTTTTGCTTTCTCCTTTGTGTAGATATTGCACCATATTAAGTCTTTCTTTCCCATTTCCATATTTCTTCAGATGTGTCCTGATCTTCCGGCTTCTTGGGACTCGCTCCATCATGCTGTGATGTGTAACATGTGATCTGAAGTACTGTATTTTTTTTGCTGCAACTCAGTGGCTGACCAGGATCCGACATCTGATCCGCTGTGCATGGTTTTCCAGCTATGGATCCAAGCTCACAGCCCTCCCTCACCCATGTTGAACTCCCTCACACTGAGTTACCAGAGGTGTGTTAAGTTCAAGACGGGGCTTGGGGGGGAGCTTCTGGTCTAAGTGTCTTGGCGGGTCTTTTGAGCTGTGGCTGCAATTTTTCGTTGTGACTGAATTTGTGTGAAGAGCTAGGTTTCCGGCACCCTCCTGTATTTGAGAAGTGCTTAGAGGACTTGTAAGAGGAGAGATGCTGTTGCAGGATCGTTGCTGGGAGTGTTCGTGTCGGGGGGCGAAGTGTCTTTTGTTTTTAAGCTACTTGTCGGGTTTAGTCCTCCCTCCGAGGAGCTGACCGACCTGCCGCCCGTCCTTTGAGCTAAGCCAGAGTGCCGCTATCGAGGAGATTGAGATGGCCACACCCTGTAAGTTGAGAAACTTCGTTGATGGCCTCACATCTTCATGTTTCTACGATGCTGATCAACCTCAGGATCTTCTCGAGGGAGCGGAGGTCCAGCTGGTCTGCCTGGGTCTTTACTCCCCAGCAGGGGAGTCCCGCCTCCCAGGGGACTACTGTGGTTGCTTGCTCCTCCTCCGGTTCGGAGCTGCTCCTGCACGCAGAACCTGAGCAGAGGAGAGAGGAGTGCTGCTAGACAGCTGAACCCGGGACAACCGGGCCGGGGCCTCGAGTGCCCTGGCGCGCCATCGGAGCTCCTGCCCACTGTCGATCTCAGATCAGTCGGCCCGGTCCCGGAGCCTGTCGGAGCGCACCGTCCCTTCGATCCGAGCCTTCCCGACTGGCCGACTTTATCGCCGAGGCGGAGTCGGCAGCTCGGATCCTTGGTCCTTACCCGGGGCACCATAGCCTTGATGATGTGAGATCTGGACCGAGGTCGAGAAGGTCGGCGCAGCTCTCCGCTCAGATGGGAGCCTTTGCACTTGCATTCGGCCAACACCCTTTTGCTCGGCCTGCTCCTTCTCCGACTTGTGCTCCCAAGCTGAGCAGCTGCTCCGAGCAGCTTCGGAGCCGGGGAGGAGGCTCCGAGCAGTACTCCCTACTCGGACCCACACTCGCCGGGAGGGAGGCGCCGGACCCGATCTTGGAGCCTGGAGTGTCTCTCGATCTTTGGAGGAAGGGGAAATCGGGCGCCCACTCTGTGTCGGAGCCCACTGTCCTTCGATCCGGATCCGCCGCGCCCGGCTCCGATCTGGTCTTCGATCCGAGGGATCTTCTCGGCCCTCTCCTTTGGTCGAGGCCGGCTCTTCGGGCTTGATGGCAGTCCTCTGGCACCCCTGACCCCTGAGTGAACCCGCAATTGCGGATAGGGTCCGGAAGCCTTTCCTTCTGCACTGCGGCCCAAAGAAGGGATCCCCTCCCCGCCATAGTCCCGCTTGTGTTCCCAAGTTGCCTCCTATGGGAGTCCAGTAGATGCCATGTCCATCGCGAGGACAGAGGCCTGAGGAGGCCCCTCGCACACGTCCACCGAAAGGCACATTGACCGGAGAGTCTCCGCTTGGGGAACACGGACTTGGAGGAAGGCACGTTCGGCAAGGGCCGGAGGATGTCTGCCCGGAGACATCATGAAATGCTCGAGGGCTTAAGTCTGCCTGTAGTCTTCCTCTATGGCAGTTGAGGTGTTCTGGACGCATGCACTCCAGCCCTCTTCCACCTCTTAGGGTGTCCCCGCTTCTTAGGTAGTCACTACCTTATTACCACTAGGGCGTGAAGGAACCGGACACCGCCGCCCAATTCCCGGGAAGACCGGATAGCTTCCTTGGGGTCCCTTTTTCGCGACCGGGACCTTTTGGAGCTCCTTCTCCGATGCTATGTTCTGCTCTGCGGGGCAAGGAAGATCTAGCTCAGGAGAGTCCCTCAGTCCACCCAGCAAGCGAGGAAGGATGGAAGACCGCTTGGGGAAGCGGATGTTCTGCCCGCGACCTTCTCTAGAGGGCGCTAGGGACCAGAAGGACATGTTATTCGATGCCTTCAGATCTTCGCAAGGAACATACCAACTCTCTCTCGAGTCCATATTCGGCAGAGAGGAGGGACCCAGGGAACCCTGTATGGGGCAGCTTTTCTCCAGTTTCGGGTAGGCCATGCTACCTCCCTCTGAACGGAGGCAGCAACCCTGCTGGGACAGGGCTCTGCCTCTCCTCTCCATATAACGCTACCGCGATTTTTCCATGCCTCGCGTCCTGCCATCGATTCCCTTTCGATGGTTCTCCCTGTTTGGCGTCGATTCCTCATGAGACGCTGACCCAGAGCGAGGCCCCAGGGAAGACGCTGTCTGCCGCAGGGAAAAAGTGGCAGACCCAGAGTTCTTCTCTAAAAGAAAAATCAGGCCTGCCCCGCTCCCCCTACCAGATCGCAGTAGGGTTCTACAGCAGATTCTTTGACCAAAAAAAGAGAGGGAAACTAGATCCATTAGAGGCTCCAATCTCTTGAAGAATCTCGTAGTCCCCTTCCTTTCTCTGAACGGCCCGCTGTGCAACCCCTTCTGGGAAGGAAATCTGCTCTACTCTGAGTCAGTGCTCATGCTTCGGGCAATGAAGCATTCCGGTTCCCTTCAGGAGACCGCTCAGGAGGTCGTCCCTCGGGCTCACCAACGATTCCTTTCCTTTCTCACCTCACCCAAAATTCGAAGTCCTCCCAGATCCCACTAGCGTCCTCGGGAGGCCGCTTTGCACGCCCTAACCAGGTCAAAGAAAAGTCTGGACCACTGGCTTCCCCTAACTCTCTCGGATCACTTTCTATCTACCATTTCTCCATAAAAAGACGGGGAACACAATCAACCGAAGTCCAGGCTTCCATCCTACAGTCCTCTTAGATTTTATTCAATCACAGCTCTGCAATCACACAGCCTTCTGGGGTGAAACCTCACCGCGTGCTCTCTTCTAATCTCAAGGACGGCCCAGTGCGTTCATTCCCTGATGGGACAGGCGCCCAGGAGGTTTCTCCCTCTCCGCCAGCCGCCAGGCACTACCGGGCTATATTCTCTTCCCCTTGGCTATACCCACATATGCCATTGCCACAGTGGAAAGTATATACTACGATGTCATACCTTGCTCTCCCCATCATACATGCAGGTCTTCAGCACCATCCCCTGCAAGCATACCTCCCCCCATGTACTCCTCCCCGGCGAGACCTTTCCGTCCCTCTTGCTCCCTCCATGCGGTCGCCACGGTGACCAAAGGAAGTCCAAACTCGGGTGGGGGCGCTTCTAGGATTACATAGGGCCAGGGCAGACACAGCGGAGCGATGCACTCTCCTCACTGCGGACAGAGTTCTAAGTCTGCAGAGCCGTGCGGGCCATTCAGGACTCAAGTCTCCAAGTCCAGCTTTCTTGGTCCTGGGGCAAATAGGGTCCTGTCTGTTTGCTATAACACTTTCAAGCAAGCCAGGTCAAATATGCATTCTTGTCGAGGCCAAGGAGAGTTTGGGAATGGGCACCTTACCAATCGCTTCATAGCCATAGCTTCAATTCAAGGCATGCAAGCGGTCCTCTTGTGTCTAGTCCACTCCCGGAGAGTGGCTTACTCGTTTGTTTGTGCCTCGGGTTCGCCAGTCACGCGACGGACGCCTCCCGGGGAATCCTTCTTTTATCCCTGCTTCTCATCTCCAAGGCACGTGTTCATTCGCGCGCCTTACTTTCTTCCTCCGTATACCCCCAGAGACTTGCTGCAGAAGGCCCACCCACCTTCTGTATGCCTTCCCACCCTGCCTCTGATGCCAATCGTTCTTCACAGAAAGTCTCTGGGGTGGAAGCAAAGCAATTTTCATTGCTCCATTCTGGCCTCGACAGCATTGAGAGTCGGTGACAGGGGTAATCTCCATCATCCGCTTTCTCTCATCTCCCTCCACATCTGGATCGGTCCTTCATCCTCATCCAAGCTCAGTCGCATCCCCTCTGACCCTTGTATTTCCTCCGTCTCTCAATTGTCGGCAATGGAATTATATTCGCACGTGTGGGGAAACCTTGGTGCTATCTTTTGGTTTTCATCCAAACACCAAGGCTTATTTTTGTGGCAAGCCTAAAACTCCTCACTTCGGTACCCCAGGAGAGAATGCAAGCATGCTTGTCACCCGGGTCTTCTTGTATTTCTATCTTTCCTTGCCCTCTCTGCTGCAGCCTTCAGAAAGCCTCCTCAGTTCCACCAGAATGATTCAACTCTCTCTCATCTGATTGGCCAAGATCTTGGTTCTCTTCCTATTTATGTCATTGTGAATGTAAGATCTTTCTAGATCCCACCCCGGATCTCCTTGGATAAAACCTACAGTTCCCTCAGGGGTGCTTCTTACAAGCTGTGGCGGCTGACCTCCTTCTCCACTTTGATAAGGACTCCGGTGCCTTCAAATAGCTTTGTCCTACAAGCGGCTTTTTTAGAAGTCCACCAAGACAGGCTTCATCCTTTCTGCTTCAAGCTTTATCAGCCAAACTCCTCCTAACTGCCTGTGTCTCTTCACGGTTCCTCTCTTACTGCTTGACTCATCCCTTCCTCTTTAACGATCCTGCACAAACATCAATCACCCAAAACAACTGGCTGGCAAACAACCATCAAAAAACAAGAATCTAACTTTATTTCACTAGAATTGAACAGGACATTTCTATCTTTACTTTTCAGGGCAGCTCTCATAAAACAAGCCAGATTTATTCAGATTTCCTTTCAGTGGTTCCAGGCCTTGACCTCCTTCGAGCTCATACACGTGGATCTTTCATTCCGGATCACCACAAGCATTAAGTTGGTAGCCCGCTGAAGCCCGGCCCGCTCGAACTTCATTCCTGACTCAGCCAAATCTCACCTCGTCTCGCAGCCTGAACCCAGAGGACTCTCTAGATGAGTATTCCAGCAGCAGCAGCCACGTGGCTCATATATCCATCATTATTTTCCCACATGGATCTCTTTGCATCTAGGGTAGATTTATCTTTGCTCCGTACCCGGAACATCCCTTTGGGGTATGCCGCAGTGTTCACAGGGTAGTGAACATCTTGTTGTCCTATTAGGTTGCAGACCATGAAGTACCTACTTCAGATTGTTAAGTAAAGTATACCACCATAACGTCTTAGTTGTGTATTCATTTCTATTCCTCCATAACTATCCCCTATCCCCTGGCCTTTCAGTTTTCCTTTCTTATTATTTGTTACCTTTCTTTTAGTATATTGTTGCTTTGGCAAACCCTGAGGGGTCAAGGAGAGGGGCAGGCAGGCATTATGGAGGAGGGGCTGGTGAGCTGATCATTCCATGGTGAAAAACTGCGGTGTTCGATCCATATCGGATCCATAACCCCCACAGGTTGCAGAAATGAATATACTCCACAGATGGGAATCATAGGTAGGTACATAACTTCTAATTAGATATTCTATACAAAATTCTTCACTTCTCAGGCATTCCATAACTTCAACTTCTATTTTTTTTTTAACTTCTACTTTACTAATCTTCTTTTCTACATTCCCGCCTCATGATATTTTTTTTTATTGTGTAATTGTCCATATCTGGATGCCTTTGCCTGTATTGTCTTTGAATATCTTTGGGGCCGCCTTCTTTATATTGATTAATTTGGCTTTCTCCTTTGCAAAAATATTGCACCATATCAAATCTTTCCCATGTCCATATTTCTTTTTTGTACTTTTCAAATGATCTCTAGGTTTTGTTTATATTTTCGCAGTTCCTCAGATGCTTCTTTTTCCAAAAAATCAGTTTCTTTAGCTATATACTGTCTTTTACAAATCTGTTGTATTAATGAATATAATTTATTTGAAACTTCTGACAGTTTTTCTTGTGGAAGTATTTTTCTTTCCTCTAATTTCTCTCTCAATCCTTTTGTATGTTTTTTGTCTGGAAATTCTGGCTTTTTGCATAACGGTAATGCATTTCATTCTTATTCTCAATAGTCCATTGTACTGTCTTTATGGGTGGTCTTTGGGCTGTTAGTTTTTGTGATTTTTGTGGACTAGTGCTTCCTTCTACAAAAAGGGGGCCATCCTCCCCTGATTGTAGGAATGTTTCTGTATTTTGTGGATTCCACACTATCATCTTTTCCTATCCTAGCACCTGTGTGCCTACCAGGATCAGGCACTTTTTTATCCTGGGTCTTGTGCAACCAGCTCTCTTTTTTTAATTTTTAACCTACTTCTGTCCATGATATATGGTGTATAAATACAGTGTGTATATCAGTATGGATTATTCCATGTAAGGGCATAGGAAAATAGGCAAGATGGAGCTGGAATTTATTGGACAAAATTAGCCAAGCAACAAAGATGGGAACAAGTAACTATGGAGAAAATGGTAATAAAGTGAGATGAGTCAGTCGAAAGTTTGGACTTCTGGTTAGGAGACCACTTTCCCTACCCAGAGATTAATGAGAGTTGTCAAATAGGGATAATGGCATGCAGAGTGAACATGCAGCTCTGGGTTGAGCCTTTAGTTGAGTCTAGAGCATAAGCTGCTGTTCAAAGGATAATTAGTAGGGCATGTAAAATATTACATAAGAATCCATCATTAGAGGTTAGAAAAGTTTGGGAAGGAAGAATAGAAAGGCACTGTGTAAAGGAACAGTGGAAAAATGTGTATGTTTCTCAAGTATGCAGTGAATTTCAGAAAGCTTAGGATTTTGCATGGAAATGTTTGGCTGGGTATTCTACACATCAAGTAAACTTCAAAGAATTTTTCCTTGGGTTGATAATTTCTGGAGATATGGTGGGAAAGAGAGAGACTGTCGGGAATGTGTTTCGGGAATGTAATGAGGTGACTGATTTTAAAGTTCCCTACACAGTACTTTGCCAGACATTTTTAGGGGGAAAATGCTTATAACCAAGGAGATTTTGAGCTGGGATGTAGGATCTGCATTGCCTAGGCATAGTAAGGCCGTATTAAGTTTAATGCTTTACTAGAAAATGGAAATAGGAATCTAAACCAACCTTAACTGAAGTATTGGACATTGTAAAGGTGATAAACGTATTGGAGGTGGAGCCTTGGATAAGGAAAGGAGCAAATTGCACAGCAACAAATAGAATTTGTGTAACAGTACATGCCAGATGTTCATGAAAAGAACTGAAGTTTAAAGGAAGGCAGGTCTTGGGCAATTTATTATATAAAGTTGGATTACAAATTGTTTAAGAAATTCAGTACAGTACAAGAAGGTAATGAAAAATGCTTACAGTGGCTTGTTTTCATTTCTGTAACTGTGTATGTTGATATTGATCACTGTTCCTTAACTATGTGGACTATATCCTGCCCAAGGATATACCACCTGGCCAGATTCCAAGACTTTAGGGTACCTTCAGTGCACCCAAACTGTCAAGCAGGACAAGCTGAGCTGACTAAAAGATGAGTTTGGGCATGAAGCCCCCTCCCCCGAGCTTTATCACCACTGAAGAGTACACTAATCTGAGTCTTTGAAGTTTTGACAGTGATTGTGCTTTCCTTTGCTGGGCAGATAAGTTCCCTTTGGTGGAAAAAATCTTCAATTTTAATTTTGTTTAATTTCCTCTTCAGGAAAGTTAGTTTAAAACTTAGGAGTGTTGCGTTTTAATGGACTGTCTCGAGACTGCAATGTACTTTAAATGGAAAAGTTGTTTTTCTGTCAGTTTAAAGTAGTGTGATTGAAAACATTTTTTCTGGGGAGAAATTGTGTAATTTTCTTTTGTGCTGCTGGTACAAATGTTTTAAAGTGCTTTTGCAGTCTCTTTTTTTTTTTCTCATGTCAAAAAGTAACTTTTGTAGACTGGTAGTATTTACTGGCAATTGCTGTTCCTCTTCCCCAGGAAAGAGGCACCATTTTCAGCTTAGCTGTGGACCAGACTTCCAGTCTCACTCAGTCCCTTCAGCCACAGAAAGAAAAGGTTAAGTAAACAGCATTTGCCACCACAACAGGCTAGTAATTTGCCTTAGCCGCAGGTGGGTGAATCTGCTGTAACCATTTGTTGTACTACTACTCATCTTTAACCCTGGATCCCTCTGATGTAGCACCTACAGCCAGTATGGACTGGGGTTTAGCCACTTTCTCTGTGGCTGTTAGTGTCCCCCTCAATTGGCAAGGGAGAGCCACTCTTGTTGGTCCTGGGAGAGGGAACATGGAAAGCTTTGCCCTGTTGGTCAGAATGCTGTGCCCATCCCCAGAGACGCAGCTGCTGCCATTAGTAATGTGGTTGGCCCCATTTTCCTTGTCAAAAGGAAACTGAAAACCAAGCATGTAGCTACTCAGTTTTCTTTGGATAGGACTAGCTTAATGGGTCTGGCTGAGAATTCAATTCACTCTTGTTTCTTCTTGTAAAGTAGTTTCTGGTAAAGAAAGAGGGATTTCTCTCTTTCTGAAGAGATTAAAGATTCTAAATCAAAACAGGAAGATATAGGGGCAGATAAAATTCTTATTTCCTCTGATTTCTGATCAGACTTCGCTTAGAGAAAAACAGCTCTTGTACTCACTTTCCTCACTTATCTAGAGGAAAATATATTTTTTTTTATTCAGGCATGTCCAAGGGTTGGCTCCCAGTGTTCTCTCCTGTCTGTCTGATGAATCTGGGCATCTTGGGGCAATGTAGAAATTGCCTCATATACACAGACAACCCTCTCCTCCTATCACCCAACACTACAACCTGTGAGAGATGCACTTATCTAGCCAAACTGGAGGTAAAGCTCTCTCCAATCAAGACTGAACTTGACAGTCAAGAGGAGAAGGTAAACACTTGCACCACACCACACTCATCACATAGTCTCACTAAATCTACACCACCAAAATCCACACACAAACACAAAAACATTTGCGGAGGCTCTCCATAATAATCTGCTCAAGCAGCAGAGACCTCCAAAGCAGAAATGCAAGCAATCTCCACCCCCCAACACAACCCAAATGACACATAACCCGCAGACTCAGTGTGCCACTCAACCACAGCCAATAAGGCAAAACAATGTACCCAACACACTAGTCATAGGCTACTATAGTCAGGCACACTGATGTCCCACTCACCAGGCTAAACAAGGAGAAGGTTACTGTCAGCTGCCTGTCGGGTGCCAGGATCCGCCACTTATCCCACGCACTCAGGTCACTCCACAACAAGTACAAATATGACCGTCATTGTCCATGTTGGTGTGAACGACCTGAGACGTACCTTCCTGGACTACATGAAAAGAGACATTGAAGAGCTCTCTGATCTTGTAGCCCAGGCAGGTATGACCCTAGCCCTGAGTAGCATTCTGCCATCACCCAGAATGATGCCGCAGTACAAGGACAAAATGATTGACTTCAACAATTGGCTAAGCTTCTCATGCCATTCTAAAGGGATCCAGTATCTGTCTGCCTGGGATGACATGGTCGACAGACCATGATGCTTTGCCAGAGATGGCCTGCACCTGTCACCCCTGGGATTCCGGATACTGGCTAAGGTTCTTGCCGCCCCATAGTGCCTTTTTTAGGCAAGGTTCAAATGACAAATTCACCACCGTAACAGGAACAGGCAAGCAAAAACTGAGGGTGATGCTACTCAATGCTAGAAGTCTAAATCTCAAAATGCACTCACTCGAGGCACTCCTTAAAATGGAGAACATCAATATCTGTGCAGTGATTGAGACCTGGTTCAAGGCTCCAGAGAGCACCCTTGCACTACCAGGCTATAACTCATACCACACTTTTCGGCCATGTAACCTGGACCAGAACACCAAAGGTGGAGGTGTGTCCATATTCATTAAGGATATCCACACCTTCAGGCTAGTTGCTCAGCATAATGCAGCCGAGGTTATCCAAGTGCAACTAACTCTGGGCATAACTGCAATCCAAATTGTAGCTTGCTACAGATCACCCACCATGCCCCAGGATTCCCACTCCTCTTTTCTTGATGTACTAGAAAATATTAGGGTTCAACCAAACACCCTAATAATGGGCGATTTTCAACTACCCCACCATTAACTGAGAAAACTACTCATGTACCAACTCCTTCGCTCAACGCTTTCTGGAATTCATAAACTCCAATGCCCTGGATCAGCTTATCCACACCTCCACCAGAGGCAACAGTATCCTAGATCTTGTCATTACCAATATGAGTGACCAGTGTTCCACACCTGAAGTCAATGCCTCATTGGTCCGATTCGACCATAAGCTAATTACCCTAAATATCCACATCCTGCCTCCACCCCCATTAAGGAAACCATGGTAAAAATTTTCTCCAAAGCCAACTTCATGCTTCTTAAGACAGAAATGGTGAACTTCATGACACCCATGCAGATGGACAATACAGTTACGACTACTGAATCCTACACAATTGCACTTTATAAGCACTTACATGAGTGCATGGATCGTGCTATCCCAAACAGAACCAAGACCCTATCCTCCAAAAAAAGGAAGCCAATCTGGTGGTCCGCTGCCGTAAACAAACTGTGCAACAGAAGGAAGAAACTCTTGCAAAAGAGTAAAATCCCACGAGTGGAGGAGCTCCCTGGTCAGCCTCAGTAAGAAGCTGCGATCCCTGATAAAATCCTCCAAAGCTAGTTAAGAAAAAATCACCACTGATTCTAAAGACAACCACAAAGCATTCTGTAGCTATGTCAAGAATCTCAATGGCAACACTCAGATCTGCTCTGAGTTTACAGCACACTGGCACTAAATATACAGACCCAACTGATATTGCCAACATCCTGGCAGATAGGTTCAGTGCTAACTTTACCCCCCTCTCACCCCCTAAAGAGCCCATCTCCATACCGGAAGAATGCAAAGTTCCTGTAATCACGGCTGCACAGGTAAAAACCACACTCTCCAAAGCCAAGAACACAGCATCCATGGGACCAGACAACATCCCAGGCTGCGTTCTACATGAACTACAGAACGAACTGGCACCCCACCTAAGTACCATGTTCAATCATAGCCTCACCTCAGGCTTTGTGCCTGCTGAAAGACGCACAGCAGCGGTTATCCCACTCCACAAGGGGGGAGTGAACACGGACCCCGGGAACTACCACCCAATTAGCCTGATGAGCCTGGTCTGCAAGGCCATGGAACATATCCTCATGGAACTTATAAACAAAGACATTGGTAATCTCCAAACTCTGGATCCCACCCAGTTCGGGTTTGTAAAAGGCAGATCATGTCTCCTAAACCTGATAGACTTCTTTGAAGCAGTCACCAAAACCGTAGACAAGGGTAAGGTGGTTCACACAGCCTATCTAGATCTTGCCAAGGCTTTCAACACCATCCCCCACTCTGGAATTATAGATAAACTCACTAAACTATGTATAAATCCCTATGTCACAAGATGGGTTGCCGACTGGTTCACTGACAGAACCCACACTGTGAAAGTAGACTCCAAATCCGACTTCAGACCAGTGAGAAGTGGAGTACCACAGGGTTCAGTCCTGTGTCCTCTCCTGTTTGGTATCTACTTCTCTGAAGTACAGGCTAGCACAGAGGGTCTTTGGCTAACGAAGTTTGCAGATGACTGCAAACTAGGAACCATAATCGAAACTCCTAACGATGTGGACATTCTACAAAAGGGCCTCACTGAGACAGATGCCTGGTGTCAAAGCCATGGCCTCAAGCTCAGTGCTAAAAAGTGCATTGTCATCCCCTGTGGTAAAAACTCTGTACCCATGAACTACAACATAGGCGGTAGTATACTTAACACCGAAAGTGTGATGAGACCTTGGGACACAGGTGGACAGTAGTCTCTCCTTTGATAATCACATCGCCACATTAGTCAGGGAAATCCTTCTATGTGGCACACCTCATCACAAAAGGTTTCTCATCCAGAAAAAGAGGTCATTATTCCCCTCTACTCATTAGACCCATTATAGAGTACAACGCCCTTTTTGGTTTGTACCTCACAAGACATCTACAACAACTGGAAAGGCCGCAGAAATATCTCACAAAGAAGATTACCGGCCTCAAACAGATGCCCTATGCCGACAGTCTCAAAAAACTCCAGCTTTACTCCATCGCATATCCCCTTCTCAGAGGTGATCTCTGCCTAACAAACAAAGCTATGTCAAACCCAGAGCTGTTGGACCTGCTCCACTTAAAGAAATCCCAATCCCTCCAAGCTACACACTCTAGTGACCTAAACCTTGTCACCACAATAAACAGAACATTCCAGAGGGATAGATTCCTGTCCCAAAGACTTCCCATACTCTGGAATAAACTACCTATCTATATCAAACAAAGCTCCTCATTAGCACTCTTCAAGAAAAATCTTGATGATTGGATGGGAAATAGGAAATTCACCCCGGGGATCACCTTTTTGGCTGGGCTTGTATAGGCCCCAGGGCCGATAGCCTAGTACCTACCTATGAACTCTAAGAAGAATTAAGTTTTTGATTCACCCTGTGAGGGTTTTCTCTCTCTTTGATACTATTGCTAGAATGTGTCAGTGTATTCAGTGGGAGAAAACTGAAGGTTCACAGTCCCTCAGAAAATACTGTATTTTACAGAATGATTTTTCCAATGCCTACACCCATTTCTCTTGCTCTCTGCTTTGGAGGATGTACGTGTTACTGCCTGCTGTTTTCGTAATAGTCGGCCAAATGCCCCTAAAAAAGCAGATCGGATGTATAAAGTTCCTCAGACTTTTAGATCTAATGTTAATTTTCATTCTGTCCTCAACTGTTGGGTTTGGATCCCACTCTGCCATTACTAAAGCTTGTGGTAACCAAAAAGCTCTCGAGCTTCTCCCTTACCCATAATGCACCAATCCCTAACACCTCAGATTTCATTTGCCACATTTCATGAAAATAGATGTATATAGATGCATGCTTTCTTGAGGCATATGCAGGACACCACTGTTGGGTTATATTTCTTTATTGCTTGTTAGATATATCAAAACATTCTGTTGAACACATTTTGTATTGACTGCATGTTTATGTACTTGTATATATATATATATGTGTGTGTGTGTGTGTGTGTGTGTGTGTGTGTGTGTGTGTGTGTATATATATATATATATATATATATATATATATATGTATATATGTATTCATACATATACATTTTTATACATAGGTGGACTACCATTTGTATTAATATTGTTTTCATATGTATTTTTTACACATGCATAATTATCAATATCTCAATGTGATTTTGGTATATAGTTCCTTTCGCATTGTAAACTTTTTTTAGTTTTTTTTTTCTTTTGGGCTGAACCATGTTTTCCATTTGTTGAGGGTGGGTATATGTAGTCTAATCAGCAATATGTTTGTGATTTTGTTTCACTGAGGAAAGCTGGGTAGCCGAAACCGGTCTGAATAAAGGAATCTTTTAGTTTACTTTATCTACAAGTGTCTTATGTATTCTTTATGCTGGCCTTTGGTGTTTTGACATTTCATGAAAAGACATGGTTGCCACAGCTCTTGAGTTTCATTGCAAAACTCTTCAGATAAGTTAGATTTTTTTTCCATTTAAACCTTATATACACTGCCTTTTTCTATCATGGACTTACCCTTGTACTTTTACTATATTTGTATATACCATCATTGGTATATTTTCTTCCTTTTTCCTTTACACGGTGTAGTTTTCATTACCATTGTTAGTAATCTCTCTCGCCTTTTCCCTTTTTCCTGCAAAAAAAAAAAGTATAGCTGCTTTTTTTTTTTCTTAAGAATGGCTGAGAAGGGCCCTTCTGGCTTTAAAAAGTGTTAGAGTTGTAGGCATATGTTGCCTATTTTGGAAGCCCACAATCTATTTATTGCTTAGGTGTGCAGCACCTTCAAGAAGGCTGTTCCATCTGCCATAATTTAATCCATGTGCATTAGTGAATAAAAAAAAAAAATCAATATTGAAAGATGTGTTGCCTCCTCCTTTTGGAGAACGTCTTACAGGGACTCAGTCCCCCAGACTGAAGTCAAAGGAGTTGAAATTTCCTACTCCTTACTTGGCTCCATTTTCCAAGCCTTCCAGGAAGGGGACCAAATCAGATTTGAGGAGGTCTCAAACCTCTTCCCCCTTGGATCTGAAGAAAAAGGTAGTCTAATTCTGCATCCTTGGATCTGACAACTTTGGATCCAGTAGTCTTACCTAGGGCCTAATATTCCCCATCGATTGTTCCTATACCTTCTAGGCTGCCTTCCCGATTTCTAGAAAGGAGCCATACAAAATCACCTTCCCTGGCATTGTTTTGTTCATTCAGGCGTTTGACTGAAGAAGACATGGATCAGATGATGAGGATGTTTCTCTAGGAGCAGATCCAGATGGGTGTGTTGTCATCTGTCCACTTATCCCCATTTTTCTACATGGGGTCGGGGTATCATGTTAACTGTCAACAACTCTCTCGATTCAGTGCCACACTCATGCCTGACTGTTGCAGATCTTCTTTCTCACACACACACACACACACACACACACACACACACACACACACACACACACACACACACACACACACACACACACACACACACAAACACACCTCCCTTCAGCTGCTACCATTTCGGGTCAGGAAGCCCATTCATTGACCCAATCCACCACCTCCAGACTCATCCTCGAATTCCTTTGATTGCTTCAGAATCCCAGGACCTGGGTCTTCTAGGTCTGGCTGGCTTGGATCCGAGGATGGCATTATCATCAGATTCACAGCTGCATGCTCTGGCTCAGGCATCTTTAGATCTGGAGGACTTGCAGCTGAAGCCTCCTTGTTGGATCCAAGAGCTGGAGTTGACTCCAAAGGTTTTTGAGCCATCTCTGCTCCTTGGTACTTTGGCACTAGATAGCTTTGCTCTGACTTCCTCTTCTGAGAGATTGCTTGTAGGGCAGGAAGAGGACAGTGATCCATAAACCTGTCTCCTCGACTCAGAGGTCCTCTTATCTCTTTGGGGCGATCTACCTTCGAGATTGTGAAGAGGGTATTTGCTTTGACAGGACTGATGGATGAAGACCCCTCATTTGACGGCACAGGGACCGCCAGTTTGAGACCTCCAGACTACCCACCAGGGTTTCAATTTCTAATGACACCTCCCTGGAACACCCTACCGAGAAGGTCCCTAGGAAGAGGAGGTGCAAGAGGTTGGCACTTGGACTCTCCACAAGAGTCTGTCAGTGAGGATACAGACTTAAGTGAAGATGAAGGGTCCCCTACGATCACCCCCAGATGTCTCATTTGGAGGCATCCTTGATCTTGAAACAGAGGGGTGTTTGGACCCCCCCCAGCAACCCGTCACCTAGTATGTCAGTATTTCTGGAGGCGTTTGGAGCTATCCTATCTACTTCCTGGGTTACTCCACCCACCGACTAGCTCATTGATTTGGTTTCTTGGAGGGAGTGGAAGGAGCCTGATGCAGTTGAACCAATATCCAAAAGGCTAGATAGGATTCTAGCTCCACCTGTGACGAAGGAATTTTGGGCTAAAGGGATGCCTGTGGATGCAATGGTCATCGTGGCAGTGGCCACCAAGTAGCAACTTTCTGAACAGAGTTCCTCTGTTCATCCCACTAATAGGGAGTCTAGGGCAATGGGCAGGTTTTGGAAAAGTGTTTATGAATGTGACCTTCAGTTGGCTACCCTCCAGTCTGTGTTGAATTCATCCATGAGGCTTATTTCACATGCAGCCGAAGGCACACACCTCGAGGTCAGCAGGTTCAGGTATATTCACTAGGAGGCATGCTTGGATGCACTTATGTGATTTTATGTGATTTTCTGGAGCCCTTCAAGTCCTCGTTTGTCAGTGCTCCCTTTGATGGGACTACTTTGGCTGCAAAGTTAAGGACACATTATCCTTGGTGAGAAAGATGGAAAGACCCCCTCTGCAGTGGGTGTACATTTTTAGACCCCTCAAAAATTCTTCTCGAGGAATCAGCAGAGTGGTCAGAAGATGTGGTTCAGGAAGTCCCAGGGTCCTTTCCAGGGCACATGTTTAGAAAGTTTTGTAGGAGCAGAAGGGGAAACTAATGGACGAGGACTTCCCTGCAGAAGGAGGCCCACAAAACCAGGGGTCTAGGGATTTTCTCTGACAGACCCTACCACCGCTCCTGATTGCCCCCCTCTGGAGGCAATCAGGGGGTCTATTATCCCTGCACCAGAGAGCCTGACTAGACCTAACAAAAGATACTTGGGTGCAGAGGATTATTTCCAGAGGTTATATTGTACACTTTTTCCTTTTAACTCTATGAAAAATTCCCAGTCTTCCAGCCAGTCAGAGGAAAGAGGCAGCAGTACAAACACAAAAGCTACTAGAAAAGTCATCCAAGAGGTCCCGCCATACCAGGTAGAGTTCAGAACTTTCTCAAGATTCTTTTTAGTGCCAAAGAAAATGGGACTGGAAACAAATTTTGGATCCTCAGCAACTTGAACAAGTCAGTTCACCACACAAAGTTTCGGATGGTCACGGTTCAGTCCATTCTCCCTTTTCTGGGCAAGGATGACTGGATGTGCTCAGTAGATATTCAGGATATGTACTATTACATAAAGATGAACAGACAGTCCAGAAGGTGTTTACGCTTCTGTCTGGGAACCAGTCATTACCAGTTCAGAGCTACGCCCTTTGGCCTCACCACAGTCCTCTGGGTGTTTACCAAATGTATGGCAGTAGTAGCAGCAGCTCACTTGAGACTGCAGGGATTCCAGGTGTTTCCATATGTAGATGACTGGCTCATTACCACCCCAACCAGGCGTCTGTTGATAAGGGCAAGAAATCTGGTACTCTGGATTTGCTGTCATCTGGGGATAACCATAATTTACAAGTCTCACATACAACCAACTCATAATTTGGAATTCATAGGAGCAGTTTTCAACACAGTAAGTGATGGTTTGTACCCTTGAGAGAGGAAAAGAAGCTATCACATTACAAGTCAGAAAAATAATTTTTCAGTACCAAGATTTCAGCCTGCTTGGTCCTTCAAGCTCTAGGATCAATGTCAGCGGCAGTAACCTTAGTACCAGTAGCCATATTTCATATGAGAATTCTTCAATGGATGTTAGCAACACAGTGGTTGATTCAGCACAAGTCAGACTCACTCATGTGCAAGAGAGATCTCAGGTGGTGGATTCAATCAGGTCAGGTTCCACAAGGCTGTCCATTCATTCTCCCTCAGCTGAAGGCCATAGTGACCATGGACGCTTCCCAGTTGGGGTGGAGGGGGCACTTTCTGGGGAAAACCGTCCAAGGCACTTGGTCCCCCGAAAAGACCAAATTGCATATAAATCTCCTAAATATGAGAGCAGTGCTCTTAGCATTGCAGGCCCTCCAGAATACTCTTCCTTCAGGGAAATTGCTATTCAGCAGACAGCATGTCAGTAGTTTGGTACATGAACAAACAAGTAAGGGACCAAATTATATCCTTGTGTTGAGAAGCACTCTGGGGCAGTGGGCAATCTCATCCAACCACTTCCTCGTAGCAACATACGTTCCAGGGAAGTCCAGTGTGATAGCAGACAAAATTGAGCAGCTCCATTCTTCTACCTCATGAGTGATCTCTCGACAAGAAAGTGACAGATATGATCACCAAATAAGAATGCATTATTTTCTAAAACTAAAGATAGAAAAAAGAACAAGTCAATCATATTTCCCTCATAGCAGCTATGGGTTACTTAAATATTTAATGACATTAAGACCATAAGAATTGGGTATGACAGTGAAGACTGTTTACATCTAAAGTTAGACTAAAAATGTTCATTCAAGGTATTTGACATCTTGCCCAGACACTGCAGAAAATGCGCTGAATCTTTTAACACAGCTCGAGCATGAAGAAGCAAGGGTTTCAACTGTGCTTCCACCCAGTTCGACAATGGTTCCATGGACCCAACCTCTCCCCGAATCAGTCTGAAAGGGGGGGGGGTCCATGGCATCCTTGTGTAGTTTTGGTAAACCCTTTATTATTGATATACAAGGAAATTCCACAAAAAGGTATGCATATAAAACATTGTCTATTCCTGACGCCATAAAATCCTAAAATCAATTTTCAAACAAGAAATAATACTTTCACATTCTTATCAATACGAACATATGTCATTAAATCAAAAAGCATTGCTCTCATTTTTTTCTTTATAAGCAGTAGCATCCATCGCAATGATGCCTTCCCCCTTATTAGCAGACATAATTACAATATCGGTATTAAGTTTCAACTCCCTTAGTGCTTGCCTTTCTTCAAAAGTTAAGTTATAAAAATGGGAATATTACTGACCCTTTTACTAAGTCCGCCTTGCATGCCTTCAAAAAAGTTCAGTGGTTGGATGCAAGAAAGGGATAAAAGTACTTGGTTTCTTAAATTGAGATGTCTGGTGTGTGCTTTCACTACCAAAAATGTCTTAAGGTCAGGTTACAGCCAAACAACTTCAAATCAGTAACAGTTTCATGTAACTTAGCTGGAGTAGAAGAAATAAATTTTAGACCTTTGTTTAAAACATTTAAGTGCATGTCATTCAAAGTCATAGTCGAAATATTAAAAACCAAGCAGTTCACATGAGAAGAATTCACTATAGGGATACCATTCGCCATTTTATTCCCTGGCTTGCTGAGTGATTGCACTTGTTCAGACCCTTCAGTTTCATTGGAACAGGCAACATGGAAAAAAACGAACTGTCCAGTGCTGATTCTTTAGGCCTTGCCCCCATTAAATACTGACTAATTGTGTTGCTGCCAGTATTCTCATTCTGACGCTGCTTCGCTGAGTTAGATTCTGTTACACTGCTTCCTATGGAAGTGGTCCTATTACTGGTTAAAGAAATCTTAGTCCCAATTTCGTTGGAGGCTGAAGCATTGGTCACCAGATCATTACTATTCATGAGGGTGTTAACATCATTGGTTGTTCGAGGCTCTGCTTCAATCTGATTGGATGCAGACACTTCCCCATCGTTGAGCAATTGGCTCCATTTTTCAGTTCTGTAGTCAGCATTACCAATGTCCTTAAAACCCAGCAAAATAGATGAGTTCTTTTTATAGTGAACAACATTCGGCTTAAGACTGGAAACAGTTATTCTTACAAGTTGCTCAAATTAATATATTGGTGCTGCTGAAATCAGTATTGTCACGGTTCAGCTTCCTAGTTTTTACTCGCTGTAGTTTATCATCATACAATGCTATAGATTGAAATAAAGCATCCAGTTTGCTGATATAAAAGTCACTGGAGAACCATCTCTCCTTTTCACTTTTAATTTCGATCTCCAAAATGAGTTTTCTCATGTGGATCAAAAAATTCCAGGAGTAGCTGTATATATCTAAAACTTGTCTCAATGTTTATTTTTTTGCCAGACAGCCAACAGTTCTAGACACATGTCACCATACGCCTGCATCCGTAAAATATGTAGCCGTCTCGGTATTATTTTAAAATGCAAACATGCCTCCAAATGCATCCGCTGCCATTGTAGATGCTTCAGTTTATAGAAAGCATTCTCCAAATCCTTGAACAAGTTATTAAACAAATTGTCAGAGTTGGGAGGTAGTTCAGCTGCTATAGCAGCATCCGACAACTGCGAACAAATAAGTGGGTTTGAATCAAACCAGGCCAGTCTTCTCCCCCTTTCTTTAAATGTCCTGGCGACAGGTGTGAAAGGAGTGTATTCCAGTTCCAAATTATCCATTTTGACTCCAGCCATGTACCCTTCAGGCATCAAATTAAAAAATAAACCAACAAAGAAAATGATGAGACCAAGAAGGATTAAAGGTCCACGACGATAGATAATTAGTAAAAACAAAGAAGCAAGTGGACCACCACGCCACAAACCATGAACAACTTTAATAAAAAATAATAAAATCACAAAGTATCAGAAAACAGGCAAGCGCTTTTTGGGTATTACCCTTCATCAGGTCCATCCAAACAACATGTAGATGTAAAAATATATATTCAAAGTCAACAAATCAATGATGACGTCTCCTCCCCTTTAAAATTGGCATAATAGGAAGTGCATAATTCAAGCCAGGTGGTTTTGTCTGCCATAAATTCCACTATCCAATTAGATTCAAAGCTCAGTCCTATTTAGGATATCTCTGCCTCTAGCATTAGCGGAGATGACTTGCAAAATCATAAATGAAAAGCTCCGATTATTATGCAAAATAATATCCTGTACTAAAGAATTATACTTGGCTCCTGATCTAATGTCCCTCATATGTTGCAGGATCTGATCCTTCAGTTTTCTATTCATTTTACCTATATAAAGCGAAGGACATTGCTTACACTTAGCTAGATAAATGACAGTGTTAGTATTACAATCTGCATATAAATATGGGTGGTAGACCCGATCTGTTGTTGGATGAAGGAACCTATTGACAATTATTTGTGAACAAGCCTTTCATCGTCGGCATGGATAAGTCCCTACTCTAGAAAGTTCTCTTTCTGTTGTTGAAAGGAGCCCTCATAAAGTATTCTTTTCAAGTTCAAATTATTCTTAAAAACAAAGTAAGGTCTACTACCAATTAATTTCTTTAAATTATGATCAGTCACAACTCAGTTTGCAGTGTGTGTATGACTCTTGATACTAATTTCAGGGCTTTGGTCACTGGTACTGTTTTGATTGGGTTTGCATGGCTGCATTCTCAGAACCTCCTAAATGTTAAATTACATGTTTATTTCCACATTGGGTAGAGATTGTGTTTGGCCCCTCTGCTGCAGAGGTGATCAAAAAGTTGGAAAGGGACAAGCTGATCTAGGGAATCAGTCTTAGTTTTTCCAGCCTTCCTTTTCCAAATTGTTCAAGGTATTTTTCATCTCCTCATTCATTTTGGGCAAAAAATAAAATAAACAGTTTCAGTAAAATTCAGGTAAACTGATGTTTAAGAAGAGATGGCAAGGAGGCTGCAGAAAGAAATGTCAAACCCCTCTAAAACCAAGGATAATCCAACAATTCTGAATAACTGTTCTACAGGCCTTGTGACCCCTTACCACTCTGGCCCCTTTTCTCTTCCAAAAAGTCTAAATCTTCATTTTTCCCTTTGGCAACAGATTGTTTCAAACAAATGGTTTTGAAAGTCATTCATCAGAGCTGCAATTGCCAGTGGGAGGAAATTCCTCTTTTCTAGGGGTCATTCCTTATCCTCCAGATCGGTCTTTTTTTTGTTTCCACTGCTTCATCGCATGCTGTCCCAAGGAATGATAGAACTAGTCCGTCTTTCCCAGGTGGAGAAGGGTTTTTAGTTCCAAAGAAAGAAAATGCTTGGAGACTGGTTCTGAGTCTTGCTTTCAAAACCGGTTTGTGATAGTGACCAAATTCAAAGTTATGTTGCTTCGCAACCTGTTGCCTCCTCCTCCTCCACTTTCAAGTTTCCTGGGAAGACTAAATTTAAAAGATGCTCATCACATCACTGTTCATCTAAACTTCAGACCTTTCTTAAGGTTTTGTAAGTATAGTCACATTATCCTTTCTCTTCCTTATCCTTTGGACTATCCTCTGCACCAAGAATGTTCACAAATTGTCTAACTTCAGTTGCATGTCTTAGGCTATAGGGTATCCACAATTTTCCATATTTAGACAACTAGCTTATCTATGCAGAGTCTTTGTCAAAGTGCTAGTAATCTCTCCCTTGGGTGAGATCTCTCTCTTGAATGTTCTCTTAGAATCCCTGCTCGTGCAAGTTTTTCTTGACCAGACTCTTCCACACAGGCTTGTCTTCCTGGGATGTCAATTAGACACCTTAGTTTAAAGAGCTTTTTCTTCCACACAGAAAAGTAAAATATCTTTATTTTGATCTGTTTCTAAGGTTTTCCACTCAGTATTCGATTACTGTGAAGGAATACCTCAGGAATTTGGGTCTCATGGCATATATGATTCTCATGCTAACGCTTAGCAAGATTTCACATGAAAAAGTTAATGATATCTGAAATCTCTCTGGTCCCAGCATCCATCCATCCACCCACAACCCTTTTCCCATTTTTGCAGATGAGGTCAGGGTGTCACTTCCAACAGCAACAGTCATATAGAGCCAAGCTTTACAGCAGCAGGTAGCTAGCTCTGCCACAGTAATTCTTCCATATCACACAATTGCGCACACTGTCAAGCCTATGGCCAATTTAGAGCAACATTCTTTATATTTTCAAATCCCAGTGCTGGGGTTTGTCAGAAGGTAAATTTTTTGGTAGAGGTGATAAATATCCTTAAATCCATGGCTCCTCTTTTCCCTCTGTTCCAAAGTAGTCAGTTGCCACAGACCCTTCAGACTTTGCTTGGGGAGCAGTTTCAAGAGGGATAAAAGTGCAGGGGATGTGGGACACACAGGACAGATACAAGCTTATAAATGTCAAGGAGTTGCTTGCCCCCCTGATCAAGGTGCTCAACTCTCTGAACCATAGTCAGGTTAGCTTGTGATTTAGATTCACACACAGTCTCACAGTACAGGCATCCTACACTCTGTCAGATCCAAATATTATGTAGACAAGTTGAGCAGGACCAGGGCAGACCATCATGAATGGAAACTAGATCAGAGGGTCTTCCAGGATTTTATCCATTTGTGAGTAGGTACTCAAGTAGACCTCTGTTCTGTGAGCAATCAACTAGCGAGATTCTGTTCCAGGACTCCATGCAAGAATGTCTGTAAGCTTTTTATTTTCCTTGGACAGGAATGTTCCTGTATGCTTTTCCACCCTTTCCTCTAATATCAGTGATACTCAGTAGATTCAGGAATCCCCAAGATCATTTTCATGACTCCCTTCTGGCCCAGGTAACTATGGTTCTCCCTTCTTTTGGAAATACCAGGGGCCAATTGCCACAAGCTTCTTCACAGACTGGATACTCTAACAAGAATAGGGATGTTGGATACACCCCCCTACATCAGTCATCTTCAGTCAACTGCTTGGGTGATAGGTGGCTAAAAGTAATTAAGGCCCTGTTTACTGAAGAGTAGCAGCAGATACTAATAGAGGCAAGAAAGCATGCTACTAGAAAATCCTATCTTAAATGTAAAAGGTTTTCTAGTTGGTGCCAACAACATAATCAGCACCCATTCAGGGCTAGTTTTCTCTGGTTTTACTCCATTTGTGTGAGTTACTGTCCTATGACCTTTCTTATTGCTGCATAAAGGTTAATTTATCAGCCATTTTAGCATGTCTGCCCGTGGGTCCTTCTCTTTCAATGCAGAGTCATATCAGTATGTTTTTCAAATGGTTTTACATAAGATGCCTTCAAGAAAAAACAGTGGCTCCCCTTTGGGATCTTAATTTTGTGTTAGAGAAAGTAACATTTGCACCATCTGAACCCGGTAATTTGGCTGACTTGAGGTTCTTACCCATTTTATTGATTGCTGTGACCTCTGCAAAGAAGAGTATCTGAGTTACAAGTTCTTATGGTGAGTCAACCTTGCCAAATGTTCCTTAGGGACAGGCTTTGTTTGAGTAGTAGTCCATCTTTTATGTCTAAATAAGTATCCAAGTTTACTTTACTTTAATCCATACTGTCTCCCTGTTTCCTTTCCTGAACTTAAAAATGAGGAAGAAAAGATGCTCCATGCCTTGGAGGTCTACAAGTAACTCTGGTACTAGCATGACAGAACTAAATATTTCAGATCTGAGCAACTCTTCATTTCTTGTAAAGGTAAGAAGGGACAATGTTTCAAAACAGATTTCCAAATGGTTGTCTTTAAGACTGTTACCTTTATACTCACAATAACAAAACTGTTCCAGGCAGGCTCAAAGCCCACTCACTGTACAAGGGCCTTAGCTTTATCTATGGCTTTTTGGAAAGGGTTGGATTCTAAAAGCTGTTACTTGGTCCACTTTACATCAGTTTACAAAGCACTATAATCTTGATTCTTTCTCAAGGTCCAGATCAAGCTTTTGCTATGATCATTCTTCAAGGTCTCCTGGACTCTTCTCCTTGCACTTTCCAGATGTAGTTAGCCATGTTAATCTAGCCATATAGCTAAGGCTACTACAGCAGTGATCAATATGATGAACATATTGGTGTTTAATTTACCATAACAGTAGATGTTCGAATGATCACTGCTGCAGTAGCTGCTTTCTCTCTCCGTCCCATTTTGGTGTTGTTTTTTATATGCCTAGCTATGGACATTTATTAATTTTATTTCATCTATTTACTTATTTTGTTCCTTGCTTTGTCCTTTCAGGGCTGAGTCCCCCTTTATGCTGGCAGAAATGATCTGAAGGGCTTTGCACTGAAACTTGTATTTTAGTTAGTTGCTTGACAGTTTGGGTGCATGGTAGGTGTCCTGAAGCTTTGGAAGCTGGCCGGCTAATATATTCTTGGCAGGATGTAACCCATATACAAAGGTTACAGTGATCATTCCAACACACTGGTATGGTAAGATGTTGATCGTTTTTCACTGTTGCAGTCATGACTGTAGGGTTCTCCCCTGCCGGCAGGCAGTCCTCGGTCGGCCAGAATCCCAAAGGCTGGGTCCGGCGTCAGCTGTTCAACCATGCTTCCTGATGTCAGAGCGCCAGGAGTACAAAGCCAACAGCCGACGCCATGTTCTCAAGTCTTGCCGTGTGGTGATAGCAGTTCGCAAGTGCCGGTCGGCTGACTCCTGACTATCTTTTTTGAACAAAACTTCAGTCCGAAGATTTTATTCTCCTACTCAAGCTAAGTACCCCATTGGGGAAACTTTTTTCTTGCTCCAGTCCGATGTCAGAAAAAGTTAATTGTATTTCATGTGGGAAGCAAATACCTCGTAAGGATTTTCATTCTTACTGTATTCCTTGCCTAGGCCCTGACCACGATGTAGCTAGTTGTCGGTTTTGTGCTAGATTCAATCAATGTACTATTAAACGAAGGTACGATTTTGCATTTCATTACTTCGGTGGGCGTTTTAATTACAAAATGTCGTCTGATACGGTTCCAGCTACCGGAGTTCACAAACGACGCAAGGACAAAGACAGGCCTCCGAGGTCCAAATCTGACGATATCGCACAAGCAGAGCCAGCTTCAGGTTCGGCCGTCGTCAGTGAGGTGCTTTTGCAGCCCCTGTCATCGGTCATTTCGGAACCGATGGCCGAAACTGACTCCCACGAGGAGCCATCTAGACCTTTGAATATTTCAATTGCAGGACCTTTGGACAATGCTCCTTCGGATGGGTCTGAAGCCGCTGTGCAGGTACCGGCTTCCAAAGGGGTTTTCAGGCCTACTCATCTTCTGATAAAGGCAAAGCCTCCTTCCAAATCAAAGACTGCAACACAGGCCTCTTCTGATCCGGCTCCCAAGTCACAGAAACAGTTACTTAAGATGGCGGAGGATTTACTTACTATGATTAGGGGTTCTCATCCCCCTCCAGATAAAAGGCCAAGGCAGGAAGTTTATTATGACTCATCTGATCAGGCTTCTTTCTCTTCAGTTTCTTCTTCTGACCAGGAATATTCTTTCCCTCCTTATGAGGATTCTGATGCTGAGAATCCATTCCTTAAGCTTCTCCCCCTGAGGATTTCTCTTTTGGGGAAACTTTGCATGAAATGAGGGAACATTTCCACTGGCAAGGACAGGAGTATTCGGAATCTAAGAAAAGACTAAGGGATTTTCTTCTTCTTCCCCAACATAGACCCCTGGCTATTCCTCCTATTTTGGATATTGTGGATGATGCTTTTTCGGAGGCTAACTTAACCCCTGACTCTCTCCCTCCTGCTCCTGTTAAGCCTGACAGATATTACAGGGTTCCTGATTCCCACCAGTTTTTATACAAGAACCCCTACTGCTGACCCTGAAACCATTTCTCAGGGTCCTAAGGGAGTTTAGGCCGCTTCTGCTAAAAACCCCATTCCCACTGAGAAAGATTCCAGATCTTTAGAAAGATGGGGCAAAAAAGTGTGCACTTCTGCTACTTTATCCATTAGGGCTTTAAACTGTCAGTTTCATATGCTGAAATACCAGCAATTTCTCCTGTCTGTTTTAAAACAAAAGCTTACTTCCATTTCCGCCTGTGCAGATGATAAGGAATTACATGACTTAATGCATGCCACTGAACAAGTTGGGAAGCATGGTTTACACTGTGGATTTGATGCCTTAGAGGCTTCTTGTAGGGCTGCTGCCTCTGGCACAGTCATTAGAAGGCATGCATGGTTAAAGGAACAAAATTTGCGTGATCAAGTAAAAGCTACATTATTGGTTGCTCCTGTTCAGCATAATGTTTTGTTTGGATCTAAAGCTGAAGAGGTGATTAAAAAGACGGAGGACAAGGCGAAATCCATGCAAACTGTTAAAGATTTCTTACAAGTACAGCCTCCCAGATTTAGCAGGAATTGGCCTACTAAAAATTGGTCCTTTCCCAATACAGACAGGCCTCAGAGGGGTAGATACAGACGCTCCCGAGGAAGGCCTCAAGCACAAGCCTCTTACAGACCAAGACAGTGGACTGCTTCCACCCCTAGAGGGGGAGAGGACAGGTCGCAAACCCATAGGAAACACTCAGTGACTCCTTCTGTTGGGCTGCAGGAACTTCTTGCCTGGAAGCCCCTCTCGGAGGAAAACTTTCACTTTTCAACCAAAATTAGACTCATATAACCCAAGACAAGTGGGTTCTGGATGTGGTTTTAAGAGGTTACAAATTCCATTTTCATACCCTACCAAGGCCAAGTGGATGGCCAGATCTTCCAAAACATCAATGGACAGAGGCCTTAAACCAGGTGGAAGCTCTTTTGGCTATGAAAGCCATAGAACTAGTTCCGCTTTCAGAGATGGGACAAGGTTTTTACTCAAGGCTCTTTCTAGTCCCCAAGAAGCAAAATTCATGGAGACCCATTCTGGATCTGTCAGTCTTGAACACTTTTCTAGAAATACCAAAATTCAAGATGCTTACTCTACAGCAGCTACTTCCAATGCTGACCAAAAATGCATGGATGGTGACTTTGGATTTAAGAGAGGCATATTTACACATTCCCATCAGGCAGGAGTGCAGAAAATACCTCAGGTTCAAGGCCGGATCGAGGCATTATCAATTCTCTGCTCTGCCCTTTGGATTGTCTACTGCGCCCAGGGTCTTCACCAAGTGCCTGGCTCCAGTAGTAGCTTATTGCAGACTCAAGGGAATTCAGATTTACCCTTATCTGGACAATTGTCTTATTCAGGCAGACATCAAGGATGTCCAACTCCAGCATCTAGAATTTGTTAAGAAACTTCTCAAGTTCCTGGGATTCACTATCAACATAAAGTCAAATTTGACTCCCTCGCAACAGATAACTTTTCTGGGTGCTCTTCTAAACACAACAACCCAGATGGCATTTCTGACATACGAAAAACAATTACAGCTGGCTTCAACTTTCAAAACCTTGGCAACTTTAACTCAGCTTTCTGCAAGGAAATTCCTGCAGGCTTTGGGTTACATGGCCTCCTGCATCCTTCTCGTACCATATGCAAGACTACATATGAGGAAAATACAGTGGTACCTAAAAAGTGTATGGTCTCAGCATTGCCACAGTTTAGACATACTGATCTCTGTCCTGCCTCATCTTCAAAAGGAATTCCTTTGGTGGTCCACGGCATGTACTCTAAACAAAGGAAAACCCTTCTGTCTGCCTCCTGCCACTCAGATACTTACCACGGATGCCTCAGATTATGCATGGGGAGCCCATTTTCAGGGCAACTGTATGCAGGGCCTTTGGACAAAGGATCAGGAGCACCTACATATATCAATTTAAAGGAAATGTTAGCCGTTCAGAAAGCTCTGTGGGCCTTCAGGAATCTTCTACAACCAGGACAACTACTGATACAAACAGTCAACACCACAGTTATGTGGTACATAAACAAGCAAGGGGGATCTCATTCCTACCCCCTTTGCAGACTAGCCATGAATCTATGGAACACAGCTCTAGCATGCAATCTGGACCTTCAAGCTCAGTTTCTACCAGGAAAGCAAAACTTCCTGGCAGACAGTCTGACCAGAAACCTTTCGGATCCACACAAGTGGATGCTGGACACCGAAATATTCAGGATAACAGCAGTCTGGGGATGTCCTCACATAGACCTCTTTGCATCCCATCTCAATCATCAACTACAGAATTTTTGCACCAGGACTTTCCACAAACAAGCTTGGAAAGTGGATGCCCTATCATTCAGTTGGAGAAACCTCTCGGGATGTGCCTTTCCACCTCTTCCTCCTCTTCCACAGGTATTATTAAAGATAAAACAGGACAAGCCCAAGATGATAATCTTGCTGGCCCCAAATTGGCCTCGACAGTTTTGGTACCCATCTCTGAAAAACCTGTCGGGAGCCCCCTTGGGTTTTACCACAGACTCTGAACCTTCTGTCCTAACATCAGGGTCAGGTTCTTCACTCCCATGTCAGAACTCTCAGCCTGGCGGCCTGGTTAATCCAGGGTCTTTGATTCATTCTCTCCTACCCAAGCAGGTTATGGATGTCATTTTAGAAGCCAGACGTCCTAGCACTAGAAAATCTTATGCAGGAAAATGGAAAAGATTTTGTTCCTGGATGCAGGCTCAGGATTCTGATCCTCTTCTTCCTAACATTCCTTTGATTTTACTTTATCTGACAGATCTCTTACATAAGGGTCTCTCTCTCTTCCATTAAGATTCATGCCTCTGCTATTTCCGCTCATTATAATACAGACCCTCCAATCTTTTCCCACCAGCTCATGAGACGGTTTCTCAGAGGAGCTAAGAACTTAAGGCCTTCTAGATCTCCTCCCATTCCTGCTTGGGATCTTAACTATGTTTTGGAAAAACTCACCTTACCTCATTTTGAGCCTGCTGCCTCTTCTGACATGTTTTTATCTTGGAAAACAGCCATCCTGTTAGCTCTGACCTCTGCCAGGAGAGTTTGAGTTGCAAGCTCTTATGGCTGTGGAACCTTATATTATTTTTCATCGAGACAGGGTTTCTTTAAGGACTAATCCTACATTCATGCCTAAGGTGGTTTCCAAAGTGGCTTTAAATCAAACTATTCACTTGCCAACCTTTTTCCCCACTCCTCAAAATAAAGGGGAAAGGATCTTACATTCCTTGATGTACACAGATAACTATGTTTTTACCTGGACAGAACCAAGGTCATCAGAAAATCAGAGCAATTGTTTGTTTCTTATGCTTCAAGTTCTCAAGGTAAAGCCATTTCAAAGCAGACCATTTCTAAATGGATTGCTCATGGTATTAGATTTTGTTATTCACACCATGGAAAGCAAATCCCAGGGAGTATACGGACTCATTCCACCAGAGCTGCTGCCACTTCAGCTGCCTTCCTCAGGGGAGTTCCTACCAAAGACATTTTGGAGGCTGCAACTTGGAGTTCAGTGCATACTTTTTCAAAGCACTACAATCTACCTCTCTAGTCTAAGTCTAGGGCAGGCTTTGCTTCTGCAGTCTTGCAGGGCCTTTTAGCCGCCCCTTCTACTTTGACCACCTCCCTTTCACTCTGCTTTGCGATTCTACCCTACAGTCATGACTGCAACAGTGAAACACGATGAACATAGTACAGTTGTGTACACTTAGCATAAATGTAGATGTTCGAGTGTCTTCACTGTTGCAGTCTGGGTTTCCCTCCCTCCTGTCCCCTCTTATTTTTACCTTTGTATGGTTTCCTTTCTCACCATTCTTTCGAGGTGTATTTGCAAAGGTTATGGGACCATACTAATTTTGGAAATCCTGACATCTGGGGCAAGAAAAACTGGAGAACATGGCATCAGCTTTGTACTCCTGGCGCTCTGACGTCAGGAAGCATGGTTGAACAGCCAACGTCGGACCCAGACTTTGGGATTCTGGCCGACCGAGGACTGCCGTCCGGCAGGGGAGAACCCTACAGTCATGACTGCAACAGTGAAGACACTCTAACATCTACATTTATGGTAAGTGTACACAACTGTACTTTCTACTTACACAGCTGTACCTACTTGTACCCATGTCATTGTTAAAATTGTACGAATTTACTTAAGATGTTAAAAAAATGGCTACAAATATCTACAGATGTCACAGTCCAGTAAAATAACCTTTATTCACAGTAAAACTGAAGCCAATTGTGGAAGTTAAGCCAGCTGCAATTTTTAGTAACAAGTCACCTCCTGAAGTACAATTTTTTATAAATAATAAGAGCTCACCCTCACTTACTCACTCAACCAACCCATTTACTTATAGGCATTAACCCAACGTATTGTAGAGGCCAGGTACCATGGTAAGCAGTAGCTTCATAATTTAACATATCTACATGACAGCATCCAAGATGGCTGTACAATCTGTAACACATTGATTTGAGCTCTCCCAGTGTAAAACAAACTGTAAAAAAAGGGCTGGTGAATCTGTATATTTGGTAAAATGTGATTACTGGGTAACTTGCACTGCCTAGCTACCAGGTAAGAAGACATTTGGAGACCCTAAGAGACGATCAGCAAGGAAAGGAGAAAAAAACTCTGGCTAGATAGAATCCTGAAGCTGTTTATCAAAAAGCAGGTCAAGTGTCCTGCTTTGGTACAGGAGATGGCTTCCAGTAAATTGAGAAAAGAAAAAAAATATGCACTCAGATGGGTTTAAAACAAATAAAGCACTAAATGAATATGTCAACTCCGATAATAAAAGGCAAAACAAGATTTAAATACAACTGCAAAAATCAGAGGATGAAATGAAGGAAATGGCTTCAAAAGAACTGTTTCAGTAAAGAAGACAGAACATTCTAAGAAGCCTGGTATTCTCTGCTATGCTAGAGTAACTGTGAGGAACAGACTGTATTAATTTTGAGAGTACAAATCACCTTAGTTCCTTATTGTTGAGCTGTAGGTCACCGTCTAAGTCTCAAGAATCCCCAACTGTTATCTTGACCTACTGAAGGCACTGTTCCATCCATCCACAACCCCTTTTCCCATTTTACATATTTATTGGAGACTTTCAGTACTCCTCTATAGACTGTAAGCTGCCACCATCATGCAGGCACAATGTTTCCTGCACTTTTATTAATTAATGCATATGCACCCCCCCCGACCTCCGTGTCAGGTCATCATTGGTGAGATCAGATCTCATATGAAATCAAATCAACTTGCAAAATGCAACAAAACCCGTTAGAAACTGTGTTCTAAAGCAATTAACATCCTATTAAGCAACAGTTTGCCAAAGTGCCCCTCCCAACCCAGAGTTCACAGTAGCTTATGCAGGATTGTTCACAGAAACACTGTACAGACATGTAAATGGTATCATTTAGGCTGCTGTACCTACCAGAATTGAGTCTAAAACAAACTACACTGGTGGAGTATTGCATCTTTAACAGGATATACAACAAAAGGGGAAAAAAGTCATGGCCAAAGTCAGAAAGAGCAACTCATGACAAGAGCTCACCAATAAAACAAGACAGGAAACTGAGGACTAATTAAATCCAAGGTCAAGATAATTTCTCAGGCTCAAGACAACCCCAAAACCTTTTACAGCTATGTCTATAACCACAAAGGTAACATGCAACAATGTGCAGAACTGGTGGTAAATGGTACATCTTTCACCAAGCAGAGTGACATACTGAATCTCCTGGCCTACAAATTCAGCTTTCACTTTAGCCCCCACGCCCCCCTACCCCTTGTGAAATCCCTACTAAGGGGATCCAGTATCTGCCTGCCTGGGATGACATGATTGACAGACCTCAATGCTTTGCCAGAGATGGCCTGCATCTGTCACCCCTGGGCTTCCTGATACTGGCCATGGCTCTTGCCACCCCTATAGTGCCTTTTTAGGCAGTGTTCCAAAGCCCAAATTACCACCGTAACAGCTACAAACAAATGCAATCTGAGGGGCATGTTGCTCAACGCTAGAAGTCTAAATCTCAGAATGCACTCACTCGAGGCACTTCTTAAAATGGAGAACATTGACATTTGTGCTGTAACAGAGACCTGGTTCAAGGCAGCAGAAAGCACCCCTACACTACCAGGCTATAACTAATTCCACACCTTACAGCCCCATAACTTGGACTGAAGCTACAAAGGCGGTGGTGACTCCAGATTCATAAAGGATGAGCACACCTCCAGACTGGTAGCCCAACATAATGCATCAGAGATGGTTCAGGTGCAGCTAACATTAGGTAAGACGGCGATTCAGGTCGTAGCTTGCTGTAGGTCCTCAACCATGTCCAAAGACTCGCACTCCACGTTCCTAAGTACCCTGGAGAATATTAGGGTCCAACCTAACACTCTTACTAGGTGACTTCAACTACCCCACCATTAACTGGGTAAACTACTCATGTACCAATACACTTGCCCAACGTTTCCTGGAGTTTATTAATTCCAGTGCCCTGGACCAGCTCATTCTTACCCCCACTTGAGGTAGAAACATCCTTGACCTGGTCATTACTAACATGGGTGACAGCTGCTTTTCACCAATAGTCAGCTCCTCCCTGGTTAGATCTCACCATTAACTAATCAACTTGGAAATCCACATCCCCCACCCCTCCAGCAAATGTGACCACCATGAAAAACATCTCCACAGCTAACTTTGGAATCTTAAAAACAGAGGTGGCTAACTACACGGCACCCATGCAAATGGAGAATAGTTGCGTGACTGCAGAATCATACACCATTGCACTGTACGAACACGTACACAAATGCATGGATCTCGCCATACCCAATATAAATAAGACACTCTCTTCCAAAAAAAAGAAGCCAATCTGGTGATCCCCTACCATAAACAAACTCTATAACAGGAGGAGGAAACTGATGCGGAATAAGGTGAAGTCCCAAGACTGGAAAAACTCCCTTATCTGCCTCAACATAAAGTTGAGATCCCTCAGCAAATCCTCTAAAGCTAGATATGAAAACAGAATTGCAGCAGATAGTAAAGACAACCACAAGGCCTTCTATAGTTATGTAAAGAATCTCCACGGCAATACACATATTTGCTCTGAGCTACTGCACAATGGTACCTCCTATACCGAACCAATAGATATTGCCAGTGTACTTGGCCGACAGATTCAGTGCCAAATTTACCCCCCCCCCCCCAAGGACCAGTCATAATACCAGTAGATTGCCAGTTACCCGGTATTACTGCTGCACAGGTTAAAACTGCACTGTCCAAGGCCAAGAATACAGCTTCTGTGGGACCAGACAATATCCCTGGTTGTGTTCTACATGAACTACAGAATGAACTGGCACCTCACCTGTGTGCTCTGTTCAATCACAGCCTCACCTCAGGCTTTGTCCCTGCCAAATGGCTCACTGCTACAGTTATCCCTCTCCACAAGGGAGGAGCGACTACAGACCCTGGTAATTATCGCCCCATTAGCCTGACGAGTCTGATATGCAAAGCTATGGAACGCATCATCATGAACCTAACAAACAAGGATGTAGGGAATCTCCAAGCTCTGGATCCCACACAGTTTGGTTTTGTGAAGGGTAGATCATGCCTGCTCAACTTGGTTGACTTCTTTGAGTCAGTCACCAGAGCTGTGGATGAAGGCAAGGTGGCTCATACAGCCTACCTTGATCTGGCCAAGGCCTTTGATACCATTCCCCACTCAGGAATCATAGAAAAGCTCACTAAGCTAGTCATCAACCCCTGTATCACTAGGTGGGTTGCAAACTGGCTCACAGTACCCACAGTGTGAAAGTAACTGACTCCAAGTCAGACTGCCAATTAGTCACGAGTGGAGTCCGACAGGGTTCGGTCCTGGGTCCTCTCCTGTTTGGTATCTACTTCTCTGAAGTCCAGGCCAACACGAAGGGACTCTGGCTGACAAAGTTCACAGACGATTGCAAGTTGGGAGCGGTTATTAACTCCCCAAGTGATGACATCCTACAGAATGGCCTCACTGTGACCAACGACTGGTGTCAGAACCATGGCCTTAAGCTCAATGCCAAACATTTGTTGTCATCCCCTTTGGGAAAAACCCGGTTCCCATGAATTACCACATTGATGGTAGTCCACTGAACACAGAAGATGTTATAAGAGATCTGGGAACACAGGTTGACAGCAACCTCTCTTTTGATCACCACATTGCCACTGTGGTCAGAAAGTCCTATGTGGCACATCTTATTACTAAGGGTTTTGCATCCATGAAGAAAGAGGTCATTGTGTCCCTCTACTCTTCCCTCATTAGGCCAATCATCGAATGCAATGCCCCATTTGGCATGTACCCCACTAGACACCTGCAGCAACTGGAGAGGCTGCAAAAGTACCTTACAAAGAGGATCCTAGGCCTTAAACACTTATCCTATATGGACAGACTCAAAAAACTCCCAACTATTCTCTCTCTCATATTGCCTACTTAAAGGTGATCTCTGCTTGACTTACTAGCTCTGTTAGAAATGCTATATCTAAAGAAATCCCAATCCCTCCGCACCATACGCTCCAGAGACCTCAACCTCCTTACCACAATTAACAGAACATGCTGGAGGGACAGGTTCATAACACAGAGACTGCCCATGCTATGGAACAGGCTTCCCATACGTGTCAAGCCAGAGCACTTCAATGACCCTCTTCAAGAGAAATCTTGAGTGGATGGGAAACAGAAAATTCACCCCAGGGATAACACCAGTGGCTGTACTCGACAGAGGCACTGGGAACTAAAGTCGGGTGGCACTATGCCAGGGTAATCCTATGGCTAGGCTTGTAAAGGCCCCAGGGCCATTAACCTAGTACACACCTATGAATCTATGAACTATCAACAGGGAGCAGGTCATAGTGCCACTTAAGGCTTAAAACATTTCAGTGGGGGCTTGACAGCATCCCATGTTGCTTCCCAAGTAGCCTGAAACATGATCTGTTGGGACAGCTTGAGTCACTTTTCAACTACTGCATCAAAACAGGCTGTGTACCATGTGAGTGGAGGATGGCAAATGGTTATCCACTTTCACAAGGGTGGGCCATCAACCAACTGTAGACACTACAGACACATTAGTCTGACTAGTCTAATGTACAATGCCATGGAATGAATTATCATAGGAATGATTAACAAGACAGTGGCAATGTACAGATACTCTGCCCATCTCAGTTTTGGTTTTGACAAAGGAAGTTGTGCATAACTTAACCTGGCAGACTTCTTTGAGAAGGTAACTAAGGCAATGCATGAGGGGAAAACTGCATACTGCCTACCTAGACCTGGCTAAGGCATTTGACACAATACCTCACTCTGGTATTATGGACAATCTCGCCAAACTAGGCGTAGATCCCTACACAATTCACTGGATTGCCAGCTCTCTTACAAGACCCAAGAAGTCAAGATTGGTGAGACCACCTCCACCAAGAGGCAGGTCACCACTGGAGTACCACAGGGTTCTGTGTTGATCCCACATCTGTTTGACATCTACTTATTAGAGATAAAGGCTAATGTTGAGGGCCTCTGGAGTACCAAGTTTGCAGACAGCTCAAATTTGGAGCCATCATAAATTCTCACCATGATGCAAACTTACTGCAAATCAGATTAACATTCAGTGCAAAGAAGTGCATTTTTTTCCTTTGGGGAAAATGCCTACCCAGGAAAGTCACTACATTGATAAGATACCCCTGAAAGTTCACCTGGTATTTAGACATCTGGGAACATACGTAAACTAATTTTAGCCTTTGACCAGCAGCACATAGCTACGATAGTAAGAAAGTTATACTATGTCACCCATCTTAGAAGTATGGATATGGCATTCAAGTCCAAGGACGTTATAGTACCACCCATCTCGTCTCTTATCAGACCCATCATTGAGTACAGTGCCCCCTTTGGCATGTACCTGACTTAGGCATAGGCAACAGTTGGAATGCTCACAGAGGTTCCTCACCAAGAGAATCCAGGGTTTTAACAGTGTTCTGTACAGATCACCTTAGAGCCTTGTCTCTATACTATCTCCTACTGGTTGTTGAGAGGTGATTTGTGCTTGGCATAGAAAGAATCGTTAGATCCAGCCGTGATGGAGCTTTTGCACATCCACAAAATGAGCAGCATTGGAAACACCAGATGCAGTGATTTGACTTTGCTTGTGACATAAATGGAACATGTTAGTGAGACAAATACGGGTCACAGGATCCCCATGCACTGGAATAGGCTCTCCATTCAAGTGAAGCAGAGTCCTTCCCTAACCCTATTCAAATGTAGCCTTGCCCATTGGATGGATAGTCATAAATTCATCCCTGTGTGGGCCACCATGTTTCTTGCAGACAAAGGATGACTGTAAACATTCCTAACCAACACAACCTCCAACATTTTAGTTACCTGCTAACAAACATACTCCACAGTTAAGACTTCATGTTACCCAGGAATGTAATTGGGTTGGGTGGATAGATTTACAATACGTATTTACGTATACCTTTGAACTTATGACTTGTGTTTCATAGCAGAATTTGTTGATTGAGAGGGTACATTGTATGCATCAAACCCAGCCATGAGAAAGCATCCAAGACCTATATTGGTAAAGATGCAGTCATACCAGCAAAAAGAGCTGCTCCTGGAAAAATTGTTGCAGAAAGGAAAAGTAGAATTGGAGAGGAGTGTTTATGAAAATGGTTATTCACTGTACTGTGGGCAAAAGAGAAGTTTGTACCAGCAGTCAGGAATATTAGGAGACAGGCTTGAGATTTAAGATGCGTATAGCCATCTGTCTTAAGAATGTTTACCTGGAGACTAAAGGAAATGGTTTATCCAGCAAGAGTGAGCCAGAAAGCAGAGGTTGACTCTCTTCATTCTTCTGACAGTAGAGCCTATACAGAGGCTTTGCCAGTGAAATCCTTTCCATTATTCCAAAAGGAAAAAGCTTGAGACTAAAGCCTGAGTTGACTGTAAGAATCAGGAATGTCTTTGACTTGGAAGACTTGTGTTGGGAGATAAAGATGTTCAGAATAAAGGTCATCAACACTGAAATTAGTCAATGTGTGGGAAACTAAAGCATCAGTCCCACTTTGATATAGGAATAGACAAGTGCTGCATGGCTTTGCAAGAAAAAAATGGCTGATAGACTGGCATTTTGTTAACTTCAACTTTCGGATGAACTGTCATATTCCTGAATTTGTCATTAATGCTTAGGACACTGGATGAAATGAGGATATAAGTAAAATAACTTGTTACTAATGTTTGTATAACAATTTTCATGCTATAAATTGTATATGTTATATTGTAAACCAGTTTGTTTAGTGTGCAGTCAAAGGTATTTTAAATGTGAGCTGGAGGAGTCTTAATTAGTGATTGTTGTATATATTAAAGTAAGCTTTTACACTGTGGGAAACAAAATGATTGATAGAAGCATAAGTTAATATAATGTGATCTTCAACGGGTGGTTGGTTGCAAAAGTATATTGATCATATTGTATGCAAGATAATGTCATTTGCTTTTATAGGGGTGAGATGTTTAGTGTCCTTTGCTTAATCTATATACAGTTTTTTTTTTATTTAGCAAATATGCTTGAAAAAGACAAATTGATGAACGGCTTGGAAATAATTTGCTTGCTTCTGCAAGTTCTTTTTTAATCATTTTCTCTCAGTAGGAGTCAGGAAGTCGTGTACATTGTGTTCTGAATGAAACTTAGATTATTTCATGCTTTTGCAAAGTTAGCAGCTTTTTTTCCTCATTGCTGAATGCATTTACTTGGAAATGAGCTTGTCTGCAGGTACAAGAAATTACTCTTGAGAGTTCTAAGCAGTCTTTACTGAAAAATTTGACATTTAAAGTACAGTGGTAAGCAGTTCATTGAAAAAATAGTTTATAACTGTGCAAAGTAAAATAGTAGTAGCGTCTTCAACAGGTAGCGCACGCACCTTTAGTGCAGAAGACTGGGTTTTACATGGTAAGAAGATGGATTCCTGTCACAGCAGTTAAGCATAAGAAGAGAGGGTGTGCTGCATTCTTTTTTTTTTTTTTTTCATATGTAATTTTTATTGCATTTCACTTCTATTTAAATACAAGAAAAGAATGACACAGAAAATATACATACAAGCTTCTTGGAATGTCAAGATGTCCTTCAAGAATGCAACTGCAGTCCTTACATATGGGGTTGTCCTGCCTCAGGCAGCCCTTCGGTCGGCCGGATTCCAAAGTCTGGGTCCGGCGTCCGCTGATGTCGGCTCCTACCTGACGTCAGAGTGGCCAGGGTATAAAAGCATCAGCCGACGCCATCTTCTTCAGTCTTTCTTGCCGCGCGGTGCCCTAAGCAGAAGCAGTTTGCAAGCGCCGGTCTGCCAGCTCCTGTGTTTTCAGATACCGAAGTCATCAAAAAGCTAAGTACCCCATTGGGGAACCTTTTCTTGCCTCAGCTGATGTCAGATAAAACTGCAAAAGTTAATTGCTTGTCTTGTGGTAAACAAATACCTCATAAGGACTTCCATTCTTACTGCCTTCCCTGCCTCGGCCCAGACCACGACGTCTCGGCCTGTTCTGCCTGTGCTTGCTTCAATAAGCGCACACTTAGGCACCGGGCAGAATTTGCTGTAGACTTTTTTGGAGAAAATTACTCCTATATCATGCCGTCGGAACTACCGACAGCACATACTTCCAAAAAAACGGAAGGACCGGGACCGACATCCGCGGCCCGCGACTTCCACCGACACCATGCTAAAGCCTACCGCGAGTGCATCTGTCTCTTCGGAGGCGGTAATTCAACCGCTCCAGGCCGACGACACCGTTTTACCGCTCACTTTGGTACCGGAGGCTACCCCGGTGCCTGTTGTTGATTTTCCCCCTGAAACCGAAGCCCAAGATTTGCCTGACACCATACCGGTGGACAAAGTTACTCCAGCACGTGGGGCAGCAAGGCCTCCTGTGCCTATGTCCATTAAGGCCTACACACGTGCTAAGGCTGCCAGCCAGGCTAAGTCTCACCCTCCTAAATCTTTTCCACAGGGTTCAACTATTGATAAACAGATCATGACTTTAGCTGCAGATCTAATTTCTTTAATCCGGGGCTCTCAGGCTCATCCAGACAGAGGTTCTCAGCCGCCTTCAGACAAAAGGCCTAGGGTTGAGCAGGTGGATACTCCTTCCTCAGAGGAGGCCTCTGGTGAGTCAGACCATTCAGATTCCCAGGAAGAATCTTTCCCAGCCTACGAGGATTCGGATGCTGATGAATCCATTCCCTCTGCCTCTCCTCCTGAGGATATTTCTTTCGGGGAGATTCTCCACTCCATGAGAGCATTTTCAGTGGCAGGGCCAGGATTTCTCCGACTCAAGGAAAAGGCTTCGGACTTTCCTTAAGTTACCCCAGCACAGGCCTTTAGCTATTCCCCCAGTGTTAGATGTATTGGATGATGTGTACTCAGACTCCAGTACTTCCCCTGATTCTCTCCCCCCTGCTCCGGTCAAGCTGGACAGATATTACAGGGTTCCTGAAACTCATAAACATCTCTTTAAGGCACACTCTGTTGATCTAGAAACTATTTCTCAGGGGCCCAAAGGAGTGGCCACCACAGCCAAAAATCCTTTGCCCGCAGACAGGGAATCTAGGTCCCTGGAGAGGTGGGGTAAAAAAGTTTATACTTCATCCACCCTTGCCATGAGGGCACTTAACTGTCTTTTTCATATGTTTCAGTATCAGGATTTCTTGATGGATGATTTACAAAAAAAATTAGCCTCTCCTGAACCTTTAGATAAAAAGGCCTTGCAGGATTTGGTACATAATACTCAGCAGGTTAGCAGTCATTTTCTTCAGTGTGGTTATGATGCATTGGAAGCTTCATGTAGGTCAGCTATGACAGGGGCCATCATACGTAGACATGCTTGGTTGAAAGAACAGACATTGCCAGATCATGTTAAAATAAAGCTTCTAGATGCACCTCTGGAAAAAGATAAGCTATTTGGTGCTAATGCACAGGGTGTGTTGAAATCAATAGAGGAAAAGGCTAAATCAGTACAAACTGTCAAAGATTTCCTCCAGGTTCAGCCACCAAGGTTCAGCAGGAATTGGCCTTCAAAGAATTGGTCCTTTCCAGACACTGACAAGTTCCAAAGGGGAAAAAACAGGCGTGCTCGAGGTAGAGGGCAATACCGAGGCTCCTACAGGGGCCGCCAATGGCAACCAACAAATCAGAGAAGTGGCGCTGCTCCACAGGTACAACCGCAATGACTTGACTTTGACACCGTCGACCAAGGCTCAAAGAGAAGCACCTTTAGGCGGAAAATTATCCTTATTTTCAAAAAATTGGCACGTTTTTACAAAGGACAAATGGATTTTGGACATAATAGACAAAGGTTACAGGTTCCACTTCCATACCTTACCAGCAAGACAAGGCATGCCAAACCTGCCACACAATCAAAGGGCAGAGGCATTCTTACAAGTTTCAAAGCTACTACAAATCAAAGCAATAGAAAAGGTTCCTCCTCAGGAACAAGGCCAGGGATTCTACTCAAGACTGTTCCTTGTTCCAAGAAAAGAAAAGCAATGGAGACCTATACTGGACTTGTCCGCTCTAAACACTTTTCTCATTGTGCCAAAATTTAAAATGCTGACGTTACAGCAACTCCTTCCCATGCTGGGCAAGGGGTCTTGGCTGGTTACTCTGGACCTCAAGGAGGCATACCTGCATGTCCCAGTCAGACACAGCTGCAGAAGATACCTCAGATTTCTTGCAGGGTCAGAGCATTATCAATTCTCAGCATTGCCTTTTGGCTTATCTACTGCACCCAGAGTATTCATGAAATGCCTGGCATCAGTAATTGTGCACTGCAGACTCCAGGGGATACAAATATACCCTTACCCGGACGACTGCCTTATTCAAGCGGACAGCAAGCAAGCCTTGATAAGAAACTTGGATTATGTCATTCATCTACTGCAGGCTTTGGGATACACAGTCAACATTCAAAAATCAAGACTACTGCCATCCCAACAAATAATTTTTCTAGGAGCCAAACTGGACACATTCACAAATGGCTTTCCTCACAGAAGAAAAACTAGAACAATTACCAGTTTACTTCAAAAGCCTAGCAAAGCACACCCAGATGACTGCAAGGAAGATCCTGCAGGCCCTGGGTTACATGGCATCTTGCATTCTTCTGATTCCACTGGCAAGACTACACATGAGAAAACTACAATGGTACCTAAAAAGTTTATGGTCTCAACACAGCCACAACTTAGAAGCAACTATTCCACTCATTCCATGTCTACAAAAGGAATTTTTGTGGTGGGCACAGGCAAGCCTGCTAAACAAAGGCATGTCCTTCAGCAAACCTTAAGCAAGCCAAAGCATTACAACAGACTCCTCAGATCATGGATGGGGGGCGCACATGGAGGGCAGATGCATTCAAGGGCAATGGGCTCCCCGGGAATTGCATCTGCACATCAGTCACAAAGAGATGTTGGCAGTGATTCATGCAATCGAGGCCTTCGGAAAATTTCTTCAGCAAGGTCATCTGTTAATAAGGACATACAACACCACTGTTATGTGGTACATAAACAAACAGGGAGGCACCCATTCTTACCCCCTCTGCAGACTAACAATGACTCTTTGGGAAAAGTCCCTGAAACTGAACATACAGTTGCAATCCCAGTTTGTTCCAGGCAAGGACAATGTTCTGGCGGACAGTCTAAGCAGAAACATTATGGATCCGCACGAATGGATGTTGCATCCAGACATTTTTTCACAAATAACTTGTGCATGGGGAAGGCTGGACATAGATCTCTTTGCCTCACACCTCAATCATCATCTGAAGAAGTTTTGCTCAAGGGCACACCATCCTCAAGCCTGGAGAATGGATGCTCTCTCCTTCAGCTGGAATTCTCTAACATTCTATGCATTCCCACCTCTACCATTAATGACCAAGGTGTTACTGAAGATCAAAGCAGAACAACCAAAGGGCATTTTGATAGCTCCAGACTGGCCGAGGCAGCACTGGTATCCATTACTAAGGAGCATAACTCGCACCAAGCCGTGGCCCCTGCCTCAATGGCCTCTGCTTATAACTCAGCACAGTTACAGGACTGTTCATCCCAACTTGCAAACATTGCAACTGACAGCTTGGAGGGTTCTATGATTTCTCCCCATATCTCTCTCTCCAAAAAAGTTCAAGAGATCTTACTGGAAGCACGCAGGCCTTCCACCAGACAAACTTATTCAGCCAAATGGAAGAGATTCAACATCTGGAATGCCAACAGGGGTCAGGATGCATCAGTAATGAGATACTAGAATACTTGGCAGAAATGCTTCACAATGGCCTTTCATATTCTTCCATAAAAATACACGCTTCAGCAATTTCAGCAAAATACAACTGTGATCCACCTGTGTTTTCACATCCTTTGCTAAGACAGTTTCTAAGAGGGATAAAGAATATCAAACCTCCAAGGAAACCACCAGTGCCTGCATGGTACCTCAACTTCGTCTTGGAAAAATTAACCCTTCCACCTTTTGAGCCAGCAGCATCTTCAGAATTGCAATTTCTCTCCTGGAAAACAGTTTTCCTGTTGGCAATTACTTCAGCAAGAAGAGTCTCGGAGATACAGGCCCTCATGGCAGTACCTCCATTTCTCATTTTCCATCAGGACAGAGTCTCTTTAAGAACCAATCCTTCATTCATGCCAAAGGTGATATCCAGGGTTTCTCTAAATCAAGCAATTCACCTGCCTACTTTCTTTCCCAATCCTCAAAATAAAGGAGAAAAGCTTCTGCACACTTTGGACATACACAGACAATTGCGATACTACTTGGACAGAACAAAGGCCAACAGAAAGTCAGACCAACTATTTGTAGCCTACGCAGCTGGAGTACAAGGAAAGGCAATTTCCAAGCAAACAATTTTAAAATGGATTGGAAACTGCATCAGATTCTGCTACTCTTTCCATGGAAAAGGTGTGCCAGCCAATATCAGGCCACACTCCACCAGAGCTACAGCCACCTCCACAGCCTTTCTAAGAGGGGTGGCTACAAAGGACATTCTAGAAGCTGCTACATGGAGCGCCGTGCATACATTTTCCAAGCATTACAACCTGCCTTTATATTCCAGATCCCGAGCAGGCTTTGCTTCGGCAGTCCTGCAGGGCATTTTAGCTACAGCATCCTTATCTTAGATCCTACCACCCCCAGCTTGGCTATGGTATTCAACCCATATGCAAGGACTGCAGTTGCATTCTTGAAGGACATAGTACAGTTTTGTACCTACCATAAATGTAGATGTCCGATAGATATGCAACTGCAGTCAGGTTTTCCCTCCCTCCTACCCCTCTGTTATTCTCTTTTTTGGGTCCACTCCCCCTTTCTCAAATTAGCTGGGGATATCTGTTATGGTGTATCTGTTTATTACTGTTGTGCATGTCTGGATTTTTTATCCATTCTCTAAATTTAGCCTTCCTTGGAGGGCACCTGGCATCTGGGGCAAGAAACACTGAAGAAGATGGCGTCGGCTGATGCTTTTATACCCTGGCCGCTCTGACGTGTCAGGTAGGAGCCGACATGACGCCGGACCCAGACTTTGGAATCCAGCCGACCTTAGGGCTGCCTGAGGCAGGACAACCCCATATGTAAGGACTGCAGTTGCATATCTATCGGACATCTACATTTATGGTAGGTACAAAACTGTACTTTTCAGTCATCCAAATACGATATACATAACATAAATCATCAATGTTAGGGTAACAATTATACAGAATTGTCTAATCAAGCATGTTCTTAATGAGCTGTAAAACAGACATTTATATAAAGATAGTTTACAACATATTGAAGATGTGACATTAAAACATTGCAACCAGATGTTCTAGTCTACCTAAATAAACATTCTGTCTTGCACTATGTACAATATATACATTGATGTCACCTTAATGTTCATATTATGTTTGCCATGACCTGTATACTGTTATTGTGGGTAATTCTATAATAATTGCCTTGTTTTCCTTAATTATGTAAAGTAATATTGATGGTGAAGTCCCTTGGTCATAAATCAATTTTGTCCTAGGATTTCTAAAAGCGTTTTCCAATGTTTCTGATAGTAAGATAGTTTTTTTTGACTTCTTGTAATTAATTTGCTGGCTAATTATTTTATAGTCATTCCTTTAAATTCTTCCCATGTGATTTTACTTCTATCTAACCAATTTTGGGCTATATATGATTTGATAATTGCACACAATGTGACTATGATGTGTTTATTTTCGTATGAGAAATTATTAGGGAATATATGTAAAATTGCCATTTCCCATGACAGGGTAGATTTGGTGTGTATCCCTTTTTTTCTAACTTGGTTCTTAGCGAACACCACAGCTTGTAAACATTTTTACAGCTCCAAAAAACATGAAGGGTGTCAGCAACACTGTTTTGGCATATGGTACAATAAGGGGAGTGGGAGGGATTAATTTTGCTAAGAAAAAGTGGTGTGTGATGTGCATTATTGATCATAATTTGGGTATAAAGTAATTTTTTAAGGGGAGTTAATTTCAAAGTAAGTTCAATAGCATCAGATTTTTGTTCATCAATTATCTTATTATTTTTCTCTTCCCAAGATTTGGAGTATAGAATTGCATCTTGATATCTAATTTTTGTTATTAATCTATATGTATTTGATAACATTTTAGATCTCAACGGTAGCAGGTTAATTTGTTGATATACCTGCATGTCTTGGTTGTCTATTGTGACATATTCATAGTAACTGTGTTGATCAGGTAAATTAATTGGTTGATAATGGTATTATAGCTTTTTATTTACTTCAAGTTTTTGTCTAATATTGTCAACTGAGAAACTTGATCTAGTATAGGTCCCATACAGTGATATTTTTAATTTTTGGATACGGATTCAGGTTTAATATAGTATTATTTAATTTAATATTAGGATTAATGTGTACTGGCTGTCCCAATACCAAAGTATCTTTAAGATTTAGGGAGGCTACCAGCTTTTGAAATATTACTGTGTTTCTTATTATTATGGAATGAACCTTAAAATGCTTTAAAGTCTTAGAATTTAGAAAGGGTACTGCTCTAAGGTTTAAATTGCATGAGATTAGATGATTGTAATATATTTTAATCCATAGTGAATACCATGCTTTGTTGGCTGGTTCAAAATTTGCTATTTGTATAATTCGACTAGCGTTTAGTATGTTGTATGTTTGAAATTCAGGTAAGCCTAGGCCCCCTTTTTGTTTGGGTAATGTTAATTTAGTGTATTTTATTCTTGTATTTTTTGGATGCCAGATAAACTTTCCTAGTAGTGTTTCAAGTTTGCAGAAGAGCTTTTTTGATGTATTTTGGTTAATACTAAAATGAAACAATAGTCTTGGAAGAATATTCATTTTAACTTCTGGCCGCCTTAGCTAGTGGAGATTGAGGTTTAACCATCTCTTAGTGTCTTCAGTTATGTTAGACCAGGTTTTAAACAAGTTGTTTTTAGTCATATCAGATTGGGGGTGAGTGAACATAATATCCAGATATTTGAGATTATAACTGACTAATTTCAGTTTCAGGGAAATAGAATTCCTTATGTCCTAGAGTATTCATAGGGACTATGATGGATTTATTAGGGTTAATCGCATAAGTAGATATTTTTGAGATTTTTTTCAATGGAGTTTAGTATCTTATTCAAAACGGTGTTAGGGAATTAAAAATAAATGTTAAGATAGTCAGCAAAAGCTGTATACTTTATTGGGACTTTGGAAATATTCATAATATGGTGGTAAGTTCTTTGTGATATTTTAAGCAGCAGAGGTTCTATGTATATATTGAACAGGTAAGGTTATAGGTGGGCATCCTTGCCTTGTACCGTTCACTATTTGAATAGGCTTTGATGGCTTTTTATGTATAGATAGTGGTGTGACATTTTTGTATAAAGCCCTAACCATGTTTATATAGCCCTCAGGAATACTAAATTTCTTAAGTATATTTTATAAAAAATCTAAATTTACTCTATCAAAAGCTTTGGTTACATCTGACCGTGCATAGCTAGGGCATTTATTTGCTTTTAAACTAATGATTGAAACAATAGTAAGCGTGTTATCATATATTTGTTTGTTCATAAAGCCTAGTTGCTCAGAAGATATAATGTGAGGTAGAATTTTTGATTCTACTAGCTAGTATTGCAGAAAGAATTTTAATATCAATATTTATGAGTGCTATCGGCCTGTAGTTATTTGAGTTTGATGCATCAGATTTGGGTTTTGGAATAAAAATAGTTTGAGTTATTGATATACAGGTCTTTGGTACCTTACTTTATGTACCTGTATACTTTCAGTAGTATAGGAGCTAACTGTTTCTTGAAAGTCTTGTAAAATTCCACCACTTAACCATCAGGGCCTGGTGATTTACCTTGTTTCAACTTATTTACAGCAGGGTGTGCTGCATTCTTGAGTTTGTCATCCTTCAGATGAGAAGTTAACCGAGGCACCATCTGAGTGATATCCTAGATGGATATAAAAGATCCCATGGCACCCATCAAGACAGTAGGGGAAGTTTTCTGATGCACTGGCCAAATTTTCCTGCGTAATACCACCTGTGGTATTTCCTCCTCCCCTGAAAATAGGCTACTAGCCTAGTGGGACTAATGCAGTCAGCCAAGAGCAAGTAAAAATAAATTTGCTTTAACACATTTAATTGAACAGCACACAGTTTAGTTTACTTTTTTAAAGGTAGCCATTGCATTTTTTGCTTAGGGCCAAAAGTTAATATTTACTGAAAACATGTAAGCTGTTTTTCACATTTGGAAGAAAAGAGATGAGAAATGAACTGACAGCAGTCTAAGTGGGAACATGGGCTGTATTAGGATGGGTCACCTTAATTTTTGATTGGGTAATGTCTGTGGGTGCAGCTGTCAATTTTGGGCATCTGCTCCTGTCTGGAGGGGTACATTTCATTCATTGAAAATGTGCACACCACAGTGAAGTGTTTTAAGTTGAGGATGAGGGCTGTGAAAATGTATCTAATTTTATGTTTTCATTGAACCAAAAAGTCTTACTGTGACAGTCAGCCTGTCAGACCTTAAGTGTGTGAATGTAGGGCAAATGTTAGAAATATGCAAAAAACCTATCATATATAAAGGGTGGGAGTAATAGTTTTGTATTATAAATGCTATTCTGTTCATGTCATCATGGAATGTATGTGGCCTTACAGATATAGACAAAAAGCAGAGTATAGAATTTATATTAAGAAATGTGGGGTGTGAATAGCTCCGGTATCTTTTCCTTCTTTTGGCAATACTACAGCCATTGCTTTTCTTCAGTATGCTAGCACTACTTTTTCTTTCAGTACTTTAAATGTCAAATTACATGTCTATCAGTTTCTTCTCTTTCAACTTCCAAACCTCTGTAGGAATACCATCTCTTCCCTGGTATTCCTTGTGGAATACGTATACAGCACATTTTTATTTCTTTTGTATTTCCTGAATATCAACAGTTTGTTCTTCCTGTGTTAACTGGCAAAACTAAATCTTACATAAGGATGCCCAAGTGTACCTTATCCTGACTTCCCTCTTTCTTTTGCTTTCTGAAAATGTTAATAAAAATATGTGAAACATTTCCATCTGGTTATTGGATCCTAGGTTTTATTGATGCACTTTCTACTTTTTGTTTACCAAAGTTGTACTGCTGGTAATTTCCGTGCTTTAACATTGTCAGACAATAGCTGCTTAATACCAGTTTTTTTCTAAGGTCATGCATATGTAAATACTCCGTTATGTTTTTCCGTAGTAGTCTGTAATTATTCCTTGTTTTGTTCTGGAAGATGTTCCTGAATCAGAGGATTGAATTAAGTATAGGCTGCAAATAATGTTAACAGGTGTTGCACTTGGTATTGTGAATTTGACAAAGGATGGATTTCAGAATGAGCATTCAGCAGAATGTTCGGTAGGAAGGAAAAGGGGAGTACTGCTGATTGCAAGAGGGTCCACAGTAGTGATAGAATATGGAGAAAAGGACAGTAAGGGGAGATAGCAAGGGGTTATTGGCGGACAGAGGATTATACTGCCATGTATTTGTACTCTAGCTAAAATTATTGTTGTGGAACTTTTTTTTTTTTTTTTTTTTTTAGAAGAATATATTTAAGGGTGAGGACTGGAACCTGATTTTGAAATAGTGAGGATGTATCAGGGGAACCTAGAAGGGAAAACACAACAGATTTCTGAAAAGATACATGAAAACAACCTTAAAAAAACTGAATAAGATACTTTATATATATATATATATATATATATATATATATAAAAAAAAAAAAAGTATCCACAAATGTCCGCAAAGACAAAAGTACAACTTGATGCCAAAAACAAGATTTAATCACTTGCCCACCATACACGTGAACCTCATCAGAATAAAAATAAAATAAGGTACCACTTTTCAATATGTTTACACAAAGAACAGGATCCATATTAACCAAATGTATCATACATAAAAACATAAACACTTTAAAATGCATTAAACATTTGTATATGTTCTGTAATTGATAATACAAATTACAGTACAGCCAAAAAGTTATTTAAATAGCATTAGATAATTAATCTTTAAATCTTTGATATTGAAATTTTAGTCAATGTTCTATTATTTAAAAACACTTAATGTTACAATTATTTAAACCTGGATACTTAACTGCTTTAAATCTAATTTTCCACCTAGCTTCCCTCATAGCTATATCATTTTTTTATAATCCCCCCCCAAGACCAGAAGGTTGATGGTCCAAAACACTAAGAACTTATTTTCATACCATTGCAGACAGTGTGTCTGTAACTATTTTATTACGTTTTAATGTCATAATTGCTTTCATCCTAGTAATTAATTTCCTAGTCATTCATACATTAAAACATGTGCATGTTGAGCAAATAGCAATATAGACCACACCTATTGAATTACAGTTGTAATGAACAGTTGGATATATATTAATAGACTGTATATAAATAAAAGAACCTTCTTGTCTAAACCAACAACAATGACAAAAGCACATTTAAATGTGCCATTCACTTCAGATGTTATAAATAGATTTACCTTAGTGTTATCTTGCTGTAGTAAACATTTCATATGTATATCTTTTCTTTTAACTTTTGGTTTATTCCTGAAATGAATGGCTAAAGCAAAATCACCATTAATAATGCCCCAGTTTTTTGTTAACAATAACAGAAGAACCAGGTGCAGTAATGTTCACGTAAACACAGAATTTTCATATTCCCTTTGATACAGTAGTTAAACTAGATTGGCTAGACATTATTTCACTAGAGCTTGTGTATTTAACTGAACACCGAGTCCTATTCAATAACTGTATCAGATCATGCACCAGGAAACACAAAGATAAAATGCAGGACAGTAGTGTATAAATGAGACATTCCTACTTTTTTAAAAAGAGAGGATTTTAAGAAATAGTTGGTAGGGACAATTTGAAAGCTACTGGGGAAGATAAAAACTTTAGAAGTAGCTTGGTAGTGAGTGGGTAAAATGAAAATCGACTTAGAATTGAAAGGTGGATATGAGAAATAAGTAATAGGATTTATTTAGAAGAGTTTGACAACGTCTGAACTATTGCAAAACGGGAATGTAGCAGAACCAGAACAGGAATTACAAAGCTCCATATGAAAATAAGAGAGTATATGGACAATCAGCACAAGTTTAGAAAAGTTGCTGTTATGTAATTTTGATGACTATAAGTGTGCAGAAATGTTTAGCACAACAACTTGGTTATCAGAAAGAAGAGTTGTAGAAAAACTTAGAGCCTATAACGAGAAAAATTACCAGAGATCATGAGGAATATTAGAAATATTTTGGATGTTTTGTGAAAATCGGTGTAAAGCATAGGACTGAGGAAACAAAAACAGCTGAAATGGAAATGGATGATTTAATTGTGGCAATATTGAAGGAATAAAGTTTGGTAATGGCTTATTTAAGAAGAGATGGAATAAAAGCAGCACTGTATAATCTTAGGCAACATGAGTCTCCAGAAAAGACTAAATTCCTGAGAGTGACAATGATCTTGAAGGCTTTGTTCAGCAATATTTTAAAGGGAAGTACTGAGATTTTGAAAGAAAGTAACAATGACAATACTATCATAGGAAAGCAAAGATCCTTCAGATTGTGTTCATATGACCCATTTTGATTGAAAGCCATTGTTGTATTTTTTTATTTATTAATGTAGTTATAATATACAGTGCAATGAAAAAGTATTTGCCCCCTTCCTGATTTCTTATTTTTTGCATGTTTGTCACACTTAAATGTTTCGGATCATCAAACAAATTTAAATATTAGACAAATATTAGACAAAGATAACCCAAGTAAACACAAAATGCAGTTTTTAAGTGATGGTTTTATTTAAGGAAGAAACTATCCAAACCTACATGGCCCTATGTGAAAAAGTAATTGCCCCCCCCCCTTGTTGACATGAAGTAACTGTGGATGTTATGTGATCCTATCTCGCCTACATTCTGAACTGATGGGGTTCGGAGCCGATCCCTCGGCTCCGACTCGGCACGCTTATGCTATAGAGCGAGGCCTCTAATTGGCTGAGCTATCTTTATCCCAGGATGCACCACCACTAATCCCCCAGATCTCGTTTGCCGCTATCAAGCTTAGACGTGGTCTCAAAATTGGCTGGGCTAAGTACTATTTATTTAGGCTTTTCCTGTCACAAATTTCCTTCTTTTGAACCCAAAAGCTGTTTTAACAGCTATTGTTGTCATATCAGTGTGTTTGGTGAATTTTCGTTGAAAAATTTGTGATTTTTTTAGTCAGGGAAGGTTTCCCGTTTTAGTTAGAGGGGCCTTCCCCTGTTGCTTTACTGTTTGTACATCTTTCTTGGGTCAAGCACCCGTTTAAGTTAGAGGGTCTTGACTCTCTTTATTTTTTTTTGTCTGTTTATCTGTTTATCTGTTTAGTGTAAAAAAATATATATATATATTTTGAATTTGTTGAAGTTGTTGTATTCAACTTTGTCTTTGGCTAAATTTAGTGTTTCTTCACTTAAAAAAGTTCTGTGGTTAAGACAATTATGTCTAAAGAGCACAAACCCTCCGGGTTTAAGAAGTGCACGAGGTGTGGTTTTAAAATGTCCATAACGGACGACCACGCCTCGTGCGTCTATTGCTTAGGTGCTAAGCACTTACAGGAGTCGTGTAGTGTGTGCCACGCGTTCTCTTCCAGAGACCTCCAGGAGAGGAAAAACAAATTAATCCACAAGGGATTAATCAAGCCTTCCTTCGAGGAGGCTTTATCTTCCTCTCCGTCTCCTTCTAAAAAGAAAAAAGCGTCGGCTCCGACCAGTCAGTCGGAACCGACCGCTAAAAAATCTAAGCAGACTTCTCCATCGGCTCCACGGACTTCGGAGCCGAGGTCGGAACGGTCTGCCTCGATGCCTCCAGCCTCGACCCCTCTGGTTTCGGAGACGAGGTCTGGGGCATCGAGAGGCGGGTCACCCTCATCGGCTCCACTGATATTGGAGCCGATCAGGGTCACCGGCTCAGACTCTTTCCCCCTCGGAGCCGAAGTCCTTATCGGCACAGAGGGAAATTTCCTTGAAACTTTCCTCTGAGCCGATAGTTGTTGAGTCCTTTCGGAGCCGGTCCCCGAGCCCTTCGGAGCCGATGGAGAAATCGGTTCGGGCCCGATCGGTATCCTCTAGGTCATCCAAGATGTCTGATTCGGACATCGACAGGGTGCTCCTTCGACTCTTCCAGTCTCCGGTGTTCCAAAAGCTGGTTTCGGCTCCAGCCCATTTGGCTTCGGAGCCGATGGTTCACTCCCATACTGTGGTTCCTCCTCCAACAGCTTCGGCACCGTTGGAGCCGGTGCTGGTGGAACCTGTGGAGGTGTTAGGGTCGGGCCCGACCCTTGCTCCAACTCCGGCTCTTGGGTCGGAGTTCAGTACACGGACTTCTTCCTTCGGCCCTGGGGGGGAGGCTTCGGGATTGATGCTCTCGGTCCCAAGTCTCCCTCTTGGTGCGTCGGCGGCGGGCGTACTGTCCACTGTCGTGGCCACGGAGGTGGGACCCTCCCAGGATTCTGGTGGTCCCGCCTTCAGGGCTATGAGGAGCGCTTTAGCCAAATCTTCCTTGGCTACCTCCACAGTTTCCCCAGCTACCTCCCTGCATACGGAGACTGGGTCGTTGGCAGTCTCCCTGTCTTTAGACAGCGGAGCCCCCGAGCCTCAGGTTACCCCCGCTGGGGTTTCTCCCCCTCCTGGAGGTCCTTCTGAAGCCTCTTCAGAAGAACCCCCCCAGGAAAAGGTCGTGCAAGAGGAAGCACGTTGACTCCCCTGATGAGTCTTTGACATCTGACACTGATCTCGATGATGCAGAGGGGTCCCCTAAGTCGTCCTCGGATGATGTCTCCTTTGCAGACATCCTAGAAGCCCTAAAACAGCGAGGCGGCTGGCAGTCCAAACCTCCCTCTGCTGATGAGTCGGTGTTCCTGAAGGCCTTCGGGGCGCAGCCCTCCGCCTCCTGGGTGTCTCCGCCCTTCGACGAGCTCTTGGATTTGATCTGTCGAAGGGCGTGGGAACACCCAGACTCTGTGGAATAGGTGCCTGCTCGTCTGAACAAATTTCTCTCGGCCCCCCCCCTGATAGAGAGTTCCTTACTAAAGGTGTGGCTGTAGATGCTTTGGTTGTGGCATCTGCTACCCAGCAAGATGTAGCAGAGGCTTCTACGTCCGTCCATCCTCCTAATGAGTCTAGGAGCATGGATCGGTACGGAAAGCGCACCCTTAGTTCAGCGGCCTTTACACTGAGGTCCTTGAACTACCTGACGCACTTTACCAGATTTCAGAGGGATCTGATTAAGGAGCTATCCGATACCCTCTTGGGTAACCTGCCTGAGGAGCTGGCCCAGACGGTTGGCTCTCAGCTGGCTACAATGTCGTCCATTTCGAACTCGTCCATGAGGCTCATTTCGTATGCGGCCGAAGGGGCGAGTAGAGCGGCGGGTACAGGCATTGCTCTACGGAGACCAGCCTGGCTCCGCCTGTGTCATTTCGCGGAGGCCTTTGTCTTCATTTGCCGACGCCCCCTTTGATGGGTCCTCCCTGTTTGGACCCAAGGTAAAAGACGCACTAACCCGCTGTGAACAGGAGGGTAAGACTCTGACTGCCGTAGGGGCACGATTTTCCACTCCCTTTCGGCCTTATCCCAAGGCTAAAAGAGGAGGGAAAATGTGGTTCCGTAGATCTCAGAAGCCTTACCCCTCTCAGCAGGAAGGTTCCCCTTCCAGAGGCAGAGGAGGGGGAAATTCATCCGGAAGATGCTGTCCCAGAGGCGGCAGAGGCCCTCGCAACACTGGAGACCGTGAGTCCTTTCGTGGCTCTTCAGCCTTTCATAGTCCCTGAGGGATTGCCCGGCTGTGCTGCTCTGGAGCCAGTCGGGGGTCATTTCTCGAAGCACCTGAAGGCCTGGGAAGGGATCACTCAGGACCGATGGGTGCTTCGAATTATCGCTGGAGGCTACTCCATCCCATTCTCTCACCCCCCCCCCCAGTCCAAAAAAATCCCAGACCCGCCACCCAGTCAACGGGATACCGCAGCCTCAGAAGTTTCAAAGCTGCTGCAAAAAGGAGTCATCCAACAGGTCCCCGCAGACCAGATCGGATTAGGGACTTACTCAAGATTCTTTTTGGTGCCAAAAAAGACCGGGGACTTGAGGCCTATTTTGGACCTCAGCATCCTAAACCCTTCAGTCAGAAAGTCCAAGTTCCGAATGGTCACTCTACAAACCATTCTCCCATTGCTGGAGAAGGGTGTTTGGATGTGCTCCATAGATCTCAAGGACGCGTATTATCATATCAGGGTACATCAAGCGTCCAGGAGACATCTGCGCTTCAGCCTAGGAGGCAGTCATTTTCAGTTCCATGCGCTGCCCTTTGGTCTCACCACAGCCCCCAGGGTGTTCACCAAGTGCTTGGCAGTAGTGACTGCTCACCTGAGAAGTCTAGGATTCCAGGTGTTTCCGTACCTAGATGACTGGCTCCTAACTGCCACCTCCAAGCATCTACTTCTGCGGAGCCTACAAGCCACTATATCACTGGGCAATTCCCTTGGAATCACCTTCAATTGGCCAAAGTCTGTCTTGCGGCCATCTCAAAGAATAAGATTCATAGGGGTAGAGATAGACTCAAACCAAATGCGGGTCTATCTACCTACAGACAGAATTCAAACCATACAAAATCAAGTTCGAGCCTTACTTCCCAGGTCCAAAGCCCCAGCCAGAATGGTCCTGCAGCTATTGGGATCCATGTCTGCCACGGTTCTTCTAATCCCCTTGGCAAGGTTGCACATGAGAATCCTCCAGTGGCTTCTTTCAACTCAGTGGTCCTTTCAGGAACTCCCTCTCAATCACCTCATATGGATCACGGAATCTTGCAAACGGGACCTTCGCTGGTGGCTAGTGCCCTCCAATTTGGATCAGGGACGACCCTTTGTTCTTCCTCCTCCGGCGGCCACTTTGACCACGGACGCCTCCCAGATTGGGGGGGGGGCATTCCCTGGGCAGGTCAGTCCAAGGCAAATGGCACCCGGAAGAGACTCTTCTTCATATCAACATCCTAGAAATGAGGGCAGTACTCCTGTCCCTTCAAGCCCTTCACGATTATCTCCCTCAGGGCGTAATTGCTGTTCACTCAGACACCATGTCTGTTGTCTGGTACCTGAACAAACAGGGAGGGACCAGATCCTCTCCTCTTTGCAGAGAAGCCATGAGAGTTTGGGAATGGGCAGTCTCGACCAAATGCTTCCTAGTGGCTACTCACATACCGGGCAAGTCCAATGTCATAGCCAACAGATTGAGCAGAACCATCTTCTCTCCTCACGAATGGTCTCTGAATATGACAGTTGCAAGTCAGATTTTCAGCGAATGGGGAGTTCCGTGTTGCAACCTCTTCGCGACTCCTCTGAATGCGAAGTGCAAAGAATTTTTCTCCCTAACCCCGGCTCCGGGGAAGAGCCCCATGGATGCATTAGTCCATCCTTGGCCCACCGGCTTGCTTTATGCCTTCCCTCCAGTTCCTCTCCTCCCCAGGGTGATTCAAAAGGCATCTCTCTTGGGGAGCAAAATGATCTTAATTGCTCCTTACTGGCCTCGTCAAGTGTGGTTCCCCTATCTTCGGAAACATGCTCTGGAAGGTCCATGGTTCCTGGACCAGGTCCCAGACCTACTGGTTCATCAGTCGGGACTATTCCACCAGTCCCTACACACCTAAAAATTGACGGCCTGGCTCCTCCTCTTCCAACGATAGTCAGGAGTCATACACTGGATCCAGATGTTGTGCACATATTATCTTCAGCCCCATAAGTCTGCTACAAAGAAACTGTATTCTAGCAAATGGAAAAGGTTTGCTATTTGGGCTCAACTCGGGGGCCTGGACCCCATTTCTATTCCCGTGGCAGAAGTACTAAAATTTCTGACCTCTCTTTTCAATCAAGGCTCTTCAGTTTCTACCATCAAAGTACAATTGGCAGCAATTTCTAATTTTCACGAATCCATAGACCCACCTTTAATGAGCAACAGATTGTGTAAGACCTTCTTGAAAGGTGCTGCTCTATTAAGACCTCCGATTTCTCATCCTGCACCTCCATGGGATCTCGATATAGTGTTACGCCTTGACTTCTTTCCCTTTGAACCGGCAGCTACCTGTGATCTAAAGTTTCTATCATGGAAGACAGCCTTTCTGGTGGCGATTACTTCAGCCAGAAGAGTTTCAGAGCTTCAAGCTTTGTCAGTGAAACCCCCGTACTTGGTTTTTCATACAGACAGAGTATCCCTCAGACCAAATCCTTCCTTTGTTCCTAAAGTTTGTTCTACTTTATGCTTACAACAATCGTTAGAGCTTCCAGTTTTTTTCCCAAAATACTCTAACAAAGCGGAGTTTATATTCCACACACTAGATGCCCACAGACAGTTATGTTTTTATTTAGATAGGACCAAACAAACAAGGAAAACAGATCAGTTGTTTGTATCCTTTGCAGAAAACAAATTGGGCAACGCTGTCACAAAGGTCACTATTGCCAAATGGGTCAGGGACTGTATTACTCAAGCTTATATTTATTCTAACAAAGAGCTTACCACCTCTGTCAAGGCTCATTCTACAAGGGCTATGGCTACTTCGGTAGCATTTCATTCTAAGCTTGCTATTAGTGACATTTGTGCTGCGGCTACATGGTCTTCCCCACACACCTTCATTTCCCACTACAAATTAGATGTGGCATCTAGAGGACGAGCTTCATTTGGTTCCACAGTGCTCAGGAGTGTTTTCCAATGAGCCACCCGGGATTTAGGTGCTAGGGACGCTGTCCCATCAGTTCAGAATATAGGCGAGATAGGATCACATAACATCTTTTAGTTATGTACTCACCATAACTTCAGATGTTTGGGATCCATCTCGCCTACATTCCTAATAACCCACCCTCCTTCCCCTTCCTTGGAGATCAGAGGATATCAGAAGGTCCGAATCCTGTTGTTTCATCTTGAAACATCTAACAATGTTATATAACCAAGTTGTGCATGTGTGCATGAATGCGGACAAACAAGATCTGGGGGATTAGTGGTGGTGCATCCTGGGATAAAGATAGCTCAGCCAATTAGAGGCCTCGCTCTATAGCATAAGCGTGCCGAGTCGGAGCCGAGGGATCGGCTCCGAACCCCATCAGTTCAGAATGTGGGCGAGATGGATCCCAAACATCTGAAGTTATGGTGAGTACATAACTAAAAGTTAATCACATTTTTAGGAAAGTTGAGTTCAGTTTCACTAGCCACACCCAGGCCTGATTACTGCCAGACCTGTTGAATCAAGAGATCGCTTAAATAGAACCTGCCAAAGTGAAGTAGACCAAAAGATCCCAAGAAGGAAGACATCATGCCGCAATCTAAAGAAATTCCGGAACAGATGAGAAACAAAGTAATTGACCTCTATCAGTCTGGAAAAGGTTACAAAGCCATTTCTAAAGCCTTGGAACTCCAGCAAACCACAGTGAGAGCCATTAGCCACAAATGGCGAAAACATGGAACAGTGGTGAACCTTCCCAGGAGTGGCCGGCCTACAGAAATTACCCCAAGAGCGCAGTGGCAACTCATCCAAGAGGTCACAAAAGAACCCAGAACAACATCTAAAGAACTCCAGGCCTCACTTGCCTCAGTTAAGGTCAGTATTCATGACTCAACCATAAGAAAGAGACTGGGCAAAAATGGCATGCATGGCAGAGTTCCAAGGCGAAAACCACTGCTGACCAAAACAAACATAAAGGCTCGTCTCACTTTTGCCAAAAAACATCATGATGATCCCCAAGACTTTTGGGAAATATTCTGTGAACTGACAAATTGAACTTTTGGGGAGGTGTACGTCCCGTTACATCTGGTATAAAAGTAACACAGCATTTCAGAAAAAGAACATCATGCCAACAGTCAAACTTGGTGGTAGTGTGATGGTCTGGGGTTGCTTTGCTGCTTCTGGACCTGGACGACTTGCTGTGATTGATGTTACCATGAATTCTGCCCTCTACCAAAAAATCCTGAAGGAGAATATCCGGCCATCAGTTCATGACCTCAAGCTGAAGTGCACTTGGGTTCTGCAGCAGGACAGTGATCTAAAACACACTAGCAAGTCCATCTCTGGTTTAAATAAAACCAAGTGAAGGTTTTGGAGTGGACTAGTCAAAGTCCGGGCTTGAATCCAATTGAGATGCTGTGGCATGACCTTAAAAAGGCGGTCCATGCTCGGAAACCCTCCAATATGGCTGAATTAAAACAATTCTGGAAAGAGTAGGCCAAAATTCCTCAACAGAAATGTGAAAGAATCATTGCCAGTTATCGCAAATGCTTGATTGCAGTTGTTGCTGCTAAGGGTGGAGCAACCAGTTATTAGGTTTAGGGGGCAATTACTTTTTCACATAGGGCCATGTAGGTTTGGATATTTTTTTTTCCTTAAATAAAATCGCCACTTAACTGCATTTTGTGTTTACTTTGGTTACCTTTGTCTAAGATTTACATTTGTTTGTTCTGAAATATTTAAGTGTGACAAATAAGAAATCAGGAAGGGGCAAATACTTTTTCATTGCACTGTATGTTGTTGTTGTTTGTCTTTCGGCATTTCCCGGTTAGGGGTCACCACAGTGGACCTCCGGTCAACTAATGATTGGCAGTAGATTTTCATGAACGCCGAGGTGCCAGCTCGTCATCCAACCTTCAACGAAGGCACGCCCATTTACGCATGTCTTTCGAATGCCCACCCAACCGTGGGGAGGACATGCAGACTCCACACACAAGGCACTCCCCACACTCCAGCCGAGAATCGAACAAGAGAACCTCTTGTTGTGAGGCAACAATGCTACCGCTGCACCACTGTGGATACTATATGTAATACCATGTAAAAAGGGAAGGTGGTGGTATTACTTTTTTTCCCCAGCAACTACTACATTTCCCCTTGCAGTAAACCAGTGCCAAAATTCAATTCAGCAGAGCTTCTTACTTTCCTGAAATTAAACCATCATAATCAAATCTATATTGTTCTTTACATCCCTGCTGGTGACAGTACACCTGTATTGGAAGATGTCCTGTGTTGGATAGCTGTAACAGTTCCACAAGTACTGCTAGGTAATTTGAATGTCACTCGGTTGGACATACGTTCATGTTAGATGTAGAGGAATTGGAGCTTATTTGGTTTCACACAACTGATTAATAGCCCCACACGTAGGAAAACATTAAATTTCCTATTAGAGTGGATCCTTGTATTAGACCCTAGTTAAATACACTGTCTCCGGTACAGTGTGTGACTGTCTCCGTGATTATCATCTAATCAGTATAACCAAACATCTCATACATCCATTTACAGCATGTTTATAAAACAGCATGCATACTTTCCAAGTTTAACCCAGAAATGTTCATTATTAATCCATCTGTTAATTGGAACTTCTAAAACTCCTCCCCTTAGATGATGCTGTAAGTGGATTCAGTACAACTTTCCTGAATGTCCTAACTAGCCTTGCTCCTCCTAGAAGGAAGAGACTAAAAACAAATAATGCAATTTAGCTATCCACAAAAGAGAGAACTGCTAATTAATGCAGGATCGAGAAAGTATGGCAAAAATATAAAACGCCAAAATATCTTAATCTTAAGAATGCTTCACAACAAAAATCAAATTAATGAAGTCAAACTGTACTGTAACTTTCAAATTAATAGTAAGCGCAATCCTAAATTCTGCGTAGTCATTAAAGAAATCTTACTTCCAGGCCATAAATTCAACCCTAACACCTTTCCTAATATTCTGTCACTCAAAACCAGAATACAGTTCAACTCTTATTTCATGGGTAGTATAGCATCTCTAATAACCAGGGATTCCCCAACATCTAATCCTAATCCTGGCCAGCAGCTGTGCATCACCACATCCATTTTTCACTTTAAAACTTGTGCCCACATCCTGTGTAAAACTACGCTTAGACTCAAACAATGCTGTACTTCAGCTGATGACCTTCCAAGCAGCTGCCTTAAAATAGCACCTGATAGGACTGAGACAAGGTAGGCAATGCTGATAAATAGATCAGTCTGGGAATCCCGTGTTCCCTCTCCCTGGAAAAAGTCGCACATCCTTTGGACAAAGGAAGAAATTCAACAGACATTACCAAGTTTAGAGCTATAGCAGTGTTATTCCCCTCTCCAAAATACTTGAAAGATATATTCAAAAATAACTAAACTATCTCCTGCAGGAAGAACTCCAGCATCCCACACAACATGGCTTCCTATCCTTCCTGTAGTACTAACACTGCACTTTTAACCTATATATAGATACTGTCAGTAAAGCTAGAGATAACTGCATACTTAGTCGTCTTATTTCAAGACTTGTCTAAAGCCTTTGACACAGTATCACAGTAAACTACTTCTCTCAGCCCACCCTTCTGTGTTTTCAAAAGCTACCTAACCAATAGGTATTGGTCAGTAAAATGGCAGTGCACCCTCTCTCCATATCTCCCAGTCACCACAAGGCTCTGTCCTTTGTTTCTTATTCTTTATTCTCACCAACTTTATCCACACGTCCACATAATAGGCTTCCCTGATAAGTACACAGGTGACTCCACACCCATTTACATATTTGACAACATGGCACACCTCCAAAAAATTACTGAGGAAGCTGTAACAGCAACCGAAATATGGCTTTGTAACTCGCAACTCCTGCTCAACCCTACAAAAAAAAAAAAATTTTCCCCAAATCCCTCTCCCATGAAAAAAAATTTGAAGTCCTCTCTTGGTATTACAGCCATTGAAGTTATTTCTCAGTAAATTGTTATGGATTATAGCTGATGATCTTAAATTTGAACTGCATATGCCAAATTACATAAGTAAAATTTGTGAAAAACTAGGGATGCTTTTATAGAGCCAAAAACTCTCACCAATACAACTAAAGCTACACTTGCCATTTGTTGTCTCCTCCCCACAGTTGGTTATGGTGCTACCATCCTTACTAACTTTCAAGCATCACAAAAATCAAAACTTGAACAAAGCTATAACAAAATTGCTAAATTTGCAGCAAATATCCCTTTCAGAACCCACTACTGTAGAGCACTAAAACCTAAAGGTTAGAACTACCCATCAGCTAACACATAGCTTCTGCTTCTTACCACCTGTAAAATTGTCCATCTATCTGCTGGTCCAGCACTAAAGATTCTACACAACTACAATTTATAGTCTGTCATTATGAACCAGTAACCAAAAACTCATGTCTGTCCACAAACCTATCAAATCTGCTGGGCATTGTCTGTACTCCTACAGTGTTGCTAAGGCCTGGAACTCCTCATCTGTCTACATCAGGTCAGTACCTTTCCTCCCTTACATCAAAACCATTTTGAAAGACTTCCTAGCAAAAAGCTGGCTGTGTTCTTGCTCAACATTAGGGTAAGCTACTTCTATAAATGTGAACAAATACCTATTCATACCTTGCATCACCTTACTTTCCCTTCCTCACTCAGTTCTTTACTTTTATCAATTTCTCTCCAAGTATGGCATATGCCTACTTTTCTCACTTCATATTGCAGTCCCTGTTTGTATTATACTAACTTAATTTCTCTCTAAACTGGCTACCCTTTCTCTAAGTCATTGTGACATGTATCTATTCTTGAACAGTGTTTTCATATTGTCTGATTTGGTACAATTTAAACTGTATTTTTTAAAAACAGTACAATTCTTAAAATGTTTTGTAACACTTCGGAGCTTTTTTGCCTGAGCCTATGCTAAAATGGTCTCCTACCCAGTTGGACTTTCCCAGTGATTAAATATCAATAAATATGTAAATAAAATTAAACAAAATAAATAATCCTTTGTTGACTGGGTTAGCCCCACAAGGCCATTAGCTTGTCTTCAGGGAAGATCCAAGCTGGTATTTGTACTGCTAGGGGAAATTTAGCCAATGCATCTGGAAAGTTCCCCTACTGTGTGTGATAAGTGCTGTGGGAACTTTCGCATCCACCTGAGCTTCCACCAACTCAAGCAGCTTGAACCTCAGTTTTACCACCTCATCTGAAAGGTGACACGAGTGCAGCTATATCTCCCTTGTGCCGTACTGTAGCGTCGGCAATCCATCTATGTGATGTAGGAATGGAACCTACAACCTTGTACACCAAATGCGAGTGCATTACCTGTCACTGCCTGAACTATAGTCATAAACTGTCTGTAGTAGCCAAAAGAATGGAAAAGCTAGTACCAAAATTGATGGATATGGATCATTATCTTGGTGGGTGCAGTTATTTGATAAATAGTGCAAATATGAACCAGATGTAATCTGTGTGTAAAAAAATGCTTGAGTATTCATTCACAGCAAGCATGGCTAGATGGGATGCTGATTTACGGTAATGGTAACATTTGCATTTCCTGCTATAATAATTGGATTAATAGGGCCAGTAGGAAGAATTATGGTGGGGAGGGTGCCTTTCTGACCGTGCATTTGGACAGAGGAATCAGTCAGGGATGTCTTTCCCTCAGTTTGCTTTGTTTTTAGTGCCATTTGCAACAAAACTAAAGGATTCACAAATTCAGAGATATAAATGGTGTGGTAATCAAAAAATAGACTTATTTTCGGGTGATATTTTATACATGTTAAATCCAGAAAATGACTTCATTCTGCCAGCTATCTTGGAAATTTTAGATATTAACGAGAAATCTCTCCGTATTGAATATTCTTTCGTGGGCCTGACAACAAGGACCATTTGCCACATCATCTGTCTTGCACTGTTAAGTAGGAAATAGTAATTCTCCTAGTTTCATTCAGGAAAATATAGTGAAGCTTAGTTTAGATATTTTCTTTGAGTCTGTCCATCAGTGTTATTTTCAGTATGTCCTGTGATTTGAACACTGTGGTTTACTATAAATATATATTCAGTATTTTCATGTTTTATTTATTAAATATATTTAAAACATTTATTATGGCTGTTCCTTTTAAAAGTATTTAACCTTTGAGAGTGCTTATTTGGTGACACTGGGACACTCCTGAAGGCCTAGCTGTCTTGGTCAACTACTACCATTTGTATTAGTGTTAATATTGCACAGTATAATTGGACAACCTGTGCTAAGGGCCTTAGATTAGCTGATTGTAGAATGCCTGGTGGCAGTGATAACTACTTTATATTCTGGACAGAAGGGGGGCACACAGGGTAAGTCTGTGCAAGCCTTTCCCAGGTGCTTTTGTGGAAAAGTCAAATCTCAAAGTATATGTGCCATCTACTTGGAGCAGGGACATGAAGCAATGGTTTCACAGAGAGAGTTATGGAGGACTTGGCTTGGGCACCTGGCCGAGGACATTTGTCTACTGCTGTACCAGTGGGGAGTCTTACTGGGGACTTGGAGGGAGACAGATATAGAAGCCCAGACCCAGGGCTGACTGTGTTCTCTGTGTGCTCTTAAGGGAAAGTTTGCTTGATGAAGAGAGTTCTGCATCTAGAAATACTGTATATCCATTTGTATTCCAAGTGAACGTCCCACTGCAGTGCCAGTGGTGAGGATTCAGGCTCCTTGATTACTGGCCCAGAGAGGGGTAATCACATATGCATCTGGCGTTTGTTTTTTTAAACATTTTAAAGGGACAATTTTTGAGGGCTTTGAGATTCGCAAGTGAAGGTGTAGATTTGGAAGGGGTATTTATCCAAATTCAGAGTGACTCTGTGAACAGGGGGATATGATAAAAGCTGTGTTCAATCCATAACAGCTAAGTAATGAAACATTGGAATTCTTCAGCAGGTCTGTACTTTGGCGATATTGCAGCAAGTACCGAATCAGTCAGTTGGAGCAACACTTAGTGTTTTGAGAGTGACACTCTGATTCCAGAAATACTAGGTGTGTGTGTGATATTTTATGGCATATTTGAGTGATACTAATGCTAGATGAGCATATAAAAGTTGTGGGCAACACCCCAGCTTTTGCCTTTAGGAATTCACCATATTTGAAGGAGATGGTTGTATAATAAAAATTAATGTATTTTATCTAATATCAAGATTAATAATAGAGGTAATTCTGTTATTCTGCAGTGGTGCAGCGGTAGGGTTGTCGCCTCACAGCAGGAAGTTCTCTGAATTTATTCTTTGCTGGAGTTCCTTCTGTGCGGTGTCTGCATGTCCTCTCTACGTTCGTGTTGGTTTCCTCCAGGTGCTCTGGTTTCCTCCCACGTTTACAAAGACTTGCATCTGGAGTATTTCTCCCAGGGCCTCCACTGAAAATTGGCTTCATTCCAAGTTGGACTTTCCCAGTTAACAAATGTTAAATAAATAAATAAAAATATATACATAAGGAGGGCTGTATGTATGAAAATATTTCAAGCATGGGCATTAATGCTTTTCTAGCTTGCCAGTATACAAAACACTTGTTTCCATAATAATTGTCCAAGGCTGTTCACTAGTATTTGCTTTAATGTAATTTGGTCACCTGTTCCATGCATTAGCTGCTTTCTGAGAACCAGCTGGTACATTTCTCATTCCTGTAGAATTTCCTGCATAGGTTCTCTGATGATTCTCTGCTAAATTTTGGTAACCCCAGAGATGGTTCTCTAAATGGCCCATATACCTGAATAGGATTGCCTCTTAGATGTGTATGAGACACTGTACAAGTTCAAATATTTTATTCTTTCATAATTTAAATTTTCACATTCATGGATGTCCAGGGTACATTTCCACTCTACTGCTTCCAGTTTGCTCATGCTTATTTTCTTACAAGGTTTTCATATTGTTGTTCCATTCTCAAGTTTGGGTCTAATGTAACCAGCAAACAATGACTTCATTTCTGATTTTCTAGACTTAAATCTTTTTATACTACCTATTGTTGTATAACTATCACTAACCAGTTGGTTGATATGATTAGAAAAACTCAAAGCTGCATCTACCCATATACCCAGGTCCTTAAATGAATCTACAGTTTCACTGTGTGCTGTATTAAATATTCACCTTTTAATTTATCTCCCAGATCTCATATGCTTAGATTTGATGCATTTATCACCACCATATTCTCCTGTGCCCAAATGGTTAATTTTGTCAAGTTCTTTTGCAGACATGTCTTATCTGTAACACGTGTAATCAGTTTACCTAATTTCAGGTCCTATGCATATAGACTGTAGAACACCTCAGATGGAAAAGTTAGGTCTGAAAGATACAACTAAACAAGTAAGGTGCCCTTTGGAGACACCCTGGTTATATGCTGTATAGTAATATATGCGAAGCATAATATTTGTTAATTTTGACGTAATGCAGTTTGATTACTTTTATACAAATGTAAATGTGCCCATGTCACAAGTGATAATTCAATAAAGGTGTTAAAAGAAAAAAAGAATTTCACCTATCCATATATTTCCCATGTCCTATCCATATATTTCCCATGTCCTGTTTGTAAGCCATGCAGCTGTCCAGCTTATCAAGAGTTCTTCGATAGCTAGTTCTGATTTATTGATCAGTGTTTTGTGTATGGGCTTGTCAAATGCTGAAGTTAGATCTATATAAATTACAGCAAAGCACATTTTTTTTCGTCCATAGCTGTTATGGGTGGTAATAGATTTATTTACAACATATGCTAATATGTTTTCAAGTCCTAAATTGTCCAGTTCTGACAACTTATCCATTATTGCTTTCTCCATTGTTTTTCCACAACATGAAAATAGATTTGAGTTTCTCTGACTCTGGGTTTGTCCTACTCCCCTTTCCCTTAGACAGTTTTAATAAGTGCATGTTTCCACTCTTGAGGAATCTCCCCATATTTATATGACCTAGTAAATAATATAATGGGTTCTGTAAGTTTTGTTGAAGTGTTCTCCGGTCATTATTACTACTGCCATCTCCTCCCTGTGATTCATTTGGCTCCAGTTTGTGCAGGTCTTATTCAATATATTCTAATTTGATTCCAGTATCTTTGGTTACCTGGATGTCACTAGGGCAACTTATCAACCCCCTTTGGGGATCCAAACTGTTTTGTATGATTGTTTTTTTATTTTATTTATTTCTTTCTTTATTAACCGGGTTATGTCAGTCCGACTGGGCCAGAAGCCCATTTTCAGCAGAGGCCCAGGGAGAGAAGCTCCACAAGCATTAACAAGACATACATTAATTATAATTAAGTACAGAAGACAGTATAGAATACAAACAATAGTACACATGTATACAGGGTCTGTAAACTTAAACAGAAATATTAATTACAAAGACTATTGCTAGGTTAGAAATACTAAATTACATGTGTGCACAAAATAAAATTAACAGAGATGAAAAGAATGGAATTATTAGCTATGCACAGAATGTCTGAAATAAAAATAAGAAATTGTCATATAAATTAAAAACAGAGTGCAAGCTGATATGGGTCAGCAGAGTTAGAGCATAGTTGAAGGGAGTATAGTTGGAGATAAGTAGGGTAAGGTAATGGAGGTAGTAGAATTAGCTTGGTGATTGACCAGAGCAAATCCAGTGTTTGGCTAGGTAATCTTTTAGGAGTAGTTTGAACTCATGGTGATGAGGATTTTGTGTGATGGACTGTGGAAGAGAGTTCCACAGTTTGGCTGTTTTGTGGAAATAAAGGGAGTTTCCGTGCTAGTTGTGGGAGTGGGATACCTTAAGCATTAGTTGGTTGGAGGATCTGAGATACCGGGTAATAGTATTAGGTTGGACAAGGTTAGACAGGGGCGAGGCAGTTACTGGGTTGGTATATTATTTTGTGAGCCATGGTCATTTGGCTGTGTGATAAAAGATTAGGGAGTTCTAACCAGTTGGTCTGGGAGAGGGCAGTGCAGTGGTGAGTCTTGAAAGACTGATTACTAGCAAACTTATCGATTTTGTTGTAGCGGGATTAAAGGTTATTGAGCTCAGACTTAAGAATGTTTGTAAGTATTTGAGATCCATATAGGAGGGTGGAAAGCAGGTGTGACTGAGCAGTGGCAATTCTGGCACTCTGAGGTATGGTTTAGCCCTATGGAGGGAGCCAAGTTTGGTGTGAACTTTCTTGATGATAGTAGAGAACTATTATGACACCTAGCAGTTTAGCCTGACTAGTGGGCTGTATTATGGTTCCATTAGAGGACAAGATTGTGAGAGGGAATTGTCCAGGTTTGGATAATTTGTTTCTGAAGACAATAATCTTAGTTTTATTTGGGTTAAGTATGAGGTGATGTGCAGAGGGGTACCTTTCTATGTCCTGAAAGGAAGTTTGCATTTTAATCTGAAGTTGTTGTGGTAAGGGGTCTAAGCATATAAGTGTGGCACCATCTGCATACTGGACAATGAGACAGTTGAGTTGTTGAGCTGAGATTTAGTAAATATGGTAAAGAGGAGGGGGCCAAGAATGGATCCTTGGGGTACGCCAACTGAGATGGGGAGTAGGGGGGAGCGACTGTTAGTCCATTTAGTTGCTTGCTGATGGTTGGAAAAGTAACTATGGAGCTAGGTTAAAGATGCAGTAGTGAGGCCAAAAGATGAGTTTGTCTAGTAGCTGGTGAGATAGTGTCAAAGCTTTAGACATATCGAGAAAGATAGAAGAGATGTAGTGACCTTCATTTATGAGATTGTGAATGGTATTGGTGAAAGATATTATAGCTGTGCTAGTACTATGTTTAGGATGTCTGAGAGTAAATTTTAGAATCTGCGCACAATTTCAGTGTATGTCTTTACTTTCATATCTTATGTATTTATAAAAAAGGTTTCATATGCTCAATATCTTTATATAAATTTTCCATTTTTTCTTGATCTTCTCACACTATGCTTAATTTATTTGTCCAGCTTGTTTCTCACTTTTTAAAGTTGTAGTTCGACACCTCTTCCATTTCTTATTTTTTTTCTCTCACCTTAGTCATGTATCTTGTTCTTATGGAAGTATATCCTCCTGATGATGATTGCCTGGATCTTGATTTAACATTTTTTTTATTTATTTTTGCACTCGAGCAGTTTATCTTTCAAAACGTTTCACATTTCCATCAGCAGTCTTTTCAATGAGTACATCACTCCAGTTAGTTTTACATAGTGACTGTTTTGCTTCTATAAAATTTGCAATTAATCTTCTTTGCATTGGTTTAGATTTTAGTTTGGCAGAATTATCTAGCAACAAATTAACCTTTATAACCCCATGATCACTGCACATCAAAAGTGGTACAATTTGACTTGAAGTAACAGTAACTTCTTTAGGAACACTGTCTTGTATGTTCCATTCTCTGGTAATTTTTTTACAGTCTGAAGCAATTGTTGCTCCTGAACATATGTTGTGAATAATCTCCTTACTAATGTTGTTGGATTAATACTATTACAGTCCGTTTCTGGTAAGTTCAAGTCTCCAGTTAGTTATTCTTCCCTTCTGTGTTTCATACAAGAAATGTATGAATTCCTCCAAGTTATCACCACTTGACTTTGGTGGTGTATACACTCTGACAGTTGTGTTCCAGGGTTGTCTTTATTGTCACAGCTACACAGTTTATAGTATTCATAACTGTCTTTAAATCCCTCTCATATCACTGTCACCTGATTTTTTGTTGTGTTCCAGGGTTGTCTTTATTGTCACAGCTACACAGTTTATAGTATTCATAACTGTCTTTAAATCCCTCTCATATCACTGTCACCTGATTTTTTGTTAGAATGTCTGTTACAGTAAAAACAGTTATACCTTGACAGAACTTTTTCAGTCCTCGTTCTTTAACCATGTTTCACTAACAAATTAAATTCTTTGGTAACGTAGCAGATTTTCCATTAAACTTTTAGTGCTCCTAGCATTAACCATCAGAGATGCATCAGATGTTGCTGTCTGTGGACTGTTAAATTTTTGACCTGGCAAATTCTTCCTTGGTGTTTGTCAAATATTGCAAAATATCTGCTGAAAAAATTCTCTTCCCTGATCTTGACAAATGCACGCCATCCTGGCTAAACACGTGTGCCTAAAACTAGGCTTGGATGCTTTACACATTTCCATTTTTTTTTTAAAACAGGACATTTCTCCAAAAAAATTTTATTCACAGTCACCGCTGTATGTGATTTGTAAAAAGAGGGCTGTAAGTTCCCTACTAAGTTTGTCCGTTGGGATGAGATCATGTGTACCGACATGAATAAAAACTGATGCATACTTTACATTAAATTGTTCCAAGCTTGTCTGACATCTATTTTTGCTCTTGACAACCATAACACTATTTGATGTTAATTACCTTCCCTGCAAATGTTAAGTGTCAGTTACTCTAGTAATTGAATCTCCAATTACATGAATATTTTTCTGATTTGATCTGAAGAATCTTCAACTTCTAATACAGTAATATCTGCGCTCTCAATTAATACAAAGGAATGATCTTCCTCAGCATTAGTCGTATTAATCCCACTGTTTTCACTGTGTCTTAAATTTGCAAGTATACAGTTCTCATCCAGCTGTCTTTGAACATCCACAGCTTGAGTCATGTAGTCAAGATCAGTCTTTTTCTTCTTTTTATTACAGTAATGTTCTTCAATTCTTCCTTTTCACCTCCCCTTTCCTCTTTTTCTACTTTTCCTTTTGGAAAAATTATGCCTCTTTCTGTAGACTGAAAGTTTTCTGATAGAAAAATGTTATTCCCTGTAATCTGTGTTTTGCATACCAAAGCAGTGTCCTGTTTAGTACGTAAACTCTGTACAGTTATCAGTTTTTTTCTTCCTTATTTGTTGTGAACTTCCTTTTTTTTATTTATTTATTTTTTTTTATTTGAAATACTCTGAATCCTCAGATTGCTGAATACTTGCATCCAGAATTGTCAGGGGCATTGTTTTGTTTCATAGGAGTAGAATGATCATTACAGACAACAGATGCATCATTTTCTAAATGTGTTCTATTTGCTCTTTACCGAACATTATTTGTCACTAGTCCAGCCATTAATATATGTGACAACAGTTCTCCAAGCCATGCCAATTGCACAACTGTAATCATCAGTAAGTCTAGATTTACTTCTGATAATGGTAAGCACTTCATCCAACTTTTGGCATGAACACAAATCACCAGTGTTGTCAGATGTTGCCTTTAAATATGTATAGCCTTTATTACACTGTACAAGATATTTGTGCTTTAGCAAATCGTTAATGGCATACTCATTTAAGGAATCCATATACAGCTTCAAATGAATACAAAATTATAAAAGAATAATCAAAATCAGTAAACAGAATTCAAAGAGAACTTAAAATAAACTTGTGAGAGTTCACACAAGCAGTGTGCAACTAAATACTAAAGCAAGTACAATAGTTGTTCTGACCATACAAATTATGAAAGTCCGACAAAAGATGTAATTCCTTTCCATCACGTGGTAGCTTCTGCTCACTATCGCTCACAGTCGCACCTCTTTGTAACAGTAAAGATAAATCACAAACCAAGATAGGATTGTTTAGATAAGTTCTGGATTGTCCGCTCTGCAGTGTCTGTGAATTTGTAGCAAACTTAGGACCCTTGGGGATGGCTAGAGCTTGCCTGTCTAAAACATATCCCTTTCTAGCAACCAACAGTGAAAATTAAAGGTAAAACAAAAAGATAAATGCAAGTAAATCTTGTCCACAAGCTATCCCTTTCTTCCTACAAATAGTAAAAAGTGTTTAAAAAATAAAATATAAATTCAAATAAAACTTCTCTTACCAGTCAACTCCACAGTAAATCACAAACCAAGATAAGGCTTGTTTAGCCTAAGCCTTGTTGCAGTTAGTTTTTGTTAATTTGTTAAAAAAACATCAATTTTTGGGCATTGCATAACAAAAAGCATATACAAGTGCAATAACTAGGCTGACTGTAACATGCGAATGTTCTTTACAGTGCTTGTCAAATACGTAGTTTTTGTTTTTAGCTAGGCATGTAAAATCTGCTAGCACTAATGTTTTGTAAATTTTCTGTCTTAAAAGTAATGTGTTTGTGTGGAGGTGATGTTTTGAATGTCACTGAGCAAGCTGAATTAATTGGATATTCAGATTAAGAGCCATAGTATCACCAGGCTTGATTAATCTTGTAAACTACATTGTAATAAAACAGATTTTAGTCATTAAATTAGTCAGGTGATCATTATTTATAGTCTTTTGTTTGAAGAAACAGCTTTGAGCAAGAAAGTACTAATGCTTTGTTAATCTTTATATTTCATTTGTAGTTGATAGCTTCTAGTATTCTTTTTTTATATTAGGTATAAACTGCCCTTTTGTTAATACTAAAGAGATGAAAAAAGCGGGTGTGGGATCGTTAGAAAAAGGGGGAAACAAAGTTGTATGAAATTGTGAGATCAATTAATGCAGAGTAGTGTTTAGGAGGAGGAATGAGGGTTAAGGAAAGGTAGGAATTGAGCATTTTCTCTCATTTCTGGAGTTTTTAATTTTTTTTAGAAACAGTATGTGTATATTGCTCAGTGATGGAATGTGGGGGCTTCCAGTGTGGCTGCACACTGATTGACAAAGTGATTGGAGCTTCCCAGTGTGAAAACTAATTTGGAAAACATGTAAAAGCTATGTTTGGGTCAAAATTCATTTACTGCTAGTAGTTACACTGCATTGTTAAACAATTTGGAGAATGTAAGAAAATCAGCCAGAAAAAACAGAAGAAAAATTCTCTGGATGAGGAGAATTTTTATAGACACTCAGTAAAAAAAAACACAGTTTTTCTGGTTTAGTACAATAGACAGCTTCCAGTAACTTTGGGGTGGGAGGTTGGTGTAATCGTTAGTATTTACCTTAGAAACACAAGGTGCAGGGTTTGATTCTGACATGGGGTAATTGGCTAGGCTTAAAATGACTCATAAGGGCAGTTAGCCTAGTACTAACCTATGAACCATTTAGGTGTTTAATATAAGTGAATTACTGAATGAGTATTTACAGTTTGATAACAAAAGGTTGGAGAAAACCAGAAGAAGATTTAACTAGATATTCAGATGACCTGATAAAACTGCAAAAAAAAAAAAAAAAATCAGAGGTTGAAATGAAGCAAAGGTTGACTGAGCAAGAGTCTTTTCAACAAGAGCTGTTTCAAAACACAGAAAACAGGAGCACACACAAAGCTTGAGATTTTCCTGCTGTACTAGATAAACTGGAAGGAACAAACTGTTAATTTTATGAAAGTACAAATAAGCAGCTGGACTTGGAGTTTACAGCAAGATTTGTTAATTGAGAGAGCAGATTGTCTGCTCCAAACCTGGCCATAAGGCAACCAACATGTATATTAAGATACAGCCAATACCACCAGAAAGAGTTGCTCTTAAATTTGTGGCAGAGAGGGAAAATGTTAAAAAGTGGGGACGGCTGAGTTTGTAGAAAACGGTTAATGTGAAGTTGTTCCGTCACACCTTTGTTCTCACTGATGGGTTTGGAACCAACCCTCAGCTCCAACTCAGCCAGATGCTAAAGCTCAAGGTCTTCAAACAGCTCATGGCCTACTTCCTATCCCATGATGCAATAGTGCTTCCCTCAGATCTCGTTTGCCGCTGCAACAGATCGGGAGTTCGACAGCTCTGGCCAGTATTGTTCTAACTTCTTTGTATTTGCTCTTTAAAATTTCTCAGTGTACATTAAAACTTAGGATTTTTATATATTTTTTCAGTGTTTAATAGTTATACTTAGTTCTAGAGTGCTTTTTTCTCTGCTTTTGAGGCCATTTTTTTCTAGGCATATTTATAATATATTGGAGAATAGTTAAAGCAAGGAACCAGATCATACCTGCTATGTCGAGAGGCCCTGAGAATATGGCAGTTGGCTGTGTCCACAATGTGATAGCGAACAAGTTTAGCAGAGCAATTCTGTTGCCTCACCAGTGGTCCCTGAAAGAAGTAGCAGAAAGGATATTCTGCAAATGGGACCAGCCTTGCTGCGACCTCTTTGCAACCCCCACCAACACCAAATGCAGCAACTACTTTGCTCTGATCCCCAACGCGGGGGATACCCCAAGGGATGCACTTGTACACAGTTGGCTCCTGGGACTTCTTTATGCCTTTCCCCCATTTCCTCTGACGCCCAAATTCCTACAGAAAGCCAGCATTCTGGGAAGGACCAGTATTCTAATAGCCCCTTACTGGCCTCGTCTAATTTGGTTCCCCTTTCTGCAGCCTCATCTACTGGAAGAACCATGGATTCTTGACCCAGTTCCAGATCTTCTGATGCATTCATCAGGGGCTCTTCATCCTGTAATTCATACTCTCAAGTTGACAGCTTGGCTGCTCCAGTTCCCCTAATACTCCGGTTCCACAATTTATCACCTGCAGCACAGAACATCCTAATCTCTTCTCATAAATCTTCTACCAGGAACTATACCTTAGCAAGTCGAAAACATTTTCTGTATGGGTGTTAAATAATGTTGGTCCATATATGGCTTTGATTTCTTCCATTTTAGAGTTTGACTAAAGTGTTTCATGAGAGTGGCTGCGGCAACCCTTGAGTTCAATTGGTAGCAATTTCTAATTTTCATATTGGCAATCAACAGACCCCCATCATGTTGCACAGACTTTCTAAAGCCTTTTTTAAGGGTACTATTCACTTGATACCACCTATTAGAACCCCAGCTGCTCCATGGTGTCTGAATTTTGTGCTCTCTCAGCTCAATTTACTTCCCTTTGAACCTGCATCATCCTGTAATTTGAAATACCTATCATGGAAGACCATTTTTCTAGTAGCTATTACTTCCACTCGAATTTCAGAATTACGTGCCTTGTCCTTCAAAGCCCCATACTTGATTTTTCATAACGACAGAAACGCTGAGAACAAATCCTTCATTACTACCTAAGGTTTGTTCTGAAACCAGTCTTAACCAGACTATAGAATTACCTGTGTTTTTTCCCAAATATACAAACAAAATGGAACACATGCTGCACAGACTCGATGTGCATAGGTAACTTCGATTCTATTTAGACAGGACTTTGTGTCAAGGTAAAAGGAGATGGGTGAGTCTGTGTGTATTTTTTGTTTTCAGTGAAGCAAAAATTCTTAAAATGTGACATAAGTTGAAAAGAAAATAAGCAACTGCATAAGAGATCACCCTGCAGAGCAGTGTATGTGCAGTCTAAATTTGAATTAGACATTCTAAGAACAGTCATGTATGATATAGGAGTAGTACATTTCTATCATGGCTCCTAAATCCATATTATCTTGGAATGTCAATTGCCTTACAGGGGTAGACAAAAAGCAGTGTGTATTGAAATATTCTAAGAAACAGAGGGTGAGAATAGCAATGTTGTGGGAGTCAGATTTGGATAGAAATGAGCCTGTGAATTTGACAAAGGATTTCATTGTGGTTATTCAGCAGAATACCCTGGGCAAAGGACAATGGGAGTAAAATTGGTTGCTAACAGGGACCCTGGTAGAGATAGGGAAGAGAGAAAAAGAGTAGATTTGTGTTGGTAAGGGATTATTGGTAGATAAGGATTATGCTGGCACATATTTATATTCTGCGAAAAACTGTTATTGAGCATAATATTTTGAGAGATCAGTTGTCATTAGGAAATATTACTTATGGGCAGGGACTGGAACTTGATGTGCAGTAGTGAGGATGTATCAGAGTAGCCTAGAAGGAAAAATGTAACATAGGTTCATAGGATGATTCTAGGCTGTTGGCCCAGATGCCCTTATAAACCTAACCAAGAATTTCACCCTTATTCCCTCAGTCAGCACCTGTTTCCTCTGTCCAGCAGGAACACAGGTGCGATCCCAGGGGTGCATCTTCAAGAGGGTAGATCTATGAAGGAATGTATCAAAATGGTGTGAAAGATGTGAAAACAGTAGTAATAACTAAGAATTTACACATTTCCCAAGGTACAATAACTGGGCTAGACTTGATAATAAATTTTACAAGTGCATGTTTATTTAATTGAAAGCTTTTACACACGTCCAGTAAATACTTTAGATCATGTACTAATAAAAATTAAGATACAGGGTTGTGAACTAAAGCTTAGACACACTGGTGCTTTCCTACTTACCTGTCAGATATGAATTTAATGAGTAGCTAGATTTGGGGGGAAAAAGAAATAGGATCAAAGGCCAAAGTATTGTATAATAAGGGGGGAGGGATATGTCTCTCAAAGTAAGAGAATAAATTGCAGAGTGCTAAAGGGAAAATAGGAGTATCTGGATTAATATGTATGAGTTTAAAAATATTTTCAAAAGAAACTGAGAAATAAGTGCCAATGATATTGTCAGCATGAATAAAATTCAGTTGCTGGCTACTAAGTACACTGTATGTCAACAAAAATTTAGAGAACCTGAAAGAAAATTGACCAGAGAAGGTGAAGAAAAAACACTGGCTGGGAATTCTGCAACTGTTTAGCAAAAAGCAGTTCAAGCTTCTACTTTGGTACACAAGTTGGCTTCCTTTAATTTAGAAGAAAAATAAATCAAATTTACTCAAAGGTGATTAAAATGAAACATTGGAGTGTATCAACTCAAATAAAAGGCTGGAAGGTATTAAGGTGAACTAATAAAACTGTAAAAATTAGATGGTGAAATGAAAAGGTTAGCAAAGCAAGACATCTCAAGAAGAGGTGTTTCAGAAAGGTAGTTTAAGACAGCAAGCACAGAGAAAATCCGAGCTTTTCTGTCGTACCAGAAAAGCTGGAAGCAACAGACTGGTGTTCATTTTATGAGCACAAATAAGCAGCTAGACTGATATTCCAAAGAAGGATTTCTTGATTGAAATGCCATATCAAGTGCATGCTCTGAATCTGGCCATAAGAAAGCAACCAAGATCCATATCAGTGAAGATGCAGTCATACCAGCAGAATGTTGATCCTGACAAAGCTGTGGCAGAAGGGAAAGTATATAAAAAAATGGAGAAAGGATGATGTTCTTCATCTCACATTGCTGCAGTCATAACTTATGGGTAGTCCGCTGTCCTCGGTCGGCCCGAATACCAAAGTATTAGGCTGACGTTGGTCATGGGCGCTCAGATCTGACATCAGAGCATCAGGGTATTAAAGCGCATGACCGACGTCATATCCTCAGTCTTTTTTGCCGCATGGTCCGATGCAGAAGCAGCGTTTGCAAGTGCCGTTCGGCGTTCTGAAATTTTCGTATTCTGAGTTTCAGACCGAAACCAAGTTGGGCTAAGTACCCCGTTGGGGAATATTTTTGTTTTTTCTTGCCTCAGTTAATTCCGGATGTCAGAAAAAGTGAATAATTGTATTTCTTGTGGGAAACAGATACCGCATAGGTATTACCACTCTCTTTGTATTCCTTGTTTGGGACCTGAGCACGACGTAGTCGGATGTCGCTTTTGTGCTAGGTTTAATAAGCGCACCATTAAACGTAGGTTAGATTGCGCTAGGCTTGTCTTCGGTAAGCGGTGTAATTATAATATGCCGTTGGATCCTCCGACGCCCGCTACCGTGAAGAAGCGCAAAGAAAAAACTTTAAAGTCCAGGCAGGATGAGTCGTCCGTTCCGGACGCCGGTTCTTTAGAAGCTACGGTGGAATCTGTGGATCCAGCCGAGGTTTCAGTTGAGTCTCAGGGGGAGGCTTTAATTTTGCAAGATGTGGCCTCTCAGGAGTCAGGTCAGGCTGAGGGGGCCTCTCAGGTTGCTGTTCTCCCTTCCTTGCCTAAGGTGGTTAGGCCTTCTCCCTCTATCTCTAAGGCTCCTTCCAAAGGCAGGCCTGGTTTGCCTTCCACGGGTGTCAGTCCTAGTTCTGCAGGTTCTGTGCCTAAAAAACACATGCTTAAAATGGCAGAAGATTTAATTTATTTAATCAGAGGTTCTATGCCCCCTCCTGATAAGAGGCCTAGGGTGGAGCCAGAGGTGGAAAGTTTGGAGCAGGCTTCAGATTACTCAGAGTCTTCGGCTGAAGACATACAGGATTTTCCTCCTTTTTCTGATTCAGACGCAGAGGATTCCACTCCTTCTGCTTCTCCTCCAGAGGATTTTTCTTTTTCAGAAACCCTGCATTCTATGAGGGAGCATTTTAAATGGGAAGGTCAGGATTTCTCAGATTCCCGAAAGAGGCTTGGGGAATTTTTGTTTTTACCACAGCATAGGCCCTTGGCTATACCTCCTGTTTTGGATGTTGTTCAAGGCGTTTTCTCGAGGCTTCCCTTAATCCAGATTCTTTGCCTCCTCGCCAGTTAAGCCAGACAGGTATTACAGAGTGCCTGAGGCTCATAAATATCTGTATAAGAGTCCAAGGGCTGACCCAGAAACTATTAGCCAGGGACCTAAGGGTGTCAGGGCTTCTGTTGTAAAGAATCCAGTTCCTATGGATAAAGATGCTAGAGCTTTGGATAGATGGGGTAAGAAAGTGTATACCTCTTCCACTTTAGCAATGAGAGCTTTGAATTGCCAGTTTCATATGTTGAAGTACCAGAATTTTCTCCTTACTCAGCTAAAATCTAAAGTGGATGCTTTGGCAGAGGGCATAGAGTGTAAGGAATTACAGGATTTGGTACATGCCTCTGAACAGGTGGGTAAGCATTCTTTGCAGTGTGGTTTTGATGCTTTACAGGCTTCTTCCAGGGTGGCTGCCACTGGTTCAGTTATTCTTGAGCACGCCTGGCTTAAGGATCAGAATTTGTCAGAGCATGTTAAAACTAGAATTTTGGATGCTCCTTTACAGTCTGAAGTTTTGTTTGGTTCTCCTGTGGAGTCTGTCTTGAAGAAAATGGAAGACAAGGCTAAGTCTATGCAGACTGTTAAAGATTTTTTGCAGGTGCAGCCTCCTAAGTTTAGCAGGAATTGGCCTACTAAGGGATGGGCTTATCCTTCTTCTGATTTTCAGTCTAGGGGTAGATCTAGACATGGTAGGGGCAGAGCTCAGAGTTCTTTCAGGCCTAGAACATGGAGTTCACCTGCACAATCTACAGGTGAGGGCAGGGGCCAGTCCTTTCGTAAACAGGCCCAATGACCTGCATCTTCAGCTGCCAGATTCTTCCTGTCTGGCAGCTCCTTTGGGAGGAAAGTTGGCACTCTTCAAGCAAAACTGGCTATTAGTCACCCAGGACAAATGGGTGTTGGACATTATAGACCGAGGCTACAAGTTTTATTTCCATACATTGCCTCCTTTCAAAGGCATGCCAGACGTTCCTTCTCAACAAAGGGTAGAGGCTCACAAGCAGATTTCTTTACTTCTTCAAATGGGGGCTATACAGCAGGTTCCTCTGTCAGAAGTGGGCCTAGGATTTTATTCTCGCACCAAAGAAAGGAAACACTTGGAGGCCGATTTTGGATTTATCTTTCCTCAACACATACCTGGACATTCCAAAATTCAAAATGTTGACGTTGCAACAACTTCTACCTCTGTTGGGCAAAGATCACTGGATGGTAACTCTGGATCTCAGAGGCTTACCTTCATGTTCCTATCAGGCCCAGTTGCAGGAGATACCTGCGTTTTCGGGCTGGGACTTTACATTATCAGTTCTCTGCATTGCCCTTTGGCTTATCTGCTGCGCCCAGGGTGTTCACAAAGGTTCTGGCTCCAGTGATAGCCTTCTTAAGGTTAAGAGGAATACAAATTTATCCTTATTTGGACGATTGCCTGATTCTTGCTCAAGACAAGTACGAACTCCATCATCTACAGTATGTGATGGCAGTGTTAAGGTGCCTAGGGTATTCTGTGAACGAGACAAAGTCCAGTCTAGTACCCTCTCAGGAAATGTGCTTTCTGGGTGTGAGACTGTATACAGCTTCCCAGATGGCCTTTTTGACCCCGGACAAGCAAAAGAACTTAACTCTTTACTTCCATCAATTGTCTCTACGGTCCAGGCTGACTGCAAGGACAGTCCTTCAAGCCTTGGGGTTCATGGCATCTTGTATTCTGGTGCTTCCCAATGCCAAACTGCATATGAGGAAGCTACAATGATATCTCAAAAATGTATGGACACAACACTGCCACGATCTGGACACTGTCATTCAAATAATACCTTGCATTCAAAAGGAATTTTTGTGGTGGGCTCAGGAATGTCACCTAAACAAGGGACTCTGTGACCCGACCAGAGGCGAGTCAGATTTTAACGACAGATGCCTCGGACAAGGCTTGGAAACCTCAATGGAAAATGGGTTCAAGACACGTGGCCTGCCAGACTTCAACATTTACATATCAACTTGAAGGAGATGTTAGCAGTCCAATTTGCATTGATGGCTTTCAAGGATTTACTTCACCCAGGGCAAGTGTTGATTCAAACAGACAACACAACTGTCATGTGGTACATCAACAAGCAAGGGGGAACCCATTCGTACCCTCTTTGCAGGCAAGCAATGATTTTGTGGGAGACTGCTCTGTTTACACCTCAATCTTCAGGCAAGGTTTCTACCAGGAGCACAGAACTCCTTAGCAGATGTTTTGAGCAGACAGATAGTGGATCCCCACGAGTGGAAATTGGATCCTCATGTATTTGAAAATTGACAGTGATATGGGGACTCCAGACATAGATCTGTTCGCTTCTCCACTAAATTTCCAGTTGCCAAAGTTTTGCACAAAATGTTTCATCCCACAGCTTGGAAAGTGGATGCTCTATCATTCAGTTGGAGCAATCTTCACGTCTATGCCTTTCCGCCTCTGCCTCTCCTCCCAAGGTACTCTTGAAGGTCAGACAAGACAAGCCCTCCATGATTCTAATAGCTCCAGATTGGCCTCGACAGCACTGGTACCCTCTGCTGAGGAGTTTAGTACGGGAGCCTCCATGGCCTTTGCCTTCGATTCTGCACCTTTTGTCTCAGGAGGGCAATCATTTCCTCAATGTCAGGATTCAGTCCCTGCATCTAACAGCCTGGCGTATTCTGTTCTAGAACCTGGAGGGTCGCAGCTTCCACAACAAGGTTTGAATGTTATTTTGGAGGCCAGAAGGCCTAGTACAAGGAAAGTTTATGCTGATAAATGGAGGAGATTTTTAATTTGGAGCAAAACAAAGAGCTTTGATGTTTCCAGGCCTGATTTAAGTGTTTCTCTTCAATATCTTACAGAATTATTAGACAAGGGTTTGTCTTTCTCCTCTATAAAAGTTCATGCTGCAGCCATTTCTGCTCACTATGACTGTGACCCACCATTATTCTCTCATCCTTTGTTTAAGCAATTTCTTAGAGGGGCAAAGAACATAAGATCCCCACGTAGAGCTCCTACTCCTGCCTGGGATCTCAATTTTGTGTTGGAAAAACTTACTTTACCTCCTTTTGAACCTGCAGCTACTGCTGAGTTAAAGTTTTTGTCTTGGAAGACTGCTTTGTTGGTGGCCATTACGTCTGCTAGAAGGGTTTCTGAATTACAGGCTCTTATGGCAGTTGAACCCTTCCTAATTTTTCATAAGGATAGGGTATCTCTGCGTACTAACCCTGCTTTTATGCCTAAAGTGGTTTCAAATGTGGCCTTGAACCAATCAATTCATTTGCCTACTTTTTATGCAGATCCCCAAAATAAAGGAGAGAAAATTTTGCACACTTTGGATATTCACAGGCAGTTGCGTTATTATTTGAGCAAGACTAAAGGGTTCAGACAGTCTTAGCAGTTGTTTGTTTCTTTTGCTTTGGGCTCTCAGGGGAAACCTGTTTCAAAACAAACTATTTCTAAGTGGATTGGCCTTTGTATTGCTCTCATCATGGTAAGGAGATTCCGGCTGGAATCAGACCTCACTCCACTAGGGCTACTGCCACTTCTACTGCTTTTTTAAGGGGAGTAGCTACTAAAGATATTTTGGAAGCAGCTACTTGGAGTTCTATACACACTTTTTCCAAACATTACCATCTTCCCCTTTATTCCAAATCTAGGGCTGGATTTGCCACTGCAATCTTACAGGGCATTTTGGCAGCTCCCAATGCTTTATGATTTTGCCAGCCTCCCTTTACCTCTACTTTGGGATTCTACCCATAAGTTATGACTGCAGCAATGTGAGATGAAGAACATAGTACAGTTTTGTACCTACCATAAATGTAGATGTTCGAAGATCCACATTGCTGCAGTCCAATTTACCCTCCCTCCTTCCCCTCTGTAGTTGGGAATGGTTGTATGGTTTGGGTGGTAGCTGTTATTTGTACATGCTTTTTGGGAAGTATTCTATTTTTGGCTGTGGCCTTTCTTTTTAGGGCCTTCTGACATCTGGGGCAAGAAAAGACTGAGGATATGACGTCGGTCATGCGCTTTAATACCCTGACGCTCTGATGTCAGATCTGAGCGCCCATGACCGACGTCAGCCTAATACTTTGGTATTCGGGCCGACCGAGGACATCGGACTACCCATAAGTTATGACTGCAGCAATGTGGATCTTCGAACATCTACATTTATGGTAGGTACAAAACTGTACTTTTGTGGAAAATTTTTAACTGTGCATCAGGTCAAAGAGAAACAAATCTGCTTAGCAGTCAAGGAATGTCAGGAGGTAGGTGAGATTCAAACTTCTGTATCCAGCTGTGTCTTAAGAGTATTTTTCTGGAAGACATTTTTAATGCAGAACAGGCTAGGGAGGAAGTTAAAAATAAAAAATTATCCCAACAAAGGGAGGCAGTAAACAGCAGGGAAACTCTGCTGCTCATTCATCTTGACAGTAAAGCCCATAGACTTTGCTATAGAAGCCTTTTTCCAGTGTTGCAAAGATACATGACTGGCAGAAAAAAAAAAAGTACAGGGGTTGACCAGAACAATCGCGAGTACCTTGGACTTGAACCATTGTCTGGTGTTGAAAGATGGAGATGATCATTGAAATCAGTGAGTAAGTGGAAGACTAGAAAGCAACAATCACATTTGTGAAGTATGTTATTGCAAGAAAAAGTGTCAGACTGGACTTCTGTTGATATTGTTAAACTTGTGGATGGTCTGTAAAGCATATACCCCACTTTGCCATTAATGTTTAAAAGGTCAGTAAAACAGGGGTGTAACTAAAACAATTTTTGTTACTAGTATTTGTATAAAACATTTCAGAACATAAACTGCATGTTGTATATTAAAACAGTTTTGTGTACTCAGCAGTATTTTAAATGAGGGAGGAGTCTTTTCAGTGACTGTTGCATGCGTTATTGAATTAAGCAAGTACTTTTAGTTGTAAGAAATGTAGGCTTTCCATTGTAACAAGAGAAAGGCAGCACAAAAGCAAGTTTAATGTGGTTTTGTAGATGGAGTATAAGAATGCATTTATAATACACATAATTAACGTATTTTCTTTCAGTTTTACTATGGTGAATTTCTGTATTAATGTCCTTGGCTTAAACTATAAACACGTGTTTTTGTAAGCAAGCAAGTAGGCTTGAAAATAAGACCAGATTATGAAAACCATGAAAAATACTAAGTTTTTACACCTGCAAAGATATTAGATGTTTTTCCTGTTACCAGATGTTTGGTGGGAGTGAAGAAGTTTGCAGCTGAATGCAGTTGTGCCTTCTGTTCTGAATAAAATTAAAAAAAAATCTTGCTGACTATTCCATGGAGATGAGCTTTCAGCAGGTGTAGGCAACTAATCGAGAGCTGTGAGCATTCCTTGTTTAGGGAAGTGCCACATTTTAAGTGGCAAATGAGTGAAAAATAGTTTTGAAATTATGGGACATGAGAGTAGCCTGTTAAGCAGTCTTAGTACCTTAATGCATTTAATAGAACATTGTGCAGTTTAGTTTTATTTAAAGATAACTAGTGCACTTTTTCTTAGGGCTAAAAGTTAATGTTTTCTGTAAGCATCCAAGTTGTTTATCACATATGGGAGAGGAATAGACAGTAATCACTAAGTGGGAACACAGGCTGCAGCATACGCTTTAGCATGGGTGATCTTCATATATTAGGCAATGTCTGTGAGTAAAGCTGTCGAGGGTTAAAATTCATTTTTTGAAGATGTACATAGTTTTGTATGCTCTGGGTTAATAGGGGATGGAGGTGTTCTGAAAATGTTTAGTTTTTTGTTTAGAGTTTTCATTTAAAACAAAATATCTTGAAAATGTGACACTGGTTTAAAAGTAATATGAAGAAACAAACTAAAAAATGTCAGCTTGCAAAATAGTGTGTGCAGGTAACTCAAAATAAGATAGGAGGAATTGAGATAAAAATGGTGATATATAATCAGGAACAGATGGTATTTTTGTGGTAGTTTTAGAAGTTAGGAGGAAAGAAAGTGATACAGATCTGGAATATTTTAAGTGTTTTAAAAGGAAGGGAAGCTCCAACATATTTGAAATGGCTATAGTGGCTGTATTACCTAAAGAGTATAAAGACCCATGATATTTAGCTTCATGTAGACCCATTTCAATTCTAAACCATGATTATAAAGTTTGTCTGTACTAGCTAAAAGAGTGGCACAGGTGTTGCCAGAATTGATAGACAAGGATCAATGTGGTTTTGTGGAGGTGAGTCAAGACATTTGACAACAGTAATATAACAGTGATGATCCAGAAGGAAACAATGTAAGAAAATGCCACTATTGTTGGTATGTTTTGATGCAGAGAAAGCATTGAACAGAGCAGGCTGGGAATTTGAGTAGAACAATGAAATTATTTGCATTCCCTGGTAATATAAGGTTAATTAGTATGACATATTGAAGGATTGAGACAAGAATTAAAGTGGAAGGGTTCTTCTTGGATAAGTTGCATTTGTACAGAGGAACCTGGCAGATGTGTACTTTATTTATTTTATTTATTTTTTATTTTATTTTACATTTGTTGACCGGGAGGATCCGACTGGATGCATGTCCATTTTCAGCGGAGGCCCGGGGAGAAAAGCTCCAAAACACAGGTTACAAAACACTTAACTAAACAATGAAGCAAAATATACATTCAAAATAAGAGCATTCTAACTTATTCTTTCTAATTTATTTTAAATGTAAGAGGAGTAGGATAGTAAGGAGATGTAGAATATTCATGAGTTATAGACAGTTATTACATTCTAGAGTGGACTATCCCGGGTTTAGGCAATGGCAACTTCGCATTGAGCCCAGATGAGTTTTTAGCTTAGCTTTAAATTGACTTAAAGTAGAGATGGATATAATATCATGGGGAAGTTTGTTCCAAATTTTACCTGCAGCGTTGGAGAGAAGGAAGTCTCCAGCAGAGTTATTACTGTACTTTCCCCTTTGCTTTATATTTAGAGCCATTTGCAAAGCAAATAAGGGACTAAGAAATTGCAAGAATATAGTTAGTGTTGAAATCAAGAAATGTTGGATTTATTTGCAGATATTGTGTACCTAATTAGTCTTCTACAACACAGATGTCCTTTTCTGGATTTTACAGTAGCTATAGCCATAAATGATGTACCCACATACAAATTGGTTTAGCAATATCCATGTTTATGGGGACATAATAAAATGAAGCATTTAATAGTATGGATTAAAAGGGTTTCTGTAGTGGCAAGTAAGAATATGTGGGAAGCAACTAAACAAAAGATAACACAAAAACTGAGAAATTGGAAGCTGTTTATGTATAGAAATATATACAGTGAACATGTTGAGTCCCTTTAGTTTTATGTGTGGGTTAGGCATATTTTTACTGACCAGAGTAGAAGTTGTAGACAGAGAGTCAAATGAATTTATCTGTGAGGGAAAAGGACAGTAGTTAAGTTGAATAAGTTCATCCTTCCAGTAGAACAAGGTAGTTTAGGATCTTTGGCTGGAAGTGTTTGCATAGGTATTTTATACCGCAAGTGGACATCGAAGAATTTTTCATCAGGTAGATAGTAAATGGAGGTATGATAGGGAAGAGGTAACTAGGGACATGTGTTTTGGGAGTGTAATCAGTTGGCATATTTTAAAAATTCCCGGTGGAGGACTCATTCAGAAACATTGAGTGAGCAAATGGCTGTGACTATTTTTTTTTTCTTTTTTGAACAAGGAAGGATCTGAATTGCCTAGATATTGTAAGACCTTAAGTTTGATCCTGGTAGCTGCCAAAAAATACTACAAAATGAAAAAGTCTACTCTAAACCAACTATGTTTGAAGTATTGCATAAAATAAATGGAAGATGGATATTTAGAAAAAGGAATGATCACATTACATAGAAATGTATGGAAATTGTGAGAACAAATGCAGAATAATACTCAGGAGGAGGAGTGAGGTTTAGGGGAAGGCAGGAATTCAGCAGTTTGTTGGACCAATAGTCATAAAGAAAATATGATGTATAAAATATGTAAATAGAAAAACGTTTATTACTTTTCTGTTAATGTATGCATACCTCTGTCTTTAATAAGCTAGGCAACAAAGAAAGTGTTTGCCATACTAAGGGAGCATGTGACAAAAAATATCCAGAGATCCTATAGGGGTATTGGAGAGAGTTTAGAAATATTACAAATGTGGAAACAAAGAAAATGCACGTGGAAATATTTATGGAAGACTCTATTAAGGCAAGGTTAGATGAAGGTGATGCTCCACAGTTGATACTTAAGATAGCGCTGAGATAAAAATTTATGTATACTCTGGCAACGTGATAGTCTGCAGGAATAGACGTTCATGTGGAAGTTTGAAATATTGTAGGGAAAAAGGTAAAGAGGATCTGGAAGTGTTTTTAAACCATTTTAAATAGTAGGAGGGAAAAGTATCAGCATCTTGGAAGAAAGCTGTGGTGGCTATAATACCTAAAAAAAACTCACCCTTCAGACCCAGCCTGATATGAATACATATTAAATTTAAACATAATTAAAGCGTTTTATAGTGTCTAAGAGAATGGCAGGTGTGTTGCTGAAGTTCATTGATATGGATTAATGTAGTTTGGTTGAGGAGGTGCAAATAGGTTTTGACACCATTAGTGGAACAATGATGATTTATAGCGGATCACTGTAAGAATACCACAATTTTGATGCAGCTTTCTGTAAAGAAAGCATTTGATAGTCAACTGGGATTTTGAGTAGGGCAGTGGCAGTGTTTACTTTCCCTGTTAGAATAATGTGGTTTATTATGAGGATGTTTGACGGGCTGGAGGCAAGAATTAAGTTGGGAGAGTTCTGACAGTCTGCATTTGAACAGTGGTACTAAGTAGGAATGTTGTCTTAAGAAAATAAGGGGCACATTCAGTGTTGTAAATGGTATGCTAATCATGAAAAGTTGTCTTTATTTGCAGATATTATTGTAATTGATAAATCCAGAAGTGGACTTCGGTGTTGTGGAACATTTTGACATAGATTTAAGGCTTTTTATATGATATTATTGAAGATGAAGCAAAACCTATAGTGGTAAACTGTGTCCTCACGTGAATGTATTTGGCAATACCCATTTTTATGGTTACATGACAGGATTTTTATGGATACATGACAGGAGTATTTAGGTGTGTGGATTAAAAAAGGATTTTGTTATGGCAGTTAAAATATATGTGGGAAGAGACTAAACAAAAGATAATGCAAAAATGGAGAAACTGGAAGCTTTTGATTATAGATTACAGTCAGTGAAAATATTTGGTCCCTTTAGTTTTTTGTGTATATGTACATGTCTGGATATCTCTCTATATATAATGTGTGTGTGTGTATATATATATATATATATATATATATATATATATATATATATATATATATATATATATATATATATCTTACACAATGTAACGTGTACATAAAACATGTTTGGATATGTTGAGCAGGTGTTGAGTATTATAAAGAGTTGAAGGAATTTATTTAGGAGTTGCAGGACAAGATTTAAGGGAGTTAGGTTGATTCTCCCAATATAACAAGTTGGGCTAGGATTACAAGACTTGATAAGGATATTTTACAGCTACACAGATAAGACTTTTATAACCTTTGCCTTTTGTAATGTATATATTGAAGTGGAAAGGAATTATGATGAAACAGGAGAGTTTGAGAGAAATGAGGAGAGGACAGAGTTTTAGATGCAGGTTCTTAAGGAGAATAACTACCATGTAGAATTTTGTAGTCATAAAGTAACAGAAGATATTCTAAAAACTTACCAGCACGAGTATAGAGGGAAGATTTTGAAAACAGGCATGCCTGCAAGTAGGTGTATAGAAAGTGGGCAAGAGGGTTCAAGAGTTTATTGAACACAATTAACAAAGGAATCAAGTTATTTGCAGCAGTTAACTAGAGAGTAGATTGTGCTTTCTCTACAAGATATTGGTAATATCACAGTATAGGCAGAGAAGAGGGCAAGGGAATGCTAAGTGAAAGATCAGCACTGGTAAAGATTTTAGTTCAGTCTAGGACAGAAGATGCTGTTAGTGGAGCATGTAAAATATTGAAGGATAACCAAGAATCAGTCAGAGAAGGTTAGAAAAGATGAGAATTGAGACTTGAAAGAATGTACAAAAGAGCAATAGGAGAACATCGGTCTGTCTCACAAGTATGCAACAAGATCTGGAGGGTTTAGGATTTTTGCTTGGAAATGCTTGCAGACAGGATTTTTGCTGAGGTAGCTTGCAAATGTTATTAATGTGGTGGGAAAGAGAGGTGATTGGTGAATTGAGTCTAGGAGTAGCTGCTGCTGCTTTCTGAGATTGGCTTGACAGATTGAGTCCCTTTTGCATACCATACCATCCAAGGGGTTGGCATGCAGTGAGCTGTGAGATAAGTATGCATGACTCCACATGTGATAGGATTCAAGCCCTGTCTTCCGCCGAAGACCTCACTTCATGTGGTCCCTGGTTTCCTTGTGATCCTACCATAGGAACATGAACCAGACACCCACTTCCTCATCCTTCTACACCAAGGGTGCATCAGCAGGTAGCTGGACTACTAACTAAACTTGGGTTGCTTGGATTATAGTTGATGGTTTACCCTTCTGTCTGCTGAGCTGGCATGAGGATAAAAGTATGCATTGCACATTCTGGTGCTACTGTTTAGTCTTTTAACTGTATTGAAAATGGTGTGTGTAGTTTGTAGAGCAGTAGAACATAAGCATTTCAGGTAGGTGAAAAAAGTTTGTATTTTACAGGGCATTCACTGGAACTGCCAAATCACTTGTGACATTGTGTTTAATTTATTGACACTGATCTAGCTTTTTTGTTTGTTTTTTTAACTTAGTGTTGTACATTGATTAGGGTTTATCATTTACCAAATAACCTTGTGATTTTTCCTCTTTCGTCAACAGACCCTCTGTGTTCCAGCAGCCAGTCATCTTCTTAGGAGCAGATGTTACTCATCCACCAGCAGGAGATGGCAAAAAACCATCTATTGCTGCAGTTGTTGGTAGCATGGATGGCCACCCCAGTCGTTATTGTGCCACAGTTCGTGTACAGACCTCTCGTCAAGAGACTACACAGGAGCTTTTGTACAGTCAAGAAGTTATCCAGGATCTTACCAACATGGTGCGAGAACTGCTAATTCAGTTTTACAAGTCTACCCGCTTTAAACCTACTCGTATCATTTACTACAGAGGTGGTGTTTCAGAGGGACAGATGAAACAGGTGTGGAAAAGTCTCTCAACTAGTGTATTAAGTGTAAAAGGTTATAGAGATGTATAGCATTGTGTGCTAAATTTTAAATTTAATTTTTTGCTGTGACTCATTTTAAATGTGTAGAGGATGAATGAAGTATGAAATAAGCTGGACTGTAGTCTTAAGCAGTGTGGTGGTACTTCAACACCCAAGTACTCGTGTGTGTGTGTGTGTGTGTGTGTGTGTGTGTGTGTGTGTGTGTGTGTGTGTGTGTGTGTGAAAATTAAGTATGCAGTTTTTTCATTTAGATTTGTCTTTCTAGTCACAGCATCAGTTAATTTACTTGCCACTGCCTTTCTCTGTGCATGAGGTGTAATGGAATGAAAGCTGCTGAATTCTGTTCATCTGTATGTCTAGACAGTGTTACAAAGTAATACCTTTAATGCATTTTTAATCACATCTGTATCATGCTAAACTTGTGAGCAAATGCACAATGCTTACTAAAGTTGTAATTTCTGCAATGCCGGTGGCTTAGTAGCACATTTGCATTTGATGCCCATAAGATCCCCTTTCTGTCTCTTAATTCCTCATCTGGGTGATAGGTAATATAGGGGGCCAGTGGGAAGGAGGCATTATTGAAGGCAACAGCAAGAAAAATGCACAAAAGATCCTGTAATACCCTACCTCCCATGTACGTGCTTCTATGCTGAGGAAGGTGAGGCATGAAAGAAGGTTTATGGCACTGTGGGCAGTCCCATACTTCGTAAGTGATTCAACCTGGCAAGCAACCTCGACCCATCAACTTCAAGCACAGGAGATAGTTTCCCCAGTCTTCACTGGAGAAATCTGATCTCCCTGTGTGCTTTCTGACTTTTTAACCCTTTCCCCCACCCTGAGAGAGTTCTGCAGGAGGCAATTATTGATTCAAATCCCTCTCTGCCTGGCTACACCAGGGCCAGGGCTACTAATCAAATTCCTGTAACCTGGGTTGCAGTTGTTCTGATGTTGCATTTGTTATATAGCTCAACATCACATCATTTTTTTTTTTTTTTTTTTGTAAACAAGAAACCTATTTGTCATGTATGACGTAGGCAGTAATACATTTATATAAATGAAAACAAAACTATACTGACATAATTTTAGTTGCAAACATTGTATATCCCTTATCTATCTCATTGTCAGTCAAGCATATTACATAGCTCGTTCAAATCTTGCCTTCTTTTAAACCTCATTCCTCCTCTGCATGTATTGTTCCAACAATTCCCATTTTTTTCTGTGTAATTTGTTCCTACCCTTTTCTAAAGATCCCAATTCCAGTTTTACCTCTGTTACTATACTCACTACTTCTAGTAAAGTTGGCTTAGACTTTGATTTCATTTTCTATTAATTGCTTTTTTGCCTACCACCATAATTAGTCTGCTAGGCCCTACTTTGTCTAAGCAGTTCCGATTCTGTATCATAGTTCAAAAAATAATTTCCTTAGTTACACCGGTTTGTTCACCCAGTATCTGACAGGGCAGTCTGCAGGGAATCTTTAAAGTCTGCAAGCTCATTACACTCCCAGAAATTGTTCCCAGTTACCTCTTTCTACCCTGTCACACCTCCAGCATTTGCTGTCTGAGGAAAATTCTTTGGAGTCTACATGGGGTATAAGAATACCTATGTAAACCCTTCCAAGCAGAGATCCCAAATCTTCTAGACTTTGTTGCATATTTGGGAGACATACATATACCCCCCCATTATTTCTTTGCGAGTTGCATATCCATTCTGTCTTCCCAATTCTTTCTAACCTCCTCTGATTCTTACTTATCGTGCAATATTTTGTATGCTCTACTAATTATTCCTTTCTTAAGAGCAGCTTCTCTTCTAGATTCTACTAAAAATCTCTTAGCAGTGCTGGTCTTTCATTTAGGATTCCCCTATTTATTTCTGTTTGCCAACACTCTTATCAGTCCTTGATAGGAAAGGCAATCTCTATCCTGCAGTCCAAATAAATTCTTTGCCTTTTCCCATTCTAGTACCTTTCCTCCTCTAATTTGCTCCCAGTACCTTGGTTCTTTTGCCAGTGTTCTTCAGTAAATTCCAGCCCCCTCTTACCTATTGTGTGCATCCCTGATTGCAGTCATCTCTCAGCAGAATCTCCTTTCTCCATTCCCATGTTGGCTTAGTTCTTAGAATGCTTTCTGCTGCTTTATGCATATAATCTGTATAGTTATTTTCCTTAAGGATCTACATCCAAAGTCTCAGTCTCTCCTTGTTTCTTGAGCTTCCCCTATTTCATAATCACCCGTTTCCATGTTGAATCATAGGTTTCTGATTATGTTGTGTCAGAGCCTTAACTGCGTAGCTGTGAAATACATTGTCAAATCCAGTAATCCCAAACTACCCTGTTCAGTTGGAAGAATCGGCTTATCCCACTTGACACTTGCCGTCTTCCCGTCCCAGATAAAATCCTTCAGCTGTTAAACTGCTATTCACAACTTCTGCTCTGGTTGATAAAAATATGCCTGACCTGTGTATAAATCTAAAGGGACTAAAAACATTGCAGCTGCTTGTATCTTGTTATCCTTATAACAGAGCTTCCAGTTTCTCAGTTTTTGTATTATCTTTTGTTTAGACTCTTCTCACATATCCTTAGCTGCCACACCATAATCCTTTTTCATCCCTACTGCTAAGTATTTCATTTTATCATGCCCCGTAAAATGGATATTACTGAACCAGTCTGTGTGTGTGTGTACATAATTTACAGCTATTTCCTTTGTTTTAGGTTAATTTAATTTTGTATCCCGAAAAGATTTGAAACTGTATCAAACTGATCTGGAGCACTGAAATGTCTTTTTTCTGCTTTTATCAGGTATAAACTGTCATTTGCAAATAGTCAGATTTCTTGACAACCATACCAGTTATATCCTTGAATTTTTGAGTCTTCTTTTCTTTGCTGATGATTCTAAATGTAGCACAAATAACAAAGGGGAAAGAGGACACCCCTGCCTGGTTCCTGCTCATAGAGGACTCCACCAAATTTAAACAGAAATCATCAGATAGGAACCCACCCATTTTAATTATCTTCCAACATCACAGCAATTGAGCAAAATCAGACAAGACCAGGATAAGGCCAGAGATGCATGTGGAATGGGAAAGAAAAGAAGTCCTAATCAGTAGTGCACTTTAGAGTTGGAACATACCTGTGGATATCAAGAGTATTTAGCATCAGGCTTTACTTTAAAGCAGTGAAATAAATGATATACAGATAACATTAGTGTGGTTAATTACTTGGATCTATGTTGAGCTGTAGAATCTGATTCATTATGTAGTCCAAGCTGGTCCCACATGCATTAATTGTTGGAGAATTCTCTTTTCTTACAGGCAGATGACTTTGTAGTCAGGGACTGCCAGGCCAGTTTTATCCCAGGCTTTTGCACTGCATTTATTTGTAAGCATGAGCATCCCAACAAACTTGTGACCTAACTTTTATAGAATGGGGAACTGGGTGACATACTTTTAAGAGCAACAGAAAGTAAAATCATCTTCTTCCCATAATTAAGACAAGCCTTTTCAGCTTCATTCAGGAAGTGTTTAACTTTAGACTTGTTGCAGGAATATGGGGCCACTCTGTTGGACCTAACTGGAAAGAGCCACCATTGATCACCACAGTCTAGGTAAAAAAGGAGCTGTACACGTGATTGGTAAATGCAGTATACAGCAGACATTGTCAAAAAGGAGTTGCATGGATGCTGCTGATGGAGTGCACATCAGATAAGTGTATTTCTCTATATTTGCTTGTATAATGAAAGACTTTGTTAGAGAAGCAGGTTCCCCTATCTAAGGCAAAATCCCTTCCTTTGTGCAGAAAAGAGAGCTTCCTGTGCTTAATGAGCTGAGTCACTCTGATTTTTCCCATAGTCTTAAAACCCCATCCTTCCCAACAGAAGAGAATCCTTTAATGTACAACATTAGATGACGGTTACAAAAGCTTAAGCTATATGGGTCCTACCTACTGCCACCAACCATCTTTTCAAGGCTTGAGTACCCTCCATGCAATGTAACTGTGAGGAGCTCCTATGAAAAGACAGAGCACCAAACACCTTGGGGCTTTCTTGACACTGAAGTGCACTTCATCTGTCTTCCTGGAACTGTCAGCTAGTGATACAGGGAGTCTCTCGGAAAAAGAAAAGTAAAAAAAAATGGGGCTTCTCCTGTTGCTGCTTCAGTGGACAGGAAGTTTTGCTGGGATTTGCTAGGGAGTTCCTCTTCAGAAAGAGTGTTTCTTAACTTTCTAACTCTGAAATTCAGTCAGAAGAGCAGAAATTGGAGGGTGAATGCTGTGCTTCAGGATTTTATAGTCAAACTGAAGATTCTGAGGAAAGTGTTGCTTTAGAATTCCTTCCAGAAGACCTTTCCTTTTCTAAATCTCCAGCTAAACAAAGTTTTTCAGTGAATTAGAATGACATCCCTAGTACTCAGCAAATGTATTATGATTTGTTACAGTTGAATATTCCTCAGTCTGCAACTGTTCCTCCTGTTTCATATGGTTTAGTGAGTGTTTTCTCACTGCTTGCAGTTTACCTGAAAGCCTCCTACACTTAGGGTATATGTTGAGTTATACAGGGTGCATCATATTCACAAATACTTGTTTTCTAATCCTAAACCTGACCCTGCAGTTTCTTCCCTGTCTGAAACTGCGTCTAGACAAATTGCCAATTCTAATCAAATTTCCTCATTAAGGATGGGAAAGATTTTGACATATTTGGGAAGGAAGTTTATTCTGCTGCTGTTGTTTTAACCTTCAGTGTTAACCATCCCTTTTCAGAGTTAAATAATTCCTAGAATGCATCTATTGTATCTGCTTCTCATGCTGTTAAGTATACATTAAAGTATCCTTTTTTAAGAAGAACATATTTGTTAAATTGTCTTGTATGACAGGCAATCATATGGACATAATTGTAGTTGCAAACATTGTACATCACAAACCATGTTGACATACTTGTTGCAAACATTATACATCCCTTATCCGTCAACATTACCAGCTGCCTTTTAAACCTCGTTCCCCCTCTGCATCCATTGTTTCCACAATTCCCATTTTTTATGTAATTTGCTCCTACCCTTTTCTAAAGATCATATTCTAGTTTTATCTCTGTTGCTGTATTCTCTACTTCTAGTTGGTTTAGACTTTGATTTCCATTTTCTAGTAATTGCTTTTTTTGGCAGCCACCATTAGACTCAGCAAGGCTTTACTGTGTCTGGGCAATTCCAATTCTGTAGTGTAGCTCAAAAATCATTTCTGCATCAATTTGCTGACCCAGTAACTCTGACAGAGCAGTCTGCAGGGAATCTTTAAAGTTTGCCAACTTACTGCATTCCCAGAAAGTGTTCCCAATTACTTCTCTCTACCCCATCACACCTCCAACATTTGCTGTCTATGTGAAGAAAAATTCTTTGGAGTCTACTTGGGGTATAAAAATACCTGTGTAAACACTTCCAAGCGAAGATCCCAAATATTCTAGACTTTGTTGCATATTTGGGAGACAGACATACATACCCCCATTGGTTTGCAGTTTCTTATCCAGTCTCTCTTCCCAATCCTTTCTAACCTCCTCTGATGGATTCTTATAGTGGTCATGTAATCTGTTGTATGCTCTACTAATTTTTTTTATAACAGCAGCTTCTGTTCTAGATTCTAATAAAAACATTACCAGCACTAGTCTTCTGTTTAGGATCTGCTTAATTCTTTCTCTTTGCCTGTACTCTATCAATCCTTGATCGGGAAGGCAATCTCTATCCTGCTGTCCAAGTAAATTCTTGGCCTCTTCCCATTCTGTTACCTTTCCCTCTCCTAATTATTTGCTTCAAGTACATTGGTTCTTTGCCAGTTTTCTCCAATAAATTCTGGCCCCTCTTCCCTATTGCCTGTATCCCTAATTGCAGTCACCCTTCTAGGCAGAATCTCCTTTCTCAATTCTTGTGTTGGCTTGATTCTTAGAATAAAAAAAGAGCGCAATTTGTGAGTGCATTTTGTGAGAGCATTTTTCGCAGTTTTTTGGATTTAATTCTTAGAATACTTCTTGCTGCTTTATAAATATAATATTCTTATTCTGGATGGTTATTCTCCTTAAGGATCCGCATCCAAAATCCATCTCTCCTTGTTTCTTGAGGTTTTCCCCCGTTTCATCATCATCCCTTTCCACTTGGAATTATAGGTTTTGTGTTTGCTGTGTATAAGAGCTTAACTGTGAACCTCTGAAATACCCCTTCAAATAAGGTAATCCCAAACCACCACCTACTGGAAGAATCAGCTTATCCGACTTGACTTTTGCCATCTCCCCCCCCTCCCGGATAAAATATTTCAGCTCTTTATTAATTGCTGTCCATAACTTCTCTGGTTGATAAAATGTCTGACCTGTGTATAAAACTGAAAGGACTAAAACATTTTTACTGCTTGTATCTTGGAATCCAAATGCATATAACAGAGCTTCCAATTTCTCAGTTTTTGTATGATCTTTTTAGTCTCTTCCCACGTATCCTTAGCTGCCATACCAGAATCCTTTTTAATCTGTACTCTCCTAAGTAATTTTTGTCCCCATAAATATGGATATTGCTGAACCAGTTTGTGTGTGGGTAAATAATTTGTAGCTACTTAGTTTTAGCTTCATTCATTTTTTATCCCGAAAACATTTGAAACTGCCTCAGAATGTTCCACAATACTCTGTAATGTCCTTTTCTATTTTTATCAGGTATAAAATATCATCTGCAAATACAGCCAGCTTTTTTTGACTACCATGCCAATTATATCCTTAAATTTCTGAGTCTCATTTTTTTGCCAGTGGTTCTAAATATAGTGCAGATGACAAAAGGGAAAGAAGACACCCCTGCCTTGTTCCTCTGCTTAAACAAAAATGATCGGAGAGGACCCCACCCAGTTTAATTCATGCCTCCGATATGGCATATATTCCTCTAATCGATCTTATAATTGTATCAGGAAAAGCAAATGCTTCCATTGCCCTGCTCATGAAGTCCCAGTCTATTGTCAAATGCTTTCTCTGAATCAATACCCACCAGTAAAAGTGGTACTTTCTTACATTCTGCTTCCCTCTGGATCGTCAGTGTTCTGTTAATGTTGTCCAGGGTTTGCCTCCCCTCCACAAAACACACTGATCCATATCTAGCAATTGTGGTATCACTTTTGCCATTCTTTCAGCCATTTTCGACAAGCACTTTATAATCATGGTTTAATATTGAAATGGGCCTCTATTGAGCTGGATCTGATGGATCTTTACCCCCTTTAGGTATTACGGTTACCACCACCTTCTTCCAGGATGCTGGTACTTCTTTTTTTAAAATACTGTTAAAACCTTCCAGATCTTTTTTCCCCTCCTAACTTCCTGTAGATTGGTTATACATATCTCATTTCTTCCTATCCTGTTAGTAATTGAGTCTCATCCACCTCTTACTTTGGCATATTTAATTCTCCCATAAGCATTTCCATTTCTACCTTTTCTTGATTTTCCATATTTCTCTGCTTTAAACAAATTTTCATAAAATTTCTGAAATATTTCTAATACTTCTACAGGGTCTCTTATTTTCCTTGTTTTAGGCTCCCTAAGCTTAGTGACTGCCCTTTCCACTTTCTGGTGGCCGAGTTGTGCTGCAAGTTTTTGTGCTCTAGAATTATTATCAAAAAACAGTTGCTTAACAGTAAGCTTTCTAAACTCGTGCATATTGTCTAGGTAATCCCTTGTTTTCTGGTGTTGTTCGTGTTTCACTGTTGCAGTCATCACATCTGGGTTATCTGCCTGCAGGTAGCCCACAGCTGGCCTGAATACCAGTCTCTTGGGATTTCTGCAATGGATGCTGTCGCTTCTTCCATGTCGTCAGGGGTATAAAACATGCAGCCGATGCCATTACATTAGTCTTTCTTGCCGTGCGATGCCGGAAGCCGAAGCAGTTCACAAGTGCCGGTCGGCAGACTCCTGAAATTTTCGTTTGAGTTTCAGACCTGAAGTTTTCTAAAAGATAAGTACCCCATTGGGGATCCTTTTTTTCTTGCTCAAACCAATGTCAGAAAAAAATAGTAATTGTTTTGCCTGTGGAAAGCAAATACCTCATAGAGATTTTCATTCTTACTGCATCACCTGTTTAGGCCCAGACCATCACGTCCCCCGCTGTCAGTTTTGTGCCTTGTTCAATGCCCAAACTATCCATCATCGGGCAATTTTTGTAGCTAAATACTTTTGCTCTTGAGCTCCGTATTCTGAAATGGCATCGGTAAACCATCCGACTACCGATCTTCCAAAAAAAGTAAGGAATAAAGACAGAGACGTACTTCATAGGTCCAAAACTGCTGACGACGCTACCATTAAGCTAGTTGCCAGTCCACCGGTACTCAGGCGCTTTCGCAGCCCCTGATACCTGCTTCTGCAGATTCGCAGGCCGCTACTGAGACCCATTCGGAGTCCGATATGCTGCGAGATGCTTCTTCGACTATGGAACCTGCGGATGTCTCTACCTTGGATGGTTCCGGAGCCGCTGTGCAGTCACAGGATTCTGAGGGTGTATTCAGGCCTACCGATTTTCATATTAAACCAATGACTGTTTCAAGCCAAACATACTGAATTTCTCAGGCGTAAAGTTTGCACTACGCCTAGGAAACGGACTACCAAAGCACATTCTCGGGCCTCAAAAACAGATTATATTAGAATGACTGAAGACCTTATTACCTTAATTAGGTGAATCCAGCCTTCCCCTTCAGAGACCTAGAACTGATTTTCCTTCTGATTCTTCTAATCAGGAATCTGATATCTCTGTTCCTTAAAATAAACAGTAACTACTATTTATTTATTTATTTAATTGTTGCTAATGTTTTTACACACATACTTATACAATTGTTTGTACATACATATATATATATATATATATATATATGTGTGTGTGTGTGTGTGTGTATATATATATATATATATATATATATATATATATATATATATATATATACACACATTTTATTAGCAGAAGTTGATTAACTTTATTGCAATTTTTGTGTTTTTAATTATATGTACTATGTTTTGTGTCAGACAAGTAATACGAGCTTTTTTGAGATGCATATCAAACTACATATACTCACTGCATTGCTATGATAACTCGTTGCCATGATTCATTGCTATGACAATTGATTGCTAATTACAATTCAAATGGGATTAATTGGTATTTAAACAAGGGCTAATTGAATTACAGTTGATTCTGAGGAAGTCTCGGGATACGAGACGAAAATGCGCTAAATCTGTTTTATGTTTGGTGTGTTACTGTTTTTATTAAATTTCTTCGGCTGTGGCTCGTGGGTCTTATTTTTGGAATATCATTGGAAGATTTGTGGAGAACAACCTTTATTGTACTGGTTAGCGGAAATATTTATTTTTGGTCCTGAGTGAGTTACGAGGTGGCTTTTGGAGTTTACAAGTTTAATTTTGCTGGTCGGTTACGAGGAGTCCCCAGTTATGGAAAACAACAACTCTTTGAGTCAACTTATTCGGGTTATTCAAACCCATTCACAGAGCCCACAGTCATTAACTGAGCAATTTGATTAGAGCACTTTCATCCCTTGTGCTCAGGGTAGTCCAGTGAACCAAGACATATCGGCGGTGACATCAGGAGTAAGGGAAGGAGGAATATGTACAGCCAGCCGAGCCAGCAATGGTGAACGAGATTATGGGAACGCTGTTGGTAAAGGAAGGGCGAGAGTTTTACAGTATTCAGGTGAAGCTCCTGAAAGTTTGCATAACGCTAACCCATATGGACTACCAGGTATTAAATAGAGGATTGAGCTTCATTCCTGCTCAAATTAGTGATGTATCTACTTTGTTAACTGAACTACGTTTTTTCACCCGCAACATAGCGTTAGCTTTGTTTCATAAACCATCTAATTTGAACAATGATGTTTTAAGTGAGGGAGTGGGTGCGTTTGAATGTTATAGAAAGAAAAGCACCTTTTCACCTGTTTTACATCCCTATGTTGAATGTTTCCTTAAGGCTTGTGAAAACGACCTATACAAACACTATGATAGTCTTGAGCAAGGCTCTAAAATACTTTTTCATAACATCTCCAGGGAAGAAAGATTAGCAATGAATGCCCTGTTGAATGACAAAGAGGTAACAATTAGACCAGCAGATAAGGGAGGGGGTATCGTCATTCTTAATACAACTGACTATATTGAAAATATGGCTACACTTTTAAATGATGACCTTACCTATAGAGAAATAGACAGGAAGACAGTTGATAAGTTGGTATATGAAGTGCATCATGATTTGTATGACATGATGGTAAATAGGCAAATCAGTTATGATTTTTATTTGTTTTTGTTAATTGAACATCCGCTTATACCAAGTATCAAGGGGCTTCCCAAGATGCATAAGGGTATAACACCACCACCCCTTCATCCTATTGTTGCAGGACATCAGTGGGTCACAGAGAACATGTCTATATTTGTTGAAAATAAGCTAAAACCCATAGTAAATAAAATCAGTACCATTTTGAAAGATTCCTATCAATTGATTGACCATCTTAATAACATACAGGGTAAGATTCTAGAGAAACATCTACTAGTTACATTAGATGTTAAGAGTCTTTTTACGGTGATACCCAATGCATATGGCTTAGAAGCCATAAGACATCTATTGAACGTCTTTGGCCTTTATAATAACAGTGAACAAATCTTATTAAATGCTCTACTAGAATTAGTACTTACAAGAAATGTCATGATGTTTAACAACGCCTATTACTTACAACAGTGGGGGGTAGCCATGGGCACCCCCTGCGCCAATTCATATGCTAATTTGGTGGTATACGAATGGGAGACTACTAGTCTGTTTCCACATATAGAATTTAACAAAGTAATAGCATACTTCAGGTTTGTAGATGATATACTGATGATCTGGGATGGGACACCAGAGCAACTTGAAGCTTTTATTAAAGATCTAGAAAGGACTACAGATTTTCTGAGATTTTCTCTAGAATATTCATATTCAAATGTTAACTTTCTAGACCTAAATATTAAAAAATCAAAGGCAGGTAGGGTAGTCACATCTCTTCATAGAAAAGATTGTTGGAAGAATACATTACTAGTACATGATAGCATGCATCCTAGGTTCATCTTTTCAAATATAATTAAAGGACAGTTCAGTAGGATAAATAGGATCTGTCAAGACAAAGATGAACGTGACATTGAATTTGACAAACTTGAATGTCTCCTCCTAGACAGAGGGTACAATCAGGTAAATATAGCACATGTAAAAGAAAGATTTATTAATGATGAACAACCTAAACCTAGGGTAATGCATCATTACTATTATGGCTATGGACAGTACAAATCCCTAGAACAAAAGCAAGTAAGATGTATTATCAGCTACACAAGTGATAACAAGTATATCACTGATATAATTAGTAAAAATTGGTCGATTTTGACAACTAGCGATGAAATTAGGAACTTAATAGGAAGTAGAGCATCATTTACATTTAAGAACATGTTAAATCTGAAAAGGATTTTATGTAATGAGAGGTTCAATGACAATACTATTAGTAGTGCCATTAGAGGCACTATTCCCTGTGGAGGATGTACATCTTGTAAATGGGTATCTACCGATAAAAAATTCTCTAGTCCTGAATTGTTAAAGGAGGTCATAATTAATTGTTCAGCTAGCTGCAATGATACAAATGTTGTTTATCTAGCTACCTGTATGTCCTGCCCTGCTTTTTATGTGGGCATGACAACAAGGAGGCTCAGGGATAGGATACAAGAGCACCTGTATGCAATAAAAAAGAAGGACCAAAAGAATGCATTGTTTAAACATGTTTCTGAATATCCAGACCATACCTTTGCCTTCAGAGTTTTACAAAAAAGGACACCTAACTTAAGAAAAGGTGACAATTTCAATGACTTAGAGAGCCTGGAGCTGAACTGGATATTCAGAATTAGAGCACATAAATACCCTGGCCTCAACAGCTATGTTAGTATCAGATCACAGCTAAAGAAAAGGAAATATCATTCGTAAGTGCCCTGCAACATATATGCATATTCCTTTGGAGTTTCTGTGTGCTTGGTATGGCTATTTAATAGTTAGATGCATACTATTTTATACATTTTTTTACATAACATTTAGTTTATATAAAGCTTTGTTTTAACTCAAAAAATGTATGCTTATCCAGTACCACATACATTTTCTTTTTGACCACATTTTTTAGGTGATACTACACTGATTAAACTGTAGACACGACTTACTGATTATTGTAAGAAAATGCAATCTTCTCTGATAGGTTATTTAATACAGTCTTTAAGTATTCGGTTCTTCATTCCCTATACATTTTGATACAGACTTTATTAGCTACTGCATTTTAAGTCACTCTACATGTCTCCTGTTTTTAGGAGCTATTCCAATTTTATTTTCTAGTACTTTCTTATTCAATACCTAATAGTTTATTTAATGAGTTTTTGTAGAATGTATATGTCTGTATAGAATATGAATTTTTCTTGAAAAGAATATTAGTAATAGGATGAGACACTAAAATGTATATTATACTTTTACAATATTCAGGTCTCTACCCAATTTTGCTGTTCTTAAAAAAGAGCAGTAATTTTATTTATCACTTTTTAATTTTATTTCATTTTATTATATCTATTATTACATGTTTATATATTATATAGCAATTTGTGCTACTGGTTACTATGTACAAGTTTGATCCTCTTTTGGATCTATATACATAAATTTACATTATGTTTTATATGTTACATCTCTAGTATTCCTGCACTAACACACTTTATATTTTTTAAACATTTATGCTTATTTATAATATTTTGTTAAACATAACTTATAATTTATGATGAGTAGATGAGTATATACAGATATATTATTTAAATGCAATAAAACATTATTGTAGTTTAATTGCTATGCAAAAAACAGGAAGGAGGATTGGTTCTTAGATTTTGTCATGATTTGGATTGTATATTGAGATTATTTGTTTAGTCATATATAGGCAGTATACATGAAATATATACTATATGTAATATTGGTTATATATATTTTTTATTGTAGCTCTTAGATTTGTTTGAGATGAAATATAATTATTCATGGTAGCTTTTTCCACTAAATAATATCAAGTATTGAAAAACAAAATGTAAATTCTATGTTTCTGCTTCAATATGAATATATGTTAATTGTATATATATGCTCCAGCACATCTTGGTTCGTTTTGTTTTGATCTGAGCTGATGTGCTGTGGTTGCAAGGAATACACATTTCTTTTAAGAAGCATTTTGACTTTAAGATCATAATTGATTCATTTTTTGGATCAATTAACCAATTAACAGATATAGTTGAATGATATATAAGTCAACAGTGTTTCAGAGTGTTTTAAACTTGTCTGAAGAAGCGTGCATTTGGCAGCACGCGAAAGCGCTTACATCCTGGATTTTATGTGAATTAAAGCTTTTGCATCAATCGTGGTGTTGGTCTACTTCTTTTTTACTACTATTATGGGAACGCTGTTGGTAAAGGAAGGGCGAGAGTTTTACAGTATTCAGGTGAAACTCCTGAAAGTTTGCAGAAGCGTTTGGACACATACAATAACATCAATTTTGTCGAGTGGCTGGACAAGTCTTTTTCATCTATGCCAAGGGAGACTGAAAGAAGGGTGCCAACCAATGCTTGTTTTAAAGACAAATGTAAGACATTTAAAAATGAATTAACCAGGTACAGGAATTTGGTTTTGGACAATTGGTATTTAACCAAATGTATAGAACAGAAAATTGTAACGAAAGGTTTAAGACTTAATAAGTTTCCCAACAACACTGGTGGGAACAATGAATTTTCTTGATTTTCCATATTTCTCTGCTTTAAACAAATTTTCATAAAATTTCCAAAATATTTCTAATACTTCTACAGGGTCTTTTATTTTCCTTGTTTTAGGCCCCCTAAGCTTTAGTGACTGCCCTTCCCACTTTCTGGTGGCCGAGTTGTGCTGCAAGTTTTTGTGCTCTAGAATTATTATCAAAAAACAGTTGCTTAACAGTAATCTTTCTAAACTCATGCATATTGTCGAGGTAATCCCTTGTTTTCTGGTGTTCTTCGTGTTTCACTGTTGCAGTCATCACATTTGGGTTATCTGCCTGCAAGGTAGCCCACAGCTGGCCTGAATACCAGAGTCTTGGGATTTCTGCAATGGATGCTGTCACTTCTTCCATGTCGTCAGGGGTATAAAACATGCAGCCAATGCCATTACATCAGTCTTTCTTGCCGTGCCGTGCCCGAAGCCGAAGCAGTTCACAAGTGCCGGTCGGCAGACTCCTGAAATTTTCGCTTGAGTTTTATTCCTGAAGTTTTCTAAAAGATTAGTACCCCATTGGGGATCCTTTTTTCTTGCTCAGACCTATGTCAGAAAAAAATAATTATTATTTTGCCTGTGGAAAGCAAATACCTCATAGAGATTTTCATTCTTACTGCATCACCTGTTTAGGCCCAGACCATCACGTCCCTCGCTGTCAGTTTTTTGCCTTGTTCAATGCCCAAACTATCCATCATCGGACAATTTTTGTAGCTAAATACTTTCGCTCTCGAGTTCCGTATTCCGAAATGGCATCTGTAAACCATCCGACTACCGATCTTCCAAAAAAAGTAAGGATAAAGACAGACATAATTTATAGGTCCAAAACTGCCAACGCCGCTACCATTAAGCTAGTTGCCAGTCCACCTGTACTCAGTGAGGCGCTTTTGCAGCTCCTGATACCTGCTTCTGCAGATTCGCAGGCCACTACTGAGACCCATTCGGAGTCTGGTATGCTGCAAGATGCTTCGACTATGGAACCTGCGGATGTCTCTCTCTTGGATGGTTCTGGAGCCGCTGTGCAGTCACAGGATTCTGAGGGTGTATACAGGCCTACCGATTTTCATATTAAACCAACGACTTTGTTTCAAGCCAAACATACTGAATTTCTCAGGCGTAAAGTTTGCACTACGCCTGGGAAACAGACGACCAAAGCGCATTCTCAGGCCTCAAAAACAGATTATATTAGAATAACTGAAGACCTTATCACCTTACTTAGGTGAATCCAGCCTTCCCCCTCAGAGACCTAGATCTGATTTTCCTTCTGATTCTTCTGATCAGGAATCTGATATCTCTATTCCTTCTGACTACCAGGACATACCCTTATCTACCTATGAGGATTCTGATGCAGAGTATTCCATTCCCTCTGCTTTCCCTCCAGAAGATTTTTCTTTTGGTGAAACCCTGCATAACCTTAGGAAGCATTTTCGCTGGGAAAGCCAGGACTACTCAGTCCGAAAAGAGACTCGGGGAATTTTTAAACCTTCCTCAGCACAGGCCTCTAGCTATCCCTCCTGTTCTGGAGATTGTAGATGATTTCTTGGAATCCAGCCTTACCCCGGATACTTTGCCTCCATCTCCCAGGAAACCTGGCAGGTAGTATATAGTACCTGACTCTCTCAAATTCCTTTTCAAGAGTCGTACTGTGGATCCAGAGACCATTTCCTAAGGATCAAAAGGCATTAAGGCTACTACTGCCAAGAATCCTACCCCTTCTGACAGGGATTCTAGGGCTTTATACAGATGGGGTAAGAAGGTATACACCTCTGCTACTCTGGCCTTTAGGGCTTTAAATTATCAGTTTCATATGTTAAAGTAACAGCAGCATATTATGGAGCTAATTAAACAGAAAATTATGTTGATTCTTGACTGTGCAGAACACAAAGATTTACAAGAGTTAATGCGTTCTGCTGACCAAGTTTGTAAACATTGCAGTGTGGTTTTGCTGCTTTAGAAGCATCTTGTAGTGCTGCTTTCACTGGGTCTGTTCTTAGAAGGCTTGGCTTAAGGAACAAAACTTGCCAGATTATGTCAAAGCAAAATTACTGGATCCACCCTTAAACCAAGAGCACCTATTTGGCAATAAAGCAGAAGAAGTTCTCAAAAGGATGGAGGAGAAAGCTAAATCTATGCAAACTGTTAAAGATTTCTTACAAGTACAACCACCTAGATTCAGTAGGCATTGGCCTTCAAAGAACTGGTCCTTTCCAGTCCCTTCCAGGCCTTCAGTCCAAACCCAGAGGCAGCAGACCACCAAGACTTCAGTCTCAGGTTATGCACAGATCTAAGCAGTGTGGTGCTCCCACGTCCAAAACAGGGAGTAGTAAGCCACCCTTCCTGCGGTAACCTTGCACAATGACTTATCTTTAACTCCCCCAAGCCTTGCTCAAGTACTTGCACCTTTAGTAGGAAAACTCACCCTGCATGCAAAAAAACTGGGAATACATTACCCAAGACAAAGGGGTTTTAAACATTGTTTCCCTAGGATACAGATTCCACTTCCACTCACTCCCTAAGTGGATGGTCAAACCTCCCCCCAAACCAGTGGGCGGAGGCCCAAAAGCAAGTACTTTCTCTCCTCAGCATCAAGGCTATTCAACCTGTCCCAGCAGAACAAAGGGTGCAAAACTTTTCAAGTGTGTTCCTGGTTCCCAGAAAAGAAAACTCCTGGCATCCTATCCTGGATTTATCTATTCTCAACACCTTTGTGATGGTTCCAAAATTCAAAATGCTAACTCTTCAACAGCTGGTTCCTATGCTAGCCAAGGATGCCTGGCTGGCAATCCTAGACTTAAAAGAAGCATACCTGCACATCCCCATAAGGGAATCTTGCAGGAAATACCTTCACTTCAGGGCAGGCTGTATGCACACTCAGTTCTCTGCACTTCCCTTTGGCTTATCTACTGCGCCCAGGGTATTCACAAAGTGCCTAGCTCCAGCCATTGCTTTTTGCAGGCAGAGAAGTATTCAGATTTATCCATACTTGGATGATTGCCTGATTCAGGTGGAAAGTCTGGACTTGCTAATACAGCACCTGGCATTTGTAAAGAGACCTCTAATGTCACTGGGGTACACCATCAATGAAAAGAAATCACACCTAGTACCCTGCCAACAGATTTGATTTCCTGGGAGCAAACCTGAACACAACTTCCCAGATGACATTCCTCACTCCAGAGAAACAAATTTATTTGACAACTTACTTCAACCTACTGGCCACCAAAAGCCAGCTATCTGCAAGGAAAGTACTGCAAGCTCTGGGGTTCATGGTCTCTTGCATTCTCTTAATTCCGTATGCAGGACTGTATATGAGGAAACTTCAGTGGTATCTAAAAAGTCTATGGTGTCAACATTCTCATGACCTGAAAACAAAAATTCCTATCACTCTGTGTCTAAGGGCAGAGTTCCTTTGGTGGGCAGAGGCCTACAACCACAACAAGGGACTCTCTCTCACTCTACCCCCTGCTGCCCAAACCCTAACAGCAGACACATCAGACTATGCATGGGGGGCTCACATGGCAGGGCAGTGCATTCAGGGCAAATGGAACCCAAAGCAGATGCACCTGCATGTCAATCAATAAGAAATGTTAGCTGTACAGAATGCTCTGACAGCCTTCAAAGGCCTTATTCTTCCAGGACAACTATTGGTAAAGACCGACAACACCACAGTTATGTTGTATGTAAACAAGTAGGGGGGAACACATTTCTACCCATTCTGCAGACTAGCCATGACTCTGTGGAACACAGCCTTGAGCAACTAAGTGCACTTACAAGCTCAGTTCCTGCCAGGCAAACTAAAGTCACTGGGAGACTACTTAACCAGAAATCTCATGGACCCACACAAATGGAAACTGGAACCCAAAATATTCAAGCTTTTGGGGAACAGATGGGGGACACCAGAGGTGGACCTGTTTGCCTCCCCTCAGAACTGTCAATTGAACAAATATTGCACCAGAAATCCCCAAAGCCAAGCTTGGAATGTGGATGCCCTGTCCTTTTCCTGGGAAAGCCTCTCATTCTAGGCCTTTCCCCCTCTGCTTCTCCTCTCAAAGATTCTACTAAAGATCAAACAGGACAAGCCATGAACAATCCTGATTGCACCAGACTGGTCATGCCAGCACTGGTATCCTCTTTTGCGCAGTCTGACAGTGCTACAACCAATGCACCTGCCTCAGACCCCTTCCCTGCTGTCACAGCAGGGGGGCCAAATTCTGCACCCTCCGCCTCAGACCCTGAACCTTGCAGCCTGGCTAATGTCCTGAACTCACCTCTAGCAACCCTCAGTAAGCAGGTGCTGGATGTCATTCTTGAGACAAGGAGGCCTAGTACTAGAAAATAACATCCAGAAAAGTGGAAAAGATACTGTTCCTGGAGCCAGTCTCAAGGGATAGGCACAATTGTGCCCAGCTTACCTCATTTACTAGATTACTTAATAGAAATGCTCCACAAGGGCCTATCCTTCTCTTCAATTAAGATTCATGCCTCTGCCATCTCAGCTCATTATAATACTGAGCCACCCCTTTTGTCTCATCCTCTGGTCAAACAGCCCTTTAGAGGGGCCAAAAATTTAAGGACCCCCCCCCCAGGAGAGCTCCAACTCCAGCCTGGGACCTTAACTTTGTATTGGAAAAACTTACACCCCCCCCCCTTTGAATCAGCTGCTACAGCAGAGTTGAAATTCCTCTCATGGAAAACAGCTTTACTTCTAGCAATCACTTCAGCAAAAAGAGTGTCTGAACTGCAGGCCCTTATGGCAGTGGAACCCTTCATTATCTTCCATGCAAACAGGGTTTCCCCTCAGGACTAACCCATCCTTTATGCTAAAGATGGTGTCTAGTGTGGCTTTAAACCAGTCCATTCATTTGTCTACTTTTTTCCCTAATCCTCAAATTAAAGGGGAAAGGATACTGCATTCTCTAGACGTGCGCAGACAACTTAGATTCTGTTTGGACAGGACTAAGCCTCTCAAAAAATCTGACCAGCTGCTAGTCAGCTTTGCTGTGGGGGCAGAGGGGGAAGGCTATTTCAAAGCAAACCATTATCTAAATGGATAGCACACTGCATCCATTTCTGCTACAAGCACCATGGAAAACCTACCCCACAGGGGATAAGAACACATTCCACTAGGGCTACATCTACTGCATTTCTCAGAGGAGTCCCTACCAGGGACATCCTGGAAGCTGCAACCTGGAGCTCTGTACATACTTTCTCCAAGCATTACCACTTGCTTATCTTTTCTAAATCCAGAGTTGGATTTGCCACAGCAGTCTTACAGGGCGTGATTGCTAGGCCTAATGCTTCTTAATCTACCTCCACCCTTCCTTAGCTTTGGGAATCAACCCAAATGTAACGACCGCAACAGTGAAACACGAAGAACATAGTACAGTTGTATACACTTACCATAAATGTAGATGTTAGAGTGTATTCACTGTTGCAGTCCTGGTTACCCTCCCTGCAGCACCCCCCCCCCGATTGTCTTTGCTTTCACCTATCCTTTTTGGTTTGGCATATCTTATGCTATGTGTATTTGCTTTTTGCCTGGGGTGTTCCACACCATATAATTGCTTCCTGTTTTGGGGGCACCTGACATCTGGAGCAAGAAAAACTGATGTAATGGCATTGGCTGCATGTTTTATACCCCTGACGTCATGGAAGAAGTGACAGTATTCGATGCAGAAATCCCAAGACTCTGGTATTCAGGCCAGCTGAGGGCTACTTGCAGGCATATAACCCAAATGTGATGACTGCAACAGTGAATACACACTAACTTCTACATTTTTGGTAAGTGTACACAACTGTACTTTTAGCATTCTGGAGTTGGTCCTTTGCTTCTGAGAGATTCAACCCAACTTGAAATACTTTTAACATTTGTCAATACTTCTAAATAATTCTTGTTACTGTTTAACCATATCTCCCTTTCTTTTATTTCCAACCTAGTTTTAAACTCCACTTTAATTTTATCTCACTCCTTATCTGTGTTTACAGAAGGTAATTCTAGCTTCTCTAGTAGCTCCTGAATTAATTCCACAATCCATTCCTTAAATTCCTCTCCAACCTGTAGGTGGGAAAGTGCCAGTGTCTCATTTTTATTTCATTACCTTGCGTTTTTATTTTAAGTATTATTGGTGCATGATCTGAAATAGTTACTGAGTACGGTTAAACACCTTCAGTAAAATGCACATGTTCCTGTGAGAGAAAATCCATCGAGCCTAGCCCAGTTTTTGTATCTGGGTTAGTAATATGTAAATTCACTCCAAACTCCTAGTACTGAATTCACATCTTCCATGCCAAACATTTTCATAAATTTCTTCAAAAATCTACCCGTCTTTGTTATATTTTCCCTTCTAGGCCCCCCAGACACATCTTAACTGTTGCAAGCCAAATTTAGGTCTCCACCTATATATTCCTTGGTGAAAGCTGATTATTTCTCCCAGAATTTTCTTAAGCTCAATTATAGCAGTTTTAGGGGGATGTAAATCCCCTTCCCTAGCCAGTAGCTCCTTAGTACTATGTATTTTCCATTATTATAATTTTTCCTCTTGCATCACTATTGGAGCTCCTCTTGCAGTAAATATAAGTACTTTTCTTTTCCCCAGATATTCCACTGAATAACCATCCTGAAATCCTTTCTTTATCAAATTCACATGTTCAGTTCTTTCCAGGTGTTTCTCCTGTAGCATAGCTATGTCCACTTTACATTTTTAATATAGTTCAGTACTTTCTTTTTTATATTTATCTGTAAGACCATTCAGATTGAAAGACATTACAGAAAGCATCACTTATGTAGTTATTACCACCTTTTATATACAACTGCTCTTTTGCTAAATGTCTAGTTGCAGCTTTTATTTTACATGTATATACTATTCGCCAGGTTAGTCTTTATACAGTTTTCATCTCGTATCCGTTTGCACCTGTGTCACATCTTACACAGCTTTTTTTGAAAGCCGTCAAACAGAACAACCAACCCCCCCCCAAAAAAAAACCTAAAAAAAAAAAAAAAAAAACCCTCCTAAAACCTATGAACTTAATAACACACAAAACTTGTGTGCATCTTCAAATATTGAAGTTTTTTCTTCCTAATCAGAACAGAAGTTCTAAGTTGTTAGCTACACCAAACCGGCTAAAGTTAACCAAAGAGAAGTTAGTCATGCTAAGACGCATGCTGTGCTATTAGTAAGTACTGTTTGATTTTGTATATCCTCATAGCTCTCCCAGTTGAGGAAACACTGGAATACTTTAAACACTTTCTCCAAGCCCTTTCTCTTTATCAAATTGTCTTCTAGTGACATGCAAACCAGACACAAAACTGCTATGGGTACCTTGTTTATCAGAAAAAAAAGCCTTACAGTATTCAGTTTTCTTTTTTCATTTACATGCTTTGTAATAAACTTGTTACTAGATAACACCTAGGGTTTTTACCCAGTCATTTCCATGGGAAAAAGCACACTGATTTTTCTTTTGTCATACTCTCTTAACCTGACCCTTCTGCTGTACCCCAATCTCCTCCCCTCCTTTTTTTTTTTTTCATTGCAGTGTTTACGTTTCTCAAAACTGAACAAAGAGAGAGAAGGGTGAACAAGAAAAAACAAAAGCACTTGTTTAAATGCAATGGGGATACTAATATAAAAAAAAACTGAGAGAACTTTACTTTGTCTAACTGGGTTTGTATTATCTTTAAAACTGTCACACCCGGGAAAACCCCTGATTATTTTCAGGGGTGTGACAGCCTTGTTTCCAAAAGTCAAACATTCCTCTTGTGCTGTGCTACTGATGCCATAAGAAGCCAGAAACATGCATGTCCACATGCATGTCCACAGCTAGAGGGGTTTGGCTTTATGGCCTGAAATTGTCCATAAATAGACTTAACGATAAAAGTAAAAGGCATGGACATTCAGAATTGCCATTTAGCTGAAACATCCAATATCCTTAAAGGCTAATTTGCATATATCCTGTGTTGCCTCTGATACAAGAGGTTTAAGGTATCTCACAGTGGAAAGCCTAGATTTGCTAGATTTTTCTTTTGTGTTTTTTAACCTGGTTGTTTTCAGTGAACATTATGTCCTAGTCAGTTTTCTCTTTTTTTTTCTTCCTTTCCCTCAGCCAGTCCCCTTCCACCAGACTGTCTCCAGTTTCTCTGTATCAGGTTCTCTCCATGGAGGCATGAAGACCAGCTGCAGAAATGCTACTTAGTATACATATTTGTAAGTGTTAGAAAAAAAAGCCTTATAATATTCAGTATTCTTTTTTCATTTACTTGCTCTCTGTCTTAAAACAGAGGTCCTTAATCAGTCATTTCCCCATGCAAGAATGAAAAAAGAACATTAATTTGAACTCTGTCATGCCCCATTAATCCGGCTCCCTTTTTTTTTTTTTTTTTAATCATTACATTGCCTAGTTTTTCAAAACTGCAAAGGAAGAAAAAGAGAAGGGGGAGAAAAAAACCCTTTGCAATCCCCATTATACTCAAAATAGCATGCAAGGAAAACCATGCAACACAGGTGCAGTACTATTAAGAAAAGAAAGTGTTTTCTTTGCTTACAGTTAGCGTTCTCTCCTCTTCCCCCCCAAAGCATTTTTCCAAACATTAGTGACATGAAGTAGGGCATATACTTTAGACAACCCCACTCAGCGAACTTGAAGTCCAGTATTTCCAAATTTTCTTGTTCTGTCATATTTCACAGATATAAGTATTGCATTGTAATCCTACATTGTTACTGATTTTATTGTTGTCCGTCACCCAGATCCCATCTCTGCTTCATTTCCAACTTACTCTTGATTGTTCTAGTCAATTCTCATGCCTTCTTCCTTCTCTCCAACATTCTGTGTTGAAATACTGGAAAAGATTTCACAGGTGCAGTCTCTGTGCTCTTTATTACCAGAGGAACAAGAAGCCAAATCTCCTTCTGTTTCACAGCTCAGTTTTTGTTGGACAAACCTTTGTATTTTCTCCTTAGCATGTACTTAGTATTTTGTCCCTCCAGGAAAGAATATCTTTAAGACAGCTTTTTACAGGAATTTGAATCTCACACCTGTCTCAACATTCTCTGAATAGAGGAATGAATTTACTTCTCTCTTTGCCTGGTGTACAATGAGTAATCATTCTCCACAGACACTCTGCTGTCTCCTACTTTTAATATTTTGTCCTTCTGCCACAGTTTTGACAGAATCAACTCTTTCTGCTGGTAGGATTGTATCCTGACTATTAAAGGTCTAAGTTGCTTTCTTATAGCTAGATTTGGAGCATACACATGATGTGCCCATTCAACTAGGTCTTGCTTTGGAATACCATCCTGTTGCTTGTTTGTACTTTCATAAATGTAATGCAGTCGGTTCCTTCCAGCTTCTCTGGTATAGCTGAAAATCTCAAGTTTTCCCTATGTGCTCCATCCTCTAATTCTATGTTTTGAAACATCTCTTCCTGAACAATCTCATATTCAGCCAGCCTTTTCTTCATTTCGACCCTGATTTTTTTCAGCTTTATCATGTCATCTGAATATTTATTTAAAGCTTCTTCCATTTGTTCCACCCTTTTGTTTGTATTGATATACTCAGTGTTTTGTTTATTTTAACCTGCTCTGTATGCAGTTGTCTTGTATCATCCTGTAGGTTATTGGAAGTCATGTCTGAAGGTTGCATTACCTTTTGCTTACCAGCTGCAGAACTCTCCCTAGTCAGTGTTTCTTCCTCACTTTTTGTAGTTGATTTTTTTCCAGGTCTTCTGTATTTCTTTATTCCTGGCATGCAGGCAGTGTACTTACTAGCCAGTTACTGAAATTCACACGTAAGTACAAGTCTGCTGCGCTTCTCTGCGGAGTTTGTTTTCACACTGGGAGAGCTAGAAACAAGCTGTTGTTCAGTGTGCAGCCATCTTGGAACTCTCGAAGCGTGTCTGATCTTGATGAGAAATATCCTTGGTGAGCTGCTCCTCCCAGCTCAGAAACTCACCTGGACTTTGGTGTCTTTTCGTAGAAGAAATGAGGTGTAATTTAAAGGGTCTTGAGGTGTCCTGAATGGCTTGAGAATTATGAATGTGAGAGTGTTCAATCTCGCCTTTGTTCTTACACATGGGTTCGGAGCCGATCCTCGGCTCCCAAGCTCTGCATCGAGAAGAAGCTCGAGGACATCTAATACCCACAATCCCCTCTGCCTTTACCTCAGATCTAGTTTGCCGCTGCTGCATGCTGGAGACTAGCTCGAGGCTGTACAGATAAGATTTTTATCTATTCTGTTTAAATTTCAGAAATTTCTTTCAATCTAGTTACTTAAAGTATAAGAGTAGGTGTGTGAGTGCATTAGGAACTCTCGGTACTTAGAATAAGTTTAACTTAGTTAACTTTCTTGGACACTTGTGACTAGAAACTTGTTGTAGTCTTGTTTTTAGCTATTATCAAACGGACTCTTTTTCCCGGATTTGACACTATTACTGGATTGGACTTTTTACTGGACTGGACTGTCTTTTTCATTTGTCAATATGTCTGAAAAGATAAAATCTGGCTTTAAACGTTGTCAGTGTGGCCAAAAAATGTCGGTCACAGACAACCACAGTTCCTGTGTCTACTGTCTTGGCCCTCTCCACTTACAAGAGGACTGCTCTATTTGTCACTCTTTTAGTGGGAGGGTCATGACGAAACTGATGGATAGAGGATTACTGAAACCCTCTTTCCAGGAGGCTCTGGATGCTTCAGACCAGGCATCCAAGTCTTTGAAGGTCGGGGCGCCGGAGCCAAAGTCATCGTCTAGTTAGATCACGGTTCCACAGACTGTGTTCAACTGTTGGCAGTTCGAGCCTCGAGTCTTGGAACAGCTCCCTCCACCGACTCTGTTGAGGTCGGCCTTCGACTCCTTCTTCTAGAGCCCTTTCCGACACCGACGTGGACCGTGTGGTGCAGAAACTTATGGAGCATACGGCCCTGTCCAAGCTTATTTCGGTCTCCTCTCAGTTGATGTCGAGACTTGAAGGCCTGCCACTATCTCCATCTGTTCCTCCTCCGAGACCTGTTCAGTCTGAAGCTGACCTGATGATTGTGGAGCCTGCCAGAACCGTCTTTACCTCTACTCCATCCGATCCGGTACCGGAGTCTCGGGGCAAGATCTGTCCTTGGTTCCGGGACGAGTCGGACCGATGTTTGTTCCGACTCTCCCTCGGGCCTCGATGCCTTCGCTCCTGTTTCGGGATTCTTCCCATTTCTTCGAACCGGAGATACCTCGACTCGGGACCCGGGGCCTCGACCTCATGAGGAAGGTGTTGTCTACCCAGACAACCACATCAGCAGGTACAGCTTCTCCTCCCAAAGGACCGTTATCCTCCTCTGCACCCACGGCCACGCCCAAGCCGGGCACCAGTGTCTCAGCCACCCTGGAGGGTGCCCCTCTTCCTCGGAGGCTTCTTGGATGCTCCCACGAAGAAGTTCCTAGGAAAAGACTGTGTAAGAGGAGACACTTGGATTCTCCACAAGAATCCTTGACATCTGATACTGACTTAGATGAGTCAGAAGGGTCCCCTAAGTCACCTTCAGAGGATGGCTCTTTTCTGACATCTTGGAGATCCTTAAACAGAGAGGTGACTGGCAAGCCCTCCCCTTCCGAGGATGAGTCAGTTTTGCTGAAGGCATTTGGTGCCGTCCTTCCTCCTCCTGGGTCACTCCGCCTTTGATGAGTTAATGGAATTAATTGCTCAACTCCAGACACGGTGGAACCAGTCCCTAGGAAGCCAAATAAGTACATCACGGCACCACAGGACAAAGCTTACCTTACCAAAGGAGTTCCAGTAGGCGCCATGGTGGTGGCAGGAAAAGGAGATGGAGTCTTCCTCATCTGTCCATCCGCCTAACAAAGATTCTAGGACCATGGACAGATACGGAAGCGCATTTTCAGTTCAGCGGCTTTCTCTATCGTTCCCTGAACTATTTGACTCATTTTACACGTTTACAGAGGGATCTAGTCAAAGAGTTGGGAGATACCCTCCAGGGTGCTACAGATGCCGCTGTCTCAGAGAAAGTTACAGCATCTCAACACCGTCCATTGTGAACTTCGTCCATGAGGCTGATATCCTATGCAGCGAAGGATCGAGTAGGGCAGCGGCTTCAGCGATTGCTCTTAGGCAATCCTGGATGCGCTTATGTTCGCGGAAGCCTTCAAGTCTTCCTTTACTAACGCCCCATTTGATGGAGCCACACTTTTGGCCCTAAAGTAAAGGAGACCCTTACCCGGTGTGAACAGGAGGGAAAGACTCTGTCTGCTGTCGGAGTCCGTTTTCCACCCTTCCAGACCGTACCCCAAAGGGGAAAATGTGGTTTCGAAAACCCCAAGGATCTTTCCAAACACACAGGGTGATGCCCCTCTAGAGGCAGAGGGGGGCAGAGGTGGAAGACGCCGCCTGGCGGCAGAGGGGTCCCAAAACCAAGGTGACAGGGATAACCTCCTGGCAAACCTTTCAGCACTCCTGAGAGGAGGCCCGACTGTCCTGCTCTGGAGGCAGTCGGGTCGCTTAGCTTTATTACCCTCAGGCCTGGCAAAACCTTTCTTCAGACAATTGGGTAAAAGCATTGTTACCAGAGGTTACAAAATCCCATTTCTATCCACCCCATTCCAAAGAGAAAACTCCCAGATGTACCACCCCATCTGAGACCCAGCAGCTACAGAAATTTCAAAGCTGCTAGAAAAAGAGTCATCCAACCAGTCCCAGCGGACCAAATAGGATTCGAACTTACTCAAGGTTCTTTTTAGTTCCAAAGAAAACAGGGGACTGGAGGCCGATTCTGGACCTAAGTCATCTCAACACCTTTGTCAAGAAGGAAAAGTTCGAATGGTCACGCTTCAATCGATCCTTCCATTCTTACAGAAGGACTGGATGTGCTCAATAGATCTGAAGGACGATACTACCACATCAAAATGGCCAGGGCGTCCAGGGATCATTGCTGGGAGCCAGTCACTATCAGTTGAGCCCTGCCCTTTGGCCTGACCACAGCCCCAGGGTCTTCACCAAATGCATGGCAGTGGTAGCGTCTCATCTGTTCCAGGTGTTTCATCTGGACGACTGGCTCCTGTCTGCCACCACCAGGCCAACTGATACAAGCCAGGGATTACTCTACAACTTTGTACACACCTTGGCATTTCAGTAAATTTGAAAAATCTTTGCTACAGCCATCACAGCATATCTTATTCATAGGAGCGAATTAGATACGCCACAGTTAGTTCTAAAACTTCCGACAGAAAGAATAGTAGCACTTCAATTCAACATTTCCTTCTGCTGTCGTCCAGAAAGTCCCCAGCAAAGATTGTTCTGAAAGTTTTGGGTCTCATGGCAGCTTCTCTCATAGCAATACCATTGGGAAGACTGCACATGAGAGTGCTACAATGGCTTCTATTTGCACAATGGTCATTCCAACAACTTCCACTGACTCACGAAATATTGATAACGAAAACATGCAAATCACACCTAATGTGGTGGTTACAGACTTGCAACCTATCCGCGGAAGACCATTGATAGGGTGGGGGCATCTTTCAGGGACAGACAGTCCAAGGCGAATGGACCAATCTGAGTACAATCTGCACATCAATGTTCTGGAGTTGAGGGCAGTGTTTTTGCAACACTTTGCTCCCCTTCTTCCTCCAGGGACCATTGCAGTTCAGACAGACAACATGTCCGTAGTCTGGTACATAAACAAGCAAGGGGGAACCAGGTCTTACCAACTATGCAGAGAGGCCATGAGAATTTGGCAATGGGCAGAACATCCCGGGTCATCCAACGCCATAGCCGGCAGGCTGAGCAGGGCAATACTATTGCGTGGTCCCTCAAACAGTCAGTTATGGAAGGATTTTATCTGTTTGCCTCCAATGAACGCCAAATGCAGGAGCTACTTTGCCCTATTACCCTCCAGGGGAAGTCCCCAGGACGATTGGCCCCGGTCTCCTATATGCTTTTCCTCCATTTCCCCTGATTGCAAAGTTTCTACAGAAAGCAAACAACCTTCAGAGGACTATAATTCTCATTGATCCGTTCTGGCCTCGTCAAATTTGGTTCCCCTTTCTATTGCATCACCGCATTCGGGGACCTTGGATGCTGGACCCAGAGCCAGATCTACTGACTCACTCGTCAGGAGTTCCTCACCCATCCCTGGAATCTCTCCATCTAGCAGCTTGGCTGAGCCAGGTCAATTCTTACATCGGCGGTTCAAGATATTTTGGTAGCTTCTCATAAAGTTTCCACTACAAAGACTTACACCAGTAAATGGAAACGTTTTGTCTTCTGGGCGGAGTCGCATCAGTTGGACCCTGTTACAGCTCCGTTGAATAAGGTTTTAGAATTTGACTGAATTATTTCAGGAAGGAGCTTCCCCGGCTACCTTAAGAGTACAGTTAGCTGCCATTTCTAACTATCATGTAGAAGAAAGTGGTGCACCTATTATGGCTCACAGACTTTGTAAAGCCTTTTTAAAAGGTTCCTTTCATATCAGACCACCAGTCAGAAGTCCGACATCACCGTGGAATTTAAACTTATTGCTCTCTAAATTTATGTTACCACCCTTTGAACCAGCTTCAAGTTGCACTTTGAAATTTTTGTCATGGAAAACATTATTTCTAGTGGCTATTACATCTGCTAGACGGGTGTCTGAGCTGCAGGCCCTTTCGGTCAAACATCCTTATTTAATTTTTCATTCTGACAGAGTATCCCCACGCACTAATCCATCCTTTCTTCCCAAAGTTTGTTCTACTAGTAATATTAATCAGTCCATTGAATTACCCACCTTCTTTAAAAATCACTCTAATAAATTAGAGTATATGTTGCACAAACTGGACGTCCATAGACAACTCAGATTTTATTTGGATAGAACAAAAGATCACAGGAAATCTGATCAGCTATTTGTAGCTTTTGCTGACAGCAGAAAGGGTCTTGCAGTTACGAAACGAACTCTTTCGAAGTGGCTAACTGACTGTATCATTTATGTTTATGAAGATTCTGATCAAACGTTATCAGCAAAACCCAGAGGACATTCTACCAGATCAATTTCTACATCTTTGGCTCATGCAGCTCGTTTACCTTTAGACACTATTTGTGCGGCTGCTACTTGGGCTAAACCACATACATTTATATCTCATTACAAAGTGGACAGGGTTTCTAGGGATAGGGCAACCTTTGGTTCCACTGTGCTCAAGAACGTTCTCCCTTGAGTTCCTCAGGGTCACGGAGCTAGGAGATTGAACACTCTCACATAAAGAAGTTATGTCCTTACCATAACGTTCCATGTGGAGTGTTCATCTACTCCCACCCTTCCCACCCTTAGGAAGAACGTTCGATTTGGTGCCTGGTCTGGAGTATTCTCCTTCTGCTGTTGCAGTATTACTGTTACTATCATACACTGGGTATGTTTGTATATATGTTTTTTATGTATATAGTTGGCATGTGTGCGTGCTTTGTCTGGTTTGCTTGCAAACTAGATCTGAGGTAAAGGCAGAGGGGGATTGTGGGTATTAGATGTCCTCGAGCTTCTTCTCGATGCAGAGCTTGCAGTCGGCCGGCACGGAGCCGAGGATCGGCTCCGAACCCATGTGTAATAACCAAGGCGAGATGAACACTCCACATGGAACGTTATGGTAAGGACAACTTCTTTTTATATGCTCACGCATCTATGAAAGGGGCAGGAGGAGAGACCTTACCAATGTAAGTATGTGAAAACTGTAAATCTGTAAAAGCAGTTAAGGGCCCATTGAGACCTTTATTAAACTTTAGGCTGGAGGCCATCCGTCCCCACCCCCTGATCTAGTGCAAGTGTAACAGGTAACTTTACTCTGAGCCAAAATGAGTTCTGTGTCCATTGCTCCTCACAGAATGGAAAAAAGAAATAACTGGTGTAGTAATCACATTCTTCACAGAGGAGAGTGCTTCAATCACAGTGATGGATGACACTGCGTAAAATGCTACTGGAAAATGTACCATTCTTTGAATGCCTTTAAGACCCCCTCTCTCACCCGAAATTTAACCTTTGCACATTTAGCCACTTTGTTGAGCTTGATGAGGTAATAGCGCATCTCATTTGAATACATCTAATTTTGACTATATCACTTGATAGAAAAGCAGTAAAATGTGGCAGCATAATTGGATAAACCCATTCAGAGATACTTTACTGATTACTATTTATTTTTTGCAACAGTGAGCTCTTCAACCAAAGGCACCTACAAGTTTTGCATTGTTCCAGGTAAATATACATGGAAGGTAAACCACTCTGATATATGGTCCTCTTAATATAATGAAAGATTCACAATCACTTCCCACCATGATAAATTCTTAAATACCAACATTTCCTGAAACGTATGCTTTCTACAAGTTATGTTAATGCTTGATGTTAAGTTGTCAATCTCGCCTTCATTCTTGCTGGATGGGTTCAGAGCCGATCCTCGGCTCCGACTCTGCACTTGCTAAGCTCGAGAGTCACTTTTACCAGCTCGAGACAGCCCCATATCCCATGATGCAAGGCGGTAATTACCCAGATCTCGTTTGCCGCTTCGCTAATGAGGTCATTCTTTTTACCAGCTCCTGGTAAGTGATATTTTTCATTGTTATTAGTCAGGTTTAGGTGTCTTAAATCCCTAATTTTTAGTCCTTTAGTCTTTATTTAATACTTCAGTGGACTTTCACTTAGCTCCATACCCTTTTTTCCCCTAGTTTAATTTTCGGGCCTTAGGCCTTTCCCACCCTCACAGTTCCTGTCAGGATTTCCCTCAGGTGTGTGTGTGTTGTGTCACTGTATTTAATAACTAATTTGTTAGTTATTAATAATTTTTACTTGTTAGTGTCTTGGTTGGACTGATCGGTGTGTGTGTTTTAGAACTGAGACATGTCCAAGGATACTAGGGTCTCAGGTTTCAAGAAGTGTGACTCGTGCTGTCAGAAGATGTCTCTGACAGACTGTCACACTTCTTGTATTTATTGCCTGGGACCCCTACACCTGCAGGACTCCTGTGCTATATGTCATTCTTTCAGCCAGAGGGTCCTGCAGGAACGTAGAAATAAGTTGATCCTGAGGGGTCTTCTTAAACCAGAGAGCTCCCGGCTAAAGTCGGCTCCAGGAAGTCCTCTAAGCTTCCCAAGACCCAGGCTTCGGTGTCCAAGTCTGTGGTCTTGGTTCCGACTCCGCCGGAGTCGACATTGGCTCCGTCTGGAGCCGATCCTTCCTTGATGGAAGCTTCTGTGCTGGCGCCGATACCTTGGCTTCGGCACCTGTGTCGGCTCCATCTGGAGCTGACAGCCTACCGTCGAAGCATGTCTCGGCTCCGGCTGGAGCCGAGATATCTTTGTCTCCTCTTGGAGCAGACAAGTTGTCAGCTCCGCCTGAAACCAAACGTTCTTCGGCTCCGATGGCTCCGTCCAAAAAGAGGTCTAGATCTCCTTCTTTGGAATCTATTCACTCGGCTCCAGCCTCTCCCTTGCTTTCGGAGCGGAGCCATCGGAGCCGATCATCGAGGTCTTCCAGGCTTTCAGACCACGACTTAGAGAGAGTGGTAAGTAGGCTATTAAAGTCACAGGCACTAGCCCAGATGCTCCATAGCCCGTCTCATCAGACGTCAGCTATTCTACATCCCCCTGAAATTCCTCCTTCGACTCTCCTACAGAGCTCGGAGCCAGAGATTATCGGTACCGTGACTGTTGCTGCTTCGGAGCCGATGCCACACCTTTCGGCTCCGTCGTCCTCGACTCCTATCTCCTCCTTGAGACCTTCTTTGGAGGGATCCGGGCGTCAGGCTTCCCTGGTCGGTTCCGGGGGGGCGAGTGGCATCGGACCCTTGTCTGACCCCGTTCTCCCTCTCGGAGCTTCGGCCTTGGTTAGCTCAGCCCAGACATCTGCTTCGGAGCCTTCCCTTTTGGGGGGACCGGGGATCCCTGTTTCTTCGGAGCGGGATCTCTCGGCCCTCCCTGGGAGGGGAGCCTTCGAGGTGATGAGTGTGCTAGCCCCAGAGCTTAGCCAGCAGTCTGTTCCTTTAGCTCCTCCCTCTACAGTGCCTGTAGATGCCTCTTCCCGTTCTGTTGCTCCTGGACCCAGAGATCCTTCGCCCCAGGTCTCCCCATTGGGAAGAACTTCCTCTTTCGAGGTTTCTCCTGATCCTTCGGGTGAACCCCTGTGTAAGAGGACTTGCAAGAGGAAGCATTTAGACTCCCCTGAGTCTACAACCTCGGATACTGATTTAGATGAATCGGAGGGGTCCCCAAGATCCCCCTCTGAGGATGTCTCCTGTTCAGACATCCTTGAGCTCCTGAAACAGGAACTGGCCCTCCATTAACCCCTCTGAGGATGAATCGGTATACCTGGAGGCGTTCGGATCTCGACCCTCCACCTCCTGGGTGTCTTCGCCTTTCGACCCTCTCATGGAGGTTATAGCTCGAAAGGCGTGTGCATCTCCTGATTCGGTGGAACCAGTCCCTAGGAGACCTTCAAAATTTATTACGGCCCCCGCAGAAAAGCAGTTTCTTACTAAAGGTGTCCCGGTTGATGCCATGGTGGTGGCGGCCGCCACTAAGAAGGAACTTGCAGATCCTTCCGTACCAGTCCATCCTCCTAACAAAGAGTCCAGGACTATGGACAGGTATGGTAAGCGGATGTTTTCCTCAGCGACCTTTGCTATGCGTTCGCTGAATTATTTGTCACTTCACCAGACTTCAAAGGGACATCCTTAAAGAATTAGGTGAAGTAGTACAGGATCCTTCAGCAGCAGGGGCTCAGGAAAAGATTGCTTCTCAGCTGGGAATCCTTAACTCCATAACCAACTCCTCCATGCGGCTCATTTCTTATGCAGCCGATGGGGCGAGTAGAGCTGCAGGCACAGGAGTGGCTCTCAGACGTCAGTCCTGGATGCGGCTCTGTAATTTTGCAGACCCCTTTAAGGCGTCCTTCACAAACTCTCCCTTTGATGGGTCAACTTTGTTTGGCCCTCAGGTGAAGGACACGCTGACCAGGTGTGAGCAAGACGGCAAGACTCTTTCTGCCGTAGGAGTCCGTTTCTCCACCCCTTCTAGGCCTTATCCCAAAGGTCAGAAAGGGGGGAAGATGTGGTTCCGAAAATCTCAGGGAGTCACGCCGGACGCACGTGGTCAGTTTACCCCCAGAGGCAGAGGGGGTAATAACAATAGACGCCGCCCTAGGGGCAGAGGGAGTCCGCAAAAGCAGGGCAGTAGAGAGCCTCTTTCTGACAAGCCCTTCCAGCATCCCTGAGGTGTTGCCTGACTGTCCACCCTTGGAGGCAGTCGGGGGGAGATTGTCGCTGTACCCAGAAGCCTGGTTTTCCCTCTCTCAAGACAGATGGGTACAGTCGATCATATCCGAGGGTTACAAGATTCCCTTCGAGGAAAGCCCCTTCCCTCAGAAAAGTTCCCTTCCAGACGTGTACCACCCGGTCTAATGGAAACTGCAAAAATAGAGGTTTCAAAGCTTCTAAAAAAAGGGCCATCCAGCCAGTTCCAACAGACCATTTAGAGTCCGGAATCTACTCGAGGTTCTTTTTGGTTCCCAAAAAGACGGGAGACTGGAGACCAATATTAGACCTCAGCAGGCTCAACAAGTCTGTCAAAAAGACGAGATTTCGGATGGTCACACTTCAATCGATTTTGCCCTTTCTCGGCAAAGACAACTGGATGTGCTCCATAGACCTTCAGGATGCGTACTATCACATAAAAATCCACAGATGCTCCAGAAGGTTTCTCCGCTTTCGGCTGGGGACCAGTCATTTTCAATTCAGAGCCCTGCCCTTTGGTCTCACTACAGCCCCCAGAGTGTTCACCAAATGCATGGCAGTGGTCACGGCTCACCTGAGACGTCAAGGATTCCAGGTGTTTCCGTATCTCGACGACTGGCTCCTCTCAGCCACCACCAGGCATCAACTCATCCGAGCCAGGGACTACACCCTACGTCTCTGCAGTCAGTTGGGAATTTCGGTAAACTTCGAAAAGTCCTCCTTATCGCCCTGCCAATCTATTACTTTTATAGGCGCAAATCTAGACACTACTCTGATGTCAGCAAACCTAACAAGTCAGAGAATCCTAGATATCCAAAACCACTTTCGGATCATCCTTGCCAGCAAAAAGGTACAAGCCAGGTTGGTCCTGAAAGTGTTGGGCCTCATGGCGACTGCCATCACACTTCTTCCTCTGGCCCGTTTTTACATGCGCCTCCTACAGTGGATGTTGTTCACACAATGGTCCTTCCAGCAGCTTCCCATGTGTCACAAGATCCTTGTGACACAAACCTGCAAGAACCATCTATCCTGGTGGATTTCCTCTCCCCTAGTCCATCAGGGCAGACCATTTGTTCCCCCGGCCCTGGTAGCCACGGTCACTTCGGATGCCTCCCTGATCGGGTGGGGCATTATCAGGGCAGGATGGTTCATGGCACGTGGCAACCGTTCGAATACCACCTGCACATAAATGTCCTAGAGATGAGAGCAGTGCTTTTAACATTGCAAGCCCTCAACGACTTTCTTCCCTTAGGAACTATTGCAGTTCACACGGACAACATGTCCGTGGTGTGGTACATCAACAAGCAGGGCGGAACCAAGTCCTATCCCTTGTGTCGAGAGGCTCTCAGACTTTGGCAATGGGCGATCTCCTCTCATCGGTTTCTGGTAGCAATGCATATCCCTGGGAAAACCAACATATTAGCGGACAGATTGAGCAGAGCTATACTCATGCCTCACGAGTGGTCTCAAGCAATCCATAGTGGAGGAGATTTTTCAGAAGTGGGGCCGCCCATGCTGCGATCTTTTTGCTACTCCTCAAAACAGCAAATGCTCAGACGACTTCTCTCTCTTCCCACTTCCGGGCCACCCCCCCCAGGGACGCTCTTACCCAAGATTGGCCCCAGGGACTCCTTTATGCTTTTCCTCCCTTTCCATTGATACCTCAGGTACTCCAGAAAGCGGCCGTTCTGAGAGCCAAGATGATTCTCATTGCCCCTTACTGGCCTAGTCAAATTTGGTTCCTGTTCCTTCACCGCCATCTCTTGGTGCAGCCTTGGCATCTGGACCCAGCGCCAGATCTTCTGACCCACCAGTCGGGTCAACTGCACCGGTCCGTTCCTTCCCTCAACCTCACAGCTTGGTTGCTCCACTTCCTTCCTTAGCCAGGCTTCCTATGATATCTAACCCTGTTAGAGACATCATAGTAGCTTCTCTTAAGTCCTCTACCAGGAGGCTTTACTCTAGCAAGTGGAAACGCTTCTCCCTTTGGGCGAAAGCTAGGAACATAGATCCCTTTACTGCCCCTGTTCAGTCGGTCCTGGATTTTCTAGCGGAAATTTTTCACTCAGGTTCTTCCTCTTCCACAGTCAAAGTTCAGTTGGCGGCAATCTCAAACTTTCATGTCGGGTTTGTAGACCACAACATTATGTCCCACAAGCTTTGTAAAGCCTTTCTTAAAGGAGTGTTCCTTCTAAAGCCTCCTGTTAGGGATCCTCCACCACAGTGGGACCTAAATTTAGTGCTGACATCCTTGATGCTTCCCCCTTTCGAACCGGCTGCTTCATGTTCATTAAAGCTTCTTTCTTGGAAGACACTCTTTCTTGTCGCCATTACCTCGGCTAGAAGAGTGTCGGAACTTCATGCCCTATCTGTTCGTCCCCCTTATTTGGTCTTCCACAAGGACAGGGTATCCTTGAGAACCAATCCATCCTTTTTACCCAAGGTTGCTTCTAAGACAAATTTAAACCAATCCATTGATCTTCCTGTATTTTTTCTAAATTATTCTAACAGGGCGGAACAAAAATTACGTTACCTAGATGTTCACCGCCAACTTAGATATTACTTGGACAGAACAAAACAATTTAGGAAATCTGATCAGCTCTTCCTTTCTTATGTTGAAAATAAAAAAGGTCTCCCTGTTTCTAAAGTGACCTTATCCAGATGGCTATCTTCCACCATTTCTGACATTTATCAACTTGGGGGCAAACAGCTCAGCTCAAAACCTAAAGCACATTCCACAAGAGGCCTAGCCACTTCTACAGCTTTTCAGGCTAGGCTGCCCTTAGATACTATTTGTGCAGCAGCCACTTGGGCCACTCCTCATACCTTTGTTTCTCATTACAAATGGATTTGGCCTCCAGGGATAGGGCAAGCTTTGGTTCCACAGTTCTCAAGAGTCTGTTCCATTGAGCCACCCAGGATAGAGGTGCTAGGGACGCGGTCCCATCCAGCAAGAATGAAGGCGAGATTGACAACTTAACATTTAGAAGTTATGTACCTACCATAACGTTCCATGTTAGTTGTCTTCTCTCGCCGTCTTTCTTGCGTCCCTCCCTCCTGTCCCCCTTGCCTGGACAGACCTTGATCTCCTTTTTTCTCTGGAAGATTCTTCTTCCTTGGGCACCAGTTAGTTGGCCTTTATTTCCTGGTTTACCTTTACAACCCTTGTAGGCTAGTTGTTCCTCTTTCCTTAGTGGAAAGTTTTTTGGTAGGCAGTTTTTCCTCTAGATACCAAACGAGATCTGGGTAATTACCGCCTTACATCATGGGATATGGGGCTGCCTCGAGCTGGTAAAAGTGACTCTCGAGCTTAGCAAGTGCAGAGTCGGAGCCGAGGATCGGCTCCGAACCCATCCAGCAAGAAAGAAGGCGAGAGAAGACAACTAACATGGAACGTTATGGTAGGTACATAACTTCTAATTTTTGTGTAATGTCACTCTGGTGCTTTCTGACATATCCCCTAAATCTGTAATATACCAAAAAGAAATTGGACTGGGTGTAAATTTTGATTGTTCCCACTGCCTCAATAGCATTTTGGGTTATCTGCCAAGTTAAACCAGTACTGGCCAGCTTTCAAAAGTGCAGACTTCATTCCAGCTGTCTGTCTTCCTTTGACAGCTGATTAGCTGAGCATATCCTGAGAGGGAAAACCTTCAGCTGTCAAACAAAGTGAATGCCCAGTCTTTTTGCCAGCCAGAGAAAAAAGTCCTCCGACTCTTAGGATCCAGTGCTGTTTTTTTTTTTCCTGGCTTACTGATAAGCTCCATTTGGGGAACCCCTTCCTCTCATTTCTGTTTGTCGTAATGCTTGTTTGGCTTCCATCTTTGACAAATGTTTTTTTTAATACTGTTTCTGAGGAAACTTAAGTATTTCTCTCAGTAGCGTAGTGCAGTGCGTGTTGTGCTGTTGGACAATATAGGCCTTTATCTGCATTACTTCTGTCTTTTGATAGAAAAGTACTGCATAACTTATTAGATTTTTTTTAGCAGTTATACATCATTGTATGACTGCTCTTGAGTGGTTTTAACATCTGATTGCAGTTTTAATGTGAATTAAATTACTTGAACATACTGTGGAGTTTTTAGTCTGTCTGACAAGAAAATAGTTTAAATTGTTCTCACACATTATTTTATGGCAGTTTAGCGGTTTAACATGGTTAGTGTGCGGAGCTAATTTTAACACTGGTGTAGCATATTGGTTCCTTTGGTGTTTGGACTTTGTAGTAGAAATTCTTTAATTTCTGGCAGTTGTCAAAGAATTATGAACACACTTCAAACTGTTTGATAATAGCACAGTTTGGCAGAATTTAGTTGTGTGGCGAGAGATGTATTGCTGGAAAGTTTAATTGATTGTGATACATTATCTAGTACTGTTTGTTGTTCTGGTTGGTGTTCTGTCCCCTGACTTGATGGATCCTAACTCTGGTCGTCCCCTCATTCAGATCTGGCTGCACCCAAAATGAAAAAAACAAAATAAGATTTTTCCTTGGCATACAGTTTTCTGTTAGGTTCATTGCTTGGCCTACATACCACTTATCTTTGCCATGTCTTCCTCTTATGAAGCTTTGCAAACAACCATGAAACAGGAGTTGGACACATCCTCTGGGGCTGTTTCAGTACCTGATGCAGATATGGGAGAACCAACCCCATTAGCTGCAGGAGTAGTCCAGGGTAAGAGACCACTTTTCAGACATAATACTTTGACCCATGTATTTTATCTAGTAGTGAAGTTAAGAAAAAGAAACTAGCTTCCTTATGCAGCTGATGATCAGGTTATAACTGTTGATAAGGCTGATATGGTTTCTTGGTTAAGAGTATTCTACAAACAGCCAGTTCTCTTGGTTGCATTTCTATCCTGACTCTAGCACTAGTTTGAGTAGAGACCTTTCTGTTTCAGAGAATGATGAGGAATCTAATGAAGACAGTGATTTCCTAGCTGACTGAGTCCAGTCGTAGTAATTCTTAAGAAGGTGAACCTGAGCTCAAGTCCAAGCAAGTGTTTTTCTTTGGATAATTGCTAGATTACTTTTTTCCTGGGGTGCAGTCTGGATATACCCCAGAGCTTGGCAGGGTATAACTTGTATAGGAACAGATGCCCAAGTCTGTGGCTATCCCCTTTCTCTTACTGCCTTTGAAGATATTTTAGCGTGTGAGCAAAAGTTTGGATGATTTTGCTGTATTGTTACCTGCAGAGCAAAAGTCTTAAATGAAAATTTCTAATTTGACTCATGTTTTGGAACATGCTTAGAGAGGTGTTTTGGAACATGCTTAGAGAGGTGTGTTTTATTAATGTGTAGCTACAGTCTCATGACATGCTATTGCTTCTGTTTTAAGATTGTGTGCTTGGTTATATAATTCTAACTTCCCTGATATAAAAGTCAAAAAATTCAGTGCACCTTTAATCTCTGAATTGATGTTTGGGCCTTCTGCTGCACAGATTGTCAAAAAGTGGGATGATAAAGGCAAATAAATGTATGGAGTATCTAGGATGTTTCAGGGGGCAGAACAAACAAAAATCCTACCCAAGCAGAAGTGAGGGATTCTAAAGGAAATAGCAGGAGGGTAATTCTTTGAAACCAAACAAGAAGGGTTCCTTCCTGAAAATGGATCAGCCTGCAAAGGAATAATTGTGCTAAGTCACAGAGCACCTTTAGACACTATCTTGATATGGTACCTGAACAAGTAAAGGCATACAAGGTCATACCCGATTTGCCAGTTGACAGTGATGGCCTGATAGTTGGCTGCATACAGTGTTCTTTGACTCTTCAGGCCTCCTACATTGTCTGAGCAAAACACAGTGGCAGACAGACTAAGCAAATCCTGGACAAGACCCATCACAAAATGGAAGCTCCATGTAGAGGTCTTCCAGGACTGGATCCAGATGTGGAGAACATGTCAAGTAGATCGGTTCTTTCAAAGCCGACCATTAAAAAAATTCTGATCTTAAGTAGTTAACTTAATTTGATCAGCAACCTGTGGGTTTCGGATCCAACACGGATCCGAGCCGGCAGCATACCAAGCAAAAAGATCCGAGCTCCAAGCTCCTCCCCCTTACCCATACTGCACTGCAACCTCCTTCCAATCCCCAGATCTCGTTTGCCATGGCTTTGCCAAGCATGGAATTCTTCGAGCTCCAGGCAATTGTAGCAATATTTTTCCTACCACTTTACTTTTAGTCTAGTTTTTTGGTATGTGTGTGTCTTAGTTCTTCGGGTGTTCTTCTCCCTAGCCTTTATCTCCCCCTAAATCACTTTGGTAGTTAGCCATCCCTTAGTAGGCCCCTTTCCCTCCTTCAGGTGTGTGTGTGTGCGTTTAGAGTATGGCCGAAAGTCATAAAGTGACTTTTTCTAAGTGCTCTGAGTGTGGCCATAAGCTGTCGCCAGCTGATGGTCACATTCAGTGCGTAATCTGCTTTGAGGTTCTGCACCATTCTTCGCGCTGCTAGATCTGTGCGGCCTTCAACCCCCAAGCCTTACGGGATAGGAGGAACAAGCTGATTCTGGTGGGTCTTCTACCCTCGGAATCAGCTTCTTCTCCTTCCCCCTCTGTAGCGACAGCCGCGGCTGCCCAGCCAGCTGGCCCTCTTCCCCTGTCTGGGGCTCACCCCTCCCACTTTGTCTAAGGGAGAACGAGAGGCCAAAAAGGACAAGAAAGAGAGAAGGGAGAGAGAGAGAAGCTGCAAGCAGCAGGCCGAAATGGACCCCTCTGCCTCTTCCCGCTAAAATTGTCTCTTCTCCCTTGAGAGTTTCTAAGCCTTCCTCCCCACAGCTCCATTCGCCACTTTTCTCCCTGGAGCCGGAGGAGGAGACCCGACCAGCCTCGAGGTTGTCGTCGCGTCAGCCCTCCAGGTCTACCTGCAGCATCTCTGAGGCAGATATGGACCGGATGATGCGTAGATTCTTGCAAACTCAGCAGCAGATGGGAGTGTTCAGCTCCACTGTTCACCCCAATAGCTCCTTCTCTGATCCACCACAGGATTTCGGAGCCTTCGATTCCGAGGAGCCCCAGAGTCAGGGGGTTATTGCTACCTCGATGCAGGCCATGCCCTTGAGCTTATGTGATCCGCTTTTGGATCCGAGCTCTCTGAGCCGAGGGTTGGGCATCAGATCCGGGGTGGTGAGTGCGTCTTCAGCTCCTTTGCGGTCGGAGCACACCGTCCTCTCTGATCTGACTGCTCCGGCACCGATCCCCTCGTCGGATCTGAGGGTCCCGGCCACCTGTCTTAGAGAGGCCAGTTCCCCTTCGGCTTTTGTGGTGGAGCGGGTTCTCTCGAGAGGATCAAGACCCCTCACTCTTTCCTCAGAGTCCACCCCTGCTCCCTCGCAGCTCAGTTTGTCCTCCATCATCCAATCCTCCTTGGGACAGCCTGTGTCGTTGACGCCCCAGCCAGTTCCCGTGGAGGAACATGAATCCGTTGGTGAGCCCCCCCTGGACAGTCCCCCCGAGGAGGTCCCTCAAGTGCCTGTGCAAAAGGAGGCACTTGGACTCCCCTGAGTCCCTCACCGAGGATATCGATTTGGAGGAAGGGGAAAGTTCCCCCAAATCACCCCCAACGACGTCTCCTTTGGAGACCTGGAAATGCTCTGCCAAAGGGTGGGGGGTCAGCCCAAAAACCTTCCTCGAACGAGTCTGTATTACTGGAGGCATTTGACACTGGCCCATCTACCTCTTGGGTGTCCCCCCCAGCCGACCCCCTGGTCGACCTGATTATCCACCAGGGCGTGGAAGGAGCCGGATACTGTAGAGCTGATACCCAGAAGGCCCGATAAGGTTCTTAGTCCCCCTGCAGACAGAGCTTCATGGAGCAAGGGTTCCCCGGTTGTTGCCATGGTGGTGGCAGCAGCCACCAAAAAGGAACTCGCCCAGGAAAGTTCTAAGGTCCATTCCCCTGACAAGGAGTCTCTGGCAGTGGACCGTATTGGAAAGCGGACTTTTGCTTCAGCTTCCTTCTCTATAAGGGCACTGAATTACTTGGTCCATGTAATCAGACTGCAGCGGGACCTGGTCAAAGAGTACGTTGAGTCTCCCCCAGAGTCCATGTCGGCCGAGGATAAACACTTTCTCAGCTCGTATGGCCACTCTCAAGTCAGTATCTAATACTTCTATGCGGCTGCTTTCCCATGCCACGGAAGGAGCCGCTAGAGCTAGTGGTTCCGGTATCGCCTTAAGGCATCATGCCTGGCTTCAACTTTGCGATTTCTCAGAGCCCGTCAAGGCGTGCTTCGCGAATGCACCCTTTGATGGCTCGACCTTGTTCATGCAGACCGCCTGCGATATGCTGGTCTAGAGCGAGAAAGACAGGAAAATGCGGTCAGCTGTCGGAATCCGCTTCTCTACCCCTCAAAGGTCCTTCTCCAGGAACCAGCTAGCGCAGTAGAAGATGTGGTTCCAGAAATCTCAGCAGACTCGGAATGCTCAGGACTCCTCCTTGTCCCAGAGGCAGAGGGGGACAAGGTGGACGCCGGCCCAGAGGCAGAGGGTGACCGAAAAACTTTGGGTCACGGGAACCCTTTTCCGACTGACCCGCGCAGCATCCCTGAGGGGTTGCCCAACTGCTCCGCTCTGGAGGCAGTTGGGGGCGTTTTTCGAGGCACCTGGCTCAATGGGAGTCCATCATGACAGATCTCTGGGTGCTTCAGATAATATCCAGAGGCTATTCAATCCCCTTCATAAACAAGCCCCCTTAATCAAGGCGCCTCCCAGATGTCCCACCCACTCAGGGAGGCCGTGGCTTTGGAAATAAAAAAGCTGTTAGAAAAAAAGAGCCATCCAGCATGTGCCCCCAGACCAGATCAGGCATATACTCCAGGTTCTTTATAGTGCCAAAAAAGATGGGGGGCTTAAGGCCGGTTTTCGACCTGTCAACAATAAACCTTTTCATTGCCAAAGAGAAATTCTGGATGGTCACTCCAGTCCATCCTGCCCCTCTTGCAGGAGGAGGACTGGATGTCCTCCATAAACCTCAAGGATGCGTACTACCATATTCTCATGGACAGACGGTCCAGGAGGTTTCTCTGCTTTCAGCTAGGGGCCAGTCATTACCAGTTCAGGGTCCTACCCTTCAGTCTCACCACAGCCCCCAGGGTGTTCACCGAGGTCATGGCAGTTTTAGCGGCCCACCTGAGGCTCCAGGGCATACAGGTCTTCCCGTACCTAGACGTCTGGCTCCTCACCGCCCCCACCAGGCATATACTTTCTCTAGCCAGGGGTTTCTTTCTCCAGATATCACCCTGGTTGGGGATAACAATAAATGTCAAGAAGCCTTTCCTCCAGCCTGTTCAAGTGTTAGACTTCATAGGGGCCAGGATAGATACCCTCCAGGCCAGGGCCTTCCTAACGTCAGACAGACTTCACAGCATGACTCTGCATGTGCTAGCCCTCCTTCAGTCCCCTGCTCCCCCAGCAGAATTAGTCCTGAGAGCTTTGGGGTCCATGTCGGCAGCGATCAATCTGATTCCTTACGCTTTTCTGCACATGAGGGTTCTACAGTGGATGTTGCAAGTCCAGTGGTCTATCCTACACCACCCCCTAGACTTTCCCCTCAGCAGGGTTTGCAGGAACTCCCTCATGTGGTGGCTTCAATCCCGAGCCCTTCAGGAAGGACGACTGTTATGTCCCTACCTCAGGCCACAGTGTCCATGGACGCCTCCTGCCTAGGGTGGGGGGGGGGGGGCATTGTGAGGACAGGACTGTCCAAGGCACGTGGACTCAGACCGAGACTGTACTGCATATAAATGTCCTGGAGATGAGGGCGATCCTTTTAGTGTTGCAGGCCCTTCATGCCTGTCTTCCTCTGGGGACTATTGCTATCCAGTCAGACAATGTCTGTGGTCTGGTAAATAAAAAAAACAGGGGGGAACCAGTCACTTTGCCAAGAAGCCATGAGAGTCTGGGAATGGGTGATCTCCACCAACTGCTTCCTGTTAGCAACGCACATTCCGGGTCGGTCCAAAATACTGGCGGACAAATTGAGCAGAACTATCCTCTCTCCTTATGAGTGGTCTCTGAACCCTTGTGTAGCGGAACAGATCTTCCTCAAATGGGGTCAGCCTTGCTGTGATCTCTTCGCATAGCCTTCCAACGTGAAGTGCAGCCAGTTTTCTGCTCTAATTCCTCCTTTAGGGGAAGCCCGCAGAGACGCTCTAGTCCATGCTTGGCTGACCGGTCTTCTTTATGCGTATCCTCCACTTCCGATTATGACAAAATGTTTGCAGAAAGCTTGTCTGTTGGGGAGCAAGATTATCCTCATAGGCCCCATTCTGGCCTCGTCAGGTCTGGTTCACCTGCCTGCTGTCTCATCTCATAGCTCCACTGTGGATCTTGGATCCTATTCCCGATCTGATTTCTCATCCCTCGGGAATGGCTTCTCCAAACCTGGATGATCTCAAACTCTCAGCTTGGCTGATCCAGTTCCCAGGACCTCCGGTATCTCTTCCCTAGTCAAGTCTATCCTGGTAGTGGCACATAAACCCTATACCATGGAGATTTACAGTAGCAAATGGAAACTTTTTCCATTCGGGCTTCACAAAAGAACTTGGATCCTTTCACCGCTCCTATTCCAGCGGTACTGGAATTCTTGTCTCATATTTTTCAGCAAGGGGCCAGCTCATCTGCTGTGAAGGTGCAGCTGGCTGTCATTTCCCATTTCCATATTGGGGACAACTTTGGTTCTCTTGCTGCTGCCAGAATTTGTAAGACCTTTCTAAAAGGCACCTTTCTTTTGAGACCCCCTGTTAGAAATTCATCCCTGCCGTGGGATCTGACCTTAGTTCTTCAGGCGTTAGTTGTGCCTCCATTCGAACCCGCAGCTGCCTTTGGTCTGAAGTTCTTGTCATGGAAGACTGCTTTTTTGGTAGCCATTACTTCAGCCAGGAAAGTGTCGGAACTTCAGGCTCTCTGTATCAAACCTCCATACCTTGTGTTTCATAAGGATAGGGTATCTCTCAGGACTAATCCCTTTTTTCTCCTTTTTCTCCCTAAAGTTGCTTCCGAGACTAACTTTAATCAGTCCATTAATTTGCTGGTCTTTTTCCCTAATTTCCAGAACAAAGGAGAATATAAACTTCATTTGCTGGATGTTCACAGCCAGTTACGTTTTTATCTGCACAGGACGGCTGTCTTTCATAAGTCTGATCAACTTTTTGTCTCCTTTGTCAAGTCTTTTCTAGGGAATGACTCTCGCCAGGTGGATTTCGAGTTGTATCCTACAAGCAAGCAGAGTCTGGCTTACCAGAGCCAATGGGAGTTCATGCTTATTCTGCGCGTTCAATGGCAACGTCTGCTGCATTCTGGTCTAGAGTTTCCCTGGATGACATTTGTTCAGCAGCTACCTGAGCATCCTCTCACACCTTTATTTCTCATTATAAACTGGATTTGGTGTCTAGAGGAAGGGCTGCCTTTGACTCTGCAGTGCTCCAGAATATCCTTCCTTAAGGGCCTCCCAAGATTTCGGGTAGCTGGGGACTCTGTCCCACAGGTTGCTGATCAAATGAAGTTAACTACTTCAGATAAAGAAGTTATGTACTCACCATAACATTCCATCTGAGTAGGTAAACTTCATTTGTCAGCAACCGCCCCTCCCTCCTTCCCCCTGACCTTGTTGGTTACTTAGCTGAGTTCGAGGTTCGGACTTATAAGCTTTACTTTGTCTTTGCGTTGGGTGTCTCAGGTTGTTAGTTTGTTTTATCTGCAGGTGGCAAATGTGATCTGAGGATTGGAAGGAGGTTGCAGTGTAGTATGAATAAGGGGGAGGATCTTGGAGCTCGGTTCTTTTTGCTTGGTATGCTGCTGGCTCGGATCCGTGTCGGAACCGAAACCCACAGGTTGCTGACAAATGAAGTTTACCTACTCAGATGGAACGTTATGGTGAGTACATAACTTCTTTTTCAAGACATCCTTGCAGCCATGCTTGAAAGATGGGAGCTCTGTGTTAAGAATCATTGGAAAGAGTGGAAATGCATGAAGTACTACTAAAGATTCAAAAATACTAAGGATCATAGTGCTAACCCTCTTTTGGTCCAGATAAAGTTGGTTTTCCCTTTTTCTGTTTTATTGAATTATTGCTCTAACATCTGTAAGTTGAATCTGAGCAGCAAGTTGTCATGGTGGGCCATCCCCATCTGATTTTTCTCAAGGACTAGGTTGTGTTGTATGCCAATGTGTCATTAAAGTTGTTTCTGAATTCACTTTGAATCATGCCATTAATTTCCCAGTGCTCTATCCTGATATATGTAATATGGGTGAAAAGACTCTACATACCTTGGATGTGCACAGGCAGCTCTAGTACTACCTTGACAGAACAAAGTGCTTTAGAAATGTTGAACAGCTGTTTGTCTTATGTAAGAGATAAGAAAGGTCAACCTTGTCTCTAAGCAAACTACTGCACAATGGTAGTCCTCTGTTTTTGTTTTCTGTGACTCCCACCATGGTAAATGTCTTACAAGCAAGGTTAAGGCTCAGTCAACTTTGAGCCATAGCCTCTTCAATGACAAAATGGAAAAGAGTGGAATCTAGCAGCATTCTAGAGGCTACAACTTGTTCCTCTGTTCATACCTTCACAGAGCAGTATGGCTGGATTCCTTTTCAAGGTTCAGGACAGACTTTGCTAGGAATACAATTCAGGTGTTCCTGGATCCTTGTACTTTCACCACCTAGTTAAGTTTTGAGAATCTACTCAAAATGCCACAGAGGCAATGGGAATGATTAACGTAGTATAGTTAAGCCTTTCTTACCTGTAACAGTAGATGATCAAATTCCTCACCACATCCATGGCAGCACCCACCTGCCATTTCCCAGACTGTGCATAATTAAGGTGGGTTTCAACCTTTTTAATTTGGTGTTTGGATTTGTTTTTATATGTTGTTGTGATTGTGAATTTACTCTTGCTAGATGATTCTTGCTTCAGGTACTTGCCTGTCCTTTGTGGAAGCAAAACTCTTAACATTCACTTGTTACAACTGAAGGCTTCCTTCTCAGGATATGCTTAGTCAATCATCTGTCACGAGAGAGAGAGGGGAGTCTGTGCTTTTGAAAGATGGTCAGTACTAAGTTACTTTGGCAGATATTTATTACTGCCAGGTCTACATCAGTTTATCAAACACACTACTTACCGAACACCTTTTCTTCAAACTCTTAAGTGAAATCTTATTCTGTCAAACGATCATTTCATCGAAGTTTTTCCCAGGGGGAAAAAACAGTTGGCCATCCCAACAACCACACCAAAAACAACACTAAAACCCACCCTGGTTGGGGGGGGGGGGTTGTGCCCCCCCCCCCAACTAAATGTACCAACTACAAGATTGCACTACAGTGGAGAAAAAGGCAAATCCCCAATTTTGGCCCACTTTTTTCCCTGGGAAAGACTTTGCTGAAACTATCGTTCAGTGGAATAAGATTTCACTTAGAGTTCGACAGAGAGGTTTGTTAAGTAGTACGTCCGATAAGTTGATAGGGACCCCTTACTGCATCTGTGGCATCTTGGGTGTCGAACATCTGCTGTTACAGATAAGTAGGACTTTCGCAACTGTACTTTACAAGTAACACCAACAAAGTCCACTTCTATGGCTTACAGACAGATCCAGCTTTATTTCGTATTAAAAAAACAGTAACATTGGTTTCATCTCTGCTACTTAAACTTCATTAGAGTGTAACTGCTAAAGGACTCCCCTTTCATCTTTAAACATGTACCTTCATCATGTAATTAATTTTACTGAATGCAGTAATTACTTGAGGCCTTTTACGTGCACTTAATGAACCTAAATATGAGGTTAAAAATGAAACTAGAGATTTGCTTTATTATCAAAAAGATGCCATCCAAGAATCATACATAATGGCAAGCAGTGGGCAGAATATTAAGTTGAAAATGTTACAACTTTTTTTCTCCTAACATTTGAGAAGTAAATGTGGATTTGTTTGTGCATGTACCGTTCCCATAGCAACTCCCGTCATCTGCCAGACGTATTCACCCTCAAAGAACAAGTCATTTGTTTCTAATACCAAGTCCAAGAAATGTTCTCAGATTGTCATTTCTATATTACTTGTGGAAGATTCCTCAGATACTGTCTAGAAACCATCTTTTTTTTCCAAAAGAGTGAGAAATAACTGAAAATAAATCCCGAATATCTGTGGTGACCAAATGTAATTATTTTTCAAATGCGACTTCTCCGATTTAAAAAAAATGCTAATAATCTTTGAAAATATCTTTGTTCCTTGACAGAATCTTTTGCCATGTGTACTGACAGTTTGTTAAAAGGTTACATTTTAGATCCCCTTACAGGAGCTGTTTATCTTAATGGTGATTTTCAAATGATTTCTGAGTTTTCAGGATCTTGAATATCCTGTGTATAATGGAATGAATGGGTCACTTTGAGAAAGCTGAACACATTTTAATCAGTTGACTCTTGTGTGGATAATGCCTCCAAATACAAAATCGATTTTTCTGCAAGCCATAGCTCTGACTTGATGCATTCACTCCACCAGCACCACATAAACACATCAGTATTGAATGTGTGCTAAAGGCATATTTAGAAAGACTATAAGGCCTGTGGGCTGATTTTAAGCAGATTATTATAAGTAATTTTTTTAACCTTGTGTATGTTTTCATCAAGTATATGTAATGGGCCTTTTGGGGTAGGGAAAACCAGCATCAGTAGGCAGTCACAAGTAATATGTACAGTAGGAAAAGATACGTAGCAGCATGCAAGGTATTAACATATATAGTGCAGAGTAAAATTTAGTACTAGATTTTTTTTTTGAGTATTTGTGCATCTTGCAACATTTTGTGTACTGCATGTAAAGTATTAACATATAGTGTAGAGTAAAATTTAGTACCAGTTTTTTTGAGAGTATTTGTGCATCTTGAAATATTTTGTGTACACCAAGTATAGAAGTGACTTATCCGATATTGGATTGGGTGTGGTGGTTCCAGAAAAAAAAAAAACAGAAGTTATCTCATACTAACGTTAAACATATTTTCCTTGTCATTTTTATTCTGTTGCAGTGTTCACATTTGCATGTGTGTTTCAGAGAAAAAGCATTTCTTTGTTTTCTGATTGGTTTCTTCCAAACTCATGTTTGGTTATTTATTAACTTATAGGTCTTATTCATCCAGTTTGTCCCATCTGTCTGTCAGGTCTTGAACCATTTGTCTGATCCAGTCCAGTATCACTAGTGCTCCAGCCAAGAGCTCTTTAAACGTTTCCCTTTTGTAATTCCTGTTTCTGGTGACTCTTCTTAAATTTCATTTGCTGCCTTCACAAAAGGACCGACTGTGGCTAAGCTAATTGTTCCACATTGATAGTAATTTGTCTGCTGTTTTTCAGATTATAATTTATTAATACTTTGTTTTAGAGATTTTTATCTCGTTATGTCTATTTTTCTTCCAGTGTGTCTTGGAGTAAAGTGCTCTGTCTCATTAGGTCAGTTAATTCTTCCAGTGTACCTTAGAGTTTCCTTACTTTTACCTTGGTTTTCTATGTAGTGTAGGTGAGGTATAATGAACATTTCTGTAGTAGCTTCCCAGAGTATTTAAGGTTTTATATAGTGTTTAAGCTCTCTGTATATTTGGGAGTTTGCTTCTCATTTGGATAGTGTCATACTTCATCTGCATTCTTTTTGATGCATATCTATTCAGATTTATGGGTAAAAATTAATTTTTAAAAGTGTTCAAAGTGTGGCCATAAGATTCCACCCCAAGGCACCCACGAACTTTGTGTTTGGGGCCTGAACATCTTTCGGCTGATTTGTTCTGTTTGCAGAGAATTTGGCCCTCATTCCCTGGCAGATAGAAACAAATTATTCCTTAAAGGACTACTCCAACCTGATTCCTTGGAAGAAAATTCCTAGTCAAGTGATAGAGGTGGAGAAAGTTAAGGAAAAAAGAAAAAGTAAAGGATCCAGAGCACAAGAAAATGGCAGAGGAGTCTGGCTATTCTACAGTTACAGAGATGCCAAGACCCGAGTTCACTTATTTTGTTCCAGAGAAAGGTGTTGGCTCCACCAGCACTGTCAAAACCAGATCCTGTGTAAATCTGTCAAGTGACAGCTCAGATGACATTCAGAAAGACATTTCTTTCAAATTACTTCCAGGCCTCATTAAGCTATCTCCCTTCAGAAGTGTTTTGGATCCTGATTGGGAAGGGATGATGAAGGCTGCCTTGAAGGCACAAATTGAGATGGATGTCCTCTTGCTCCCCTCAGCTTCAAGGGTGGGTTCTTGTTCCTTCCCCATTTCATGTTTCTGCACCAGAGGTGAGATGCCTCCCAGGGCCTGTGTGCCTAACAATGAATGAATCCTCAAACCTCATTGCCAGGTCTGATGTAGCCAACTAGTACAGCACCAAGGCTGGTGGTGAATGGGTCTCAGGATTGACTTTTTGACGTCTAATTTTTGGTGTCAGCTTGTTTGGTACTCACTCCTGAGTCTGAGTCTTTGGCTTTCAATTTATCAGTATCAGTCTCCTGTTAGCCCCCCAGTTTCTTCTTGAGTCACCCCCCCCCCGAGCATCTTACAACTTGTCTGTTAATCAGAGTAGCTGGTCTACTGAAATCTTGCACCAGTAAAATTGGGGTGCTTTGAGGAGCCGAATGCCAACTCTTCTCATACTCGCCTGCTGAGTGAGTCTTTTATGTTGGACATTGATTTGGATGATAAAGGCCCCCCTCTGATCCCTTTCAAAAGATGCCACTTTAGGCAAAGTCCTAGAATTAATGTGGCAGAGGGGATCACCGGCTTTTCAGCCAGTGGGAACCAGCATTGCTACGATCTGTTTGCATTCCCTTTCATCACCAAATGCAGCAACTTTGCCCTTCTCTGTCCAGAAGGACCGTTCTTGAGAGATCCTGTATGACCGTGGCCTTCCAGACTTATATGCATCTTCTCATCTCTGCCCCTGATGTCCAGTTTTTTGCTGACGCAGAGGTGATCCCCATTGCTTCTTTTTGACCTCTCTAGATTTTTCTCCTTGTTAACACATCATGTGAAGAAGCTCCCAAGGCTTCTGGATCCCTGTCCAGATTTTTTTTTCTCCCACCCAACCAGTCAAACTCGCATGGACTTTCCCAATCCCAAATTAACTGCTTGGCTTCTCCAGTTCTGTTAATGACCAAAAGACCCATCCTTATCCCAAAAATTGCATTTGCATTATTTTAGCACTGCAAAGAATCCACTCAAAGTATACCAAAGTAAATAGAAACATTTTTTGATGTGGGCTTGCTCTGTTACTGTCCCCAGTCTTCCCGATGTCTTTCACAGTATTTGACTCGGGCTCTTGTTCTTCCATTAAGGTTAAAGTCAGTCTTGCATCAGTGGTGTTTTTTCATAATGGATTTAACTCTCGTCCCATAACATGTCATAAATTTTGTAAGACCTTTGTGAAAGGGTCCTTTTTGCTGCACCCACCAATTTAACTGATCCCTCCTTGAGACCTTAATTTTCTTTTCTTAGCTTTAACAAAAAGCCATTTTGAGCCAGCTTCTTCTGCACTGGAATTTCTGTCTTTGGAAACACTGTATTTGGTAGTTGTCACTTCTGGAAGAGTTCCTGAATTACAGGCTTTATCTTCTATTCCACCTTATCTAATTTTTTGTAAGGGCGGACTATAACCCTTTAGTCCCAAGTTTGGATCAAAATCTAATTTAAGTTGGCCGGTTAATTTGCTTGTGCTCTTCCAAATCCATTCTAACAAAGGCAGCTAAGATTCTGTCTGTACAGAACTAAATCATTCAGGGAAAGATGCATGGTCATTTATCTTGCTGCTAATAAACAAAGGAGGAAATGTTCTAAAGTTAGTATCTAGATGGTCATCTGATGGCATCTCTTATATTAGTCTGTCTCGTAAGTCTTGGGTTAAACCAAGTGCTTAACGTTTTCAGGTTTCAACTTTACTTAAGAAGTTAACTTGAGTGTTTCTGCCATTTCACACTGAGCTGATCGGAGGAAGGCCACTGAGCAAACTGATCTGTGATATATAACATTAAGTATCCTGTTTTTTTGCTTATTTGCTTATTTTTATGAGTTATTTATAGCACTTTTATTGTCTGCAATTACTTTTCTGGCTAGTTTCACTGTGTGAGGTGTTAAATAGAAGTTTTCTGCATTTGTTAAGCATCTGGTTGGGTTTGTTATTTTTCTAATACTTGGTGACTTTGCACTTGCCCGCCCCTACTGTATATTTGATCTGGGACACTCCTCCCAGTCTAGTGTCATTACCTCATTCTACCTAATCCGGGGAGAACATTTGAGAAGGCCAGCCTACGTAGTTTCTGCTCCTCCTTTCCCCTTTCCACTTTACCAAAAAAAAAATAAATAAATTTTAAGCTTATTTCCTGCCTTTCCTGTAAGTCGTATAGTCCAGATACAGATTTTCTGTATCCAGGATGGTTTGTAAGCTTCTGAGCCCCCATGCCTTTCTGTGTTGGAGGGAAGCCTTCTAGCTTCATTTTGTTTCTTAGAACTAGCCATTTTTTAGTTCCGGCACTCAAATCTGTTTCTTGGAGCTCAGCACTTGTTCAGAACTCATTGTAAGCACTAAATAAGCTACAAATTACTACAGCACTCAACTTTCCTCACTTGTCTAGAGGAAAACAGTTTTTAGTACTTAATAAATAAGCACCTATCCAGGCATGTCTAAGGGTCAGTTCCCAGTGTTTTCTCCTGTCTACCTGATGAATCTGAGAATCTTGAGGCAGTGCAGCAATTGCCTCATGTACAGAGACAACCCCCTCTCCTCCTACCACCCAATACTACAACCTGTGAGAGATGCACTTTTATATAGCCAAACTGGAAGCAAAGCTCTGTTCACCCAAGACTGGACTAGACAGTCAAGAGGAGAAGGTAAACACTTGCACCACACCACACTCATCACATAGTCCCTCAAAACCTACACCACCAAAACACACACCTTCATTCGCAGAGGCTCTCAATAAAAATCTACCCAAGCATCAGGGACCTCCAAAGCAGAAACGCAAGCAACCTTCAGCCCCCAACACAACCCAAATGCCACATAGCCCACAAACTCATTGTCACTCAACCACAGCCCATAAGGCATAACAACGTACCCAACATTCTAGTCCTAGGTGACTCTATAGTCAGGCACACTGATGTTCCACTAACCAGGCTAAACAAGGAGAAAGTATCAGCTGCCTGTCGGGTGCCAGGATCCGCCACATAACGCACGCACTCGGGTCACTCCACAACACGTACAAATATAATTTGTCATTGTCCATGTTGGTGTGAATGACCTGAGACGTTCCTCCCTGGACTACATGAAAAGAGACATATGGAGAAGCTGTCCAACCTTGTAGCCCAGGCAGGTATGACTCTAGCCCTGAGTAGCATCCTGCCATCACCCAGAATAATACCACAGTACAAGGACAAAATGATTGACTTCAACAATTGGCTAAGCTTCTGGCGTCATTCTAAGGGGATCCCAGTATCTATCTGCCTGAGATGACATGATCGAAAAACCACAATGCTTTGCCAGAGATGGCCTGCACCTGTCGCCCTTGGGATTCCGGATACTGGCTAAGGCTCTTGCCATCCCTATAGTGCCTTTTTTAGGCAAGGATCAAATGACAAATTCACCACCGTAACAGGTACAAGCAAGCAAAATCTGAGGGTAATGCTACTCAATGCTAGAAGTCTAAACCTCAAAATGCACTAACTTGAGGCACTTTTTAAAATGGAGAACATCAACATCTGTGTAGTGACAGAGACCTGGTTCAAGGCTCCATGGAGCACCCCTGCATTACCAGGCTACAATTCATACCACACCTTTTGGCCACCTAACCTGGACCGAAACACTAAAGGCAGAGGCGTGTCCATATTCATTAAGGATATCCACACCTCTAGGCTAGTTTCTCAGGATAATGCATCCGAGATTATCCAAGTGCAACTAGCTCTGGGCAAGACCGCAATCCAAATTGTAGCTTGCTACAGATCCCCCACCATGCCCCAGGATTCCCACTTCTCACTTCTTGATGCACTGGAAAATATTAGGGTACAACCTAACACTTTAATAATGGGCGATTTCAACTACTCCACCATTAACTGGGAAAACTACTCATGTACCAGTTCTTGTGCTCAACGTTTTCTGGAATTCATAAATTCCAGTGCCTTGGATCAAGTTATCCACACCCCTACCAGGGGCAGCAATATCTTAGACCTGGTCATTACCAACATGGGCAACCGGTGTTCCACACCAGAGGTCATTTCCTTGTTGGTCAGATCCGACCACAAGCTAATGACCCTAGACATCCACATCCCACCCCCACCCACCATTAGGGAAACCACCGTAAAAAATTTCTCCAAAGTCAACTTCACGCTTCTTAAGACAGAAGTGGCAAACTTCACGACACCCATGCTGACGGACAATAGAGGTACAACTGAATCCTATACAAATGCACTTTATAAGCACTTATACGAGTGCATGGATCGTGCAATCCCTAACAGAACCAAGATGCTATTCTCCAAAAAAGGAAGCCAATCTGGTGGTCCCCTGTCATAAACTCTACAACAGAAGAAATAAACTGTTGCAAAACGAGTAAATTCCCATGATTGGAGGAACTTCCTGGTCAGCATCAGTAAGAAGCGGAGATCCCTCATAAAATCCTCCAAAGCTAGCTACGAAAACAAAATCGCCACTGATTTTCACAACCACAAAGCATTCTATAGCTATGTCAAGAATCTCAATGACAACACTCAGATCGTCTCTTAGTTACAGCACAATGGCACTAAATATATAGAACCAACTGATATTGCCAACATCCTGGCAGATAGGTTCAGTGCTAACTTTACCCCTCTCTCACCCCACCCCCTTAAGGGCCCATATCTATACTGGAAGAATGCAGAGTTCCTGTAATCACGACTGCACAATTAAAAAGCACACACTCCAAAGCCAAGAACCCAGCATCCATGAGACCTGACAACATCCCAGGCTGCGTTCTACATGAACTACTGAACGAACTGGCACCTCACCTAAGTACCATGTTCAATCATAGCCTCACCTCAGGCTTTGTACCCACTGAATGGCACACAGCAACTGTTATCCCACTCCACAAACTGGGAGCGACCACGGACACCGGGAACTACTGCCCCATTAGCCTGACTAGCCTGGTCTGCAAGGCTATGGAACGTAACACCATGGAACTTATAAACAATGACATTGGTAATCTCCAAACTCTGGACCCTACCCAGTTTGGGTTTGTAAAAGGCAGATCATGTCTCCTAAACCTGATAGACTTCTTTGAAGCAGTCACCAAAGCTGTAGATAAGGGTAAGGTGGTTCACACACCCTAGACCTCGCCAAGGCTTTCAACACCATCCCCCACTCAAGAATTATAGATAAACTCACTAAACTAGGTGCAACTCCCTATGTCACAAGATGGGTTGCCAACTGGCTCACTGACAGAACCCATACTGTGAAAGTAGCAGACTCTAAATCCAACTTCTGACCAGTGACAAGTGGAGTCCTACAGGGTTTAGTCATGGGTCCTCTCCTGTTTGGTATCTACTGTTTGGTATCTACTTCTTTGAAGTACAGGCTAACACAGAAGGTCTTTGGCTAACAAGGTTCGCAGATGACTGCAGACTAGGAGCCATAATCAAAATTCCTAATGTGGACATCATACAGAAGGGCCTCACTGAGACAGATGCCTGGTGTCAAAGCCATGGCTTAAAGCTCAATGCCAAAATGTGCATAGTCATCCCTTTTGGTAAAATCTCTGTACCCATGAACTACCACATAGGCGCTAGTCTACTTAACACTGAAAGTGTGATGAGACCTCGGGACCCAGGTGCAACAGTTGTCTCTACTTTGCTAATCACATCGCCACAGTAGTCAGGAAATCCTGTGTGGCACACCTCATCACAAAAGGTTTCTCATCCAAGAAAAAAGAGGTCATTGTTCCCCTCTCCTCATCACTCATTAGATCCATTCTAATGTACAACGCCCCTTTTGGTATGTACCTCACAAGACCTCTGCAAAAACTGGAAAGGCTGCAGAAATACCTCATAAAGAGGATTACTGGCCTCAAACAGATGTCCTACTAAAGATATAGATGGAAATCACGGGATCACTTGTCTGCTGCTCTGCTGTACAGGGGCACAGGAAAATAATTTTCTTGGATGGTGAAAACCAGGGTACCGTTTGGCTAGGCTTATATAGGCCATAGGGCCTATAGCCTAGTTAGTCCTCTGTGGATGAAACTTGTGCTGCAGCAACTTGGACTACATGGGTACACCTTTGCCTGTGTCAGTGACAACAGGTAGCACACACATATTTGGTTCTGGAAAACGAGAAGGCTGTGGTTTCTATTCCCACTGCAAATTAGTTACAGATACTGCTGTGCAGCACTGCGGAGGATGCTGCACTCCTGAGCATGTCATCTTTCAGATGAGATGTGAAACAGAAGTCCGATCTACTTGAGCAGCTGAGGTGGATGTAGAAGATCCCATGGCACCTATCAAAAAAAGGAGAGGAAGCTCCCTAATGCCCCAGCCAAATTTTCCCAAGTAGTAGAAATACCACTTTTGGTCTCCCCTGAAAAGAGGGTACTATCCTAGTGGGACAAATCTGTTCAACAAAAAGAAAATAAAAATGAACTATAAATAAAAATGAGCATTAAACTGGACGTAATATTCTGTTCCAGGGCTTCCTTTGGAACCATAGTCGTATTGTGAATCCCACCCAAGGTAGTAGGTAGGTTGGTATTCAGATGCAACAGTCTGAGCGGACTGGATGAATAGAATGTGGATGTTACATACTTAACACATTGCTGGATCCTTTTATCATGCTGAGTTCATTGATGTCCCTCTCTCCATCCCCTCTTCCAAGATGTCATTCCCTGAGGGATCTGAAGGATGATCTTTGATCTTTCTCATAAGTATAATTTTTGTGTGTAGATGACAGTCTGAGGAGGGTCTCCAGCCAGAGGAATTATGGGAGGGAAAGTTTAAGGAGCTTGGCACTGGAGCACTAGTAACGCTTAATCAGATCCAACAAGCAGCCCAAAGACAAGTCTTGCAGTCCAGTATAAAATGATCCATCGTTACACTGTGTATGTAATTTCTGTTTTATTCAAAAGCAAGTACTGTTGCTTAAGATAGGTTGAAGATGTTTGCTGAATATTTTTTAGAATCTGCATAATTTTGTCAACCCATCGCTTTTGCATCATTGTTTCTGCCAAATATTACCTTCCTTTTCTGTCTAGCTCTGGCATACACACCCCCTATTGCAGAGAAGTAAAAGTCAAGTTAAATTCCATGCCCCTTCCATGTATGCTTTTACAAGAACCTGCTGCTGGCTGTATTAGTCCATTGATGCTATGAAACTTCTAACATGTATGTGAGTGTCTGGTTCTCAAGTTTTAAGCTGCAGTCATACTTCAGGATTACACCCTTTTACACACAAATACTGTGATGTTCTTCGTGTTTCACTGTTGCAGTCATCACACTTGGGTTATCTGGCTGCAGGTAGCCCTCAGTTGGCCCGAATACCAGAGTCGTGGGATTTCTGCGTCTGATGCTCTCTCTTCTTCCATGACGTCAGGTCGTCAGGGGTATAAAACAGGCAGCCGATGCCATTACATCAGTTTTTCTTGCAGAGAAAGAGCCCAAAGCAGTTCACAAGTGCCGGTCGGTCGCTATCTGAAATTGTCATTTTTCGAGTTTCAAACCTGAAGTCTTCTAAAGCTAAGTATCCCATTGGGGATTCTTTTTTCTTGCTCTAAACGATGTCAGGTAAAGTTAACAGTTGTCTTGCCTGTGGAAAGCAAATATCTCACAGAGATTTTCATTCTTACTGCGTCGCCTGTTTAGACCCAGTCCACGACATCCCTCGCTGTCGGTTTTGTGCCTTGTTTAACGCCCAAACCATGCGTTGGGCTATTTTTGTCGCTAAATTATTTCGCTCTCATTCTTCATTTTCCGAAGTGGCTTTGATAAGCCAACCAACTACCGATCTTCCGAAAAAGCATAAAGACAGACCGCATAGGTCCAAACCAGTCGAAGATGTTTCCGTTAAGCTAGTCGCCTGTCCGCAGGTATTCAGTGAGGCATCTTTGCAGCCCCTGATGCCCGCTTCTACAGATTCGCAGGCCTCTGCTGAGACCCATTCGGAGTCTGGTATGCCGCAAGATGTTTCTTCGACTCTGGAACCTGTGGATGCCTCTACCTTGGATGGGTCCGGAGCCGCTGTGCAGGCACCGGCTTCTGAGGTTGTATTCCAACCTACCAACGTTTGCATTAAACCGACAACTTCGTTTTAAGCTAAAACTACCATGTTTCTCAGGCCCAAAGTATGCACTACGCCTAGAAAACTGGCCAAAGCGCATGCTCAAGATCCCATGCCACAAAAACAAATGCTTAGAATGGCTGAAGACCTTATCACCCTAATTAGGGGAAGCCAGCCTTCCCCTGCTAAGAGACAAAGAATTGAGTTTCTTTCTGATTCTACAGACCAGGAGTCTGATGACTCTGACCCTTCTGATTACCAGGACATACCCTTATCAACCTTTGAGGATTCAGATGCAGAGGAATCTATTCCTTCTGCCTCCCCTCCAGAGGATTTTTCGTTTGGTGAAACCTTGCATACTTTGAGAGCATTTCCGCTGGGAATGCCAGGGCTATCCTCCATTCAAGAGACTCAGAGAATTTTGAGTTGCCTTAGCACAGGCCTCTAGCTATACCCCCTGTCCTGGGTGTTGTAGATGTCTTCATGGAATCCAGTCTTACTCCAGACACTTCACCACTGGCCCCTAGAAAACCTGACTGGTACTACAGAGTACCTGATTCTCACAAATTTCTATTTAAGAATCCTACTGCGGGTCCAGAGACCATTTCCCAGGGACCTAAAGGGATTAAGGCTACGACAGCCAAAAACACTACTCCTTCAGACAGGGATTCCAGAGCTTTAGACAGATGGGGTAAGAAGGTGTATACCTCTACAACTCTTGCCATCAGGGCATTGACTTGCCAGTTTCACATGTTGAAGTACCAGCAACATATTATGGAACAAATTAAACAAAAAAATGGTTTCTCCAGATTGTGCAGAAAATAAAGATTTACAAGAGTTAATGCATTCTGCAAACCAAGTTAGTAAGCATATTTTGCAGTGCAGCTTTGATGCCATAGAAGCATCTTGCAGGGCTGCAGTTGCTGGGTCTGTACTGAGAAGGCATGCTTGTCTGAAGGAACAAACCTTGCCAGACCATGTCAAATCAAAATTACTAGATGCTCCTTTAAATCAGGACAGTTTGTTTGGCACCAAAGAGGTTCTTAAAAAGATGGAAGACAAAGCTAAATCTGTGGGAACTGTTAAAGAATTCTTACAAGTGCAACCACCTAGATTCAGTAGGCATTGGACTTCTAAAAATTGGTCCTTTCCAACCCCTTTCAGGCCTTCTCAGTCCAAACCCAGGGGAGCCAGACCACCAAGACTGCAGTCTCAGGGTATGAAGAGATAAAAACAGGGAGCGGCAAGCCACCCCCTTATGAAAAAAGTTCACAATGACTTTTCAATTATCCTTCCTAGCCCTGTCCAACTACTTGCACCCCTAGGAGGAAAACTTGCCCTTCATGCCAAAAACTGGATGTCCATTACTCAGGACCGATGGGTTCTAAACATTGTTTCCCAGGGGTACAGATTCTACTTACATTCCCTGCCAACCCCAAGTGGGTTTCCAGACCTTCCTCCAAACCAGTGGGCAAAGGCTCAAAACCAAGTACTTTCCCTGCTCAATATCAGGGCCATTCAACCTGTTCCAGTAGAACAAAGGGGGCAGGGTTTCTATTCCAGACAGTTCCTGGTGCCCAGAAAGAGGGCTCTTAGCACCAAATCCTGGATCTATCAATTCTCAACACTTTTCTGGTGGTTCCAAAATTCAAAATGCTTACCCTGCAACAGCTTATACCCTATGCTAGCCAAGAATGCCTGGTTAGTCACCCTAGACTTAAAAGAAGCTCATCTGCACATCCCCATAAGGGAGTCTTGCAGGAAATATCTATGCTGCAAGGCAGACTCTGTGTACTGTCAGACCTTTGGACTTCCCTTTGGCTTATCTACTTCGCCCAGGGTATTCAAGTGCCTGGCTCCAGCCATTGCATACTGCAGGCAGAGAAATATCCAAATTTTCCCATACTTGGAAGATTGCCTGATTCAGGCGGGGACAGTCAGAAATTCCGACTTCAGCACCTGACATTTGTAAAAAGACTCCTGTCTTAATTGGGGTACACCATCAATGAAAAGAAATCGACAACTGGTGCCCAGTCAAAAAAATGTATTGCTGGGAGCAAGCTTGAACACAACTTCCCAGATGGCATTCCTCAATCCAGAAAAACAGATTTATTTGACAAACAACTTCAGTCTACTGGCCACCCAAACCCAGCTATCTGCAAGCCCTAAGGTTCAGGTGGACCTCTTTGCCTCCCCTGAGTACCACCCCGAGTACCACCCGTTGAGCAAATTTTGCACCGGGAACCCCTCACAGCAGGACCTGGAAGGTGGATGCCTTATCCTTCAGATGGAAAAACCTCTCAATTTATGCCTTCCCCCTCTGCTTCTCCTCTCAAAGGTACTACTCAAGCTTAGACAGGACAGCCCAAGGGCAATTCTTATTGCCTCAGACTGGCCATGCCAGCACTGGGTACCCACTCTTATGCAGTCTGACAACAGTGCCACTTTGGCACCTTCATCAGACACCTTCCCTGCTATCTCAGCAGGAGGTACAGATTTTGCATCCACAGCTGCAAACACTAAACCTCGCAGGCCTGGCTTTATCCCCTGAATACTCCACCAGCAACCCTCAGCAAACAGGTGCTGGACGTCATTCTTGAGGCCAGAATGTCTAGTACTAGGAAATCCTATGCTGAAAAATAGAAAAGATATTGTTCTTGGAGTCAGTCTCAAGGAAAGGAAACAACTGTGCCCTCCTTGCCTCAAATCCTGGATTTACCTAGCAGAGCTACTCCAGAGAGGCCTATCTTCCTCCTCCATTAATATTCATGCCTCTGCCATCTTAGCTCATTATAATACTGAGCCACCTCTATTCTCTCACCCTCTCATCAAACAGTTCCTGAGAGGGGCTAACAACTTAAGGCCCCCTAGGAGAGCACCCACCCCTGTCTGGGGCCTTAACTTTGTACAGGAAAAGCTCACGCTTCCCTCTTTTGAACCTGCGGCTTCAGCAGAGTTAAAATTCCTTTCTTGGAAAACAGCCTTGCTTTTAGCCATTACCTCAGCTAGAAGAGTGTCTGAGTTACAGGCACTAATGGCTGTGGAACCCTTCATTTTCCATGCTGACAGGCTTTCCCTCAGGACTAACCCATCCTTTATGCCTAAGGTGGACTCCAGTGTGCCTCTAAACCAAGCCATCCATTTGCCAACCTTCTTCCCTAATCCTCAAAATAAAGGGGAAAGGATCCTGCACTCCTTGGACGTGCACAGACAGCTCAGGTTCTACCTTGACAGGACTAAACCTTTCAGAAAATCTGACCAGCTGCAAGTCAGCTTTGCTACAGGTGCAGAGGGCAAGGCCATTTCAAAGCAAACCATTTCCAAATGGATAGCACACTGCATCCATTTCTGCTACAAGTACCATGGAATACCTACACTACAGGGGATCAGAGCGCATTCCACTAGGGCTACTTCCACCTCTACAGCATTTCTCAGGGTGGTCCCCACCAGGGACATCTGGAAGCTGCAACCTGGAGTTCTGTACACACCTTCACCAAGCATTACCACTTATCTATTTTTTCTAAATCCAGAGCTGGATTTGCTTCAGCAGTCTTACAAGGCCTGCTAGCCAGCCCCAACTCCTCTTGACTGCCTCCACCCTTCCTCAGCTTTGGGAATCAACCCAAGTATGATGACTGCAACAGTGAAACATGAAGAACATAATACAGTTGTGTACATTTAACATAAATGTAGATGTTAGAGTGTATTCACTGTTGCAGTCCTGGTTTCCCTCCCTCCAGCCCCCTGTTTTTCTCTATCCTTTCTACCTATCCTCTATATGGCCATTTTTTTATGGCAGTGGTATTTACTTTTTACTGGTGTTCCACACCATATACTAGCTTCCTATTTGGGGGACTCCTGACATCTAGGGCAAGAAAAACTGATGTAACGGCTGTTCTTCGTGTTTCACTGTTGCAGTCATTACATTTGGGTAATCTGCTGACAGGTTCCCCTCAGTCAGCCTGATTAACAAAGTCTTGGGTTCTGCGTTGGTTGCTGTCCCTTCCATGAGGTCAGGTCATCAGGGGTATAAAACAAGCATCCGACGCCATTACATCAGTCTGTCTTGCTGTGCGGTGCCCGATGCAGAAGCAGTTCGTAAGTGCCGGTCGGCTGACTCCTGAAATTTACATTTTAGAGTTTCAGAACCGAAGTCTTCAACTTAAAGCTAAGTACCCTGTTGGGGAAACTTTTTCTTGCTTCTTACCGATGTCAGCAAAAGTTAAGAATTGCATTACTTGTGGAAAGCAAATACCTCACAAAGATTTTCATTTGTACTGTATTCCTTGCCTAGGCCCTGACCACGACATATCTTGCTGTTGGTTTTGTGCTTTATTTAATCAGCGCACTAACTGTCTGTACATTTTTGCCTCTAAATATTTCAGTTCTCTGTTTAATTATCCAGAAATGTCAGTTAGCCATCTGACTAATGAGATTCCGAAAAAACATAAAGATAGAGACAGGCCGCCGAGGTCCAAAACTGCTGACACTTCTAAGCCAGTCACCAGTTCGCCGGTACTCAGTGAGGCACTTTCGCAGCCCCTGATGCCTGCTACTTCTGATTCGCAGACCTCTACTGAGAGCCATTCGGAGTCTGGTATGCCGCAAGATGCTTCACCTATGGAACCCCATCCCCACGGATGTCTCTACCTTGGATGGGTCCGGAGCCGCTGTGCAGGCACCGGCTTCTGAAGGTGTATTCAGGCCTACAGACTTGCATATTAAATAGACTCCACTTTCATTACTAAGGGCTAAATCTAGATCTATGTCTAAAAAACTGATGCCCAGGCCCCATGTTTAGGCCCCTCTGCCTAAAAAACAAATGATCAAAATGGCTGAAGATCTAATTACTCTAATCAGGGGTAGTTAACCCCCCCCCCCCCCCCCCCCACAAGAGGCCTAGTGCTGAGCTTGATTATGAATCTTCTGATCAGGTTTCTGTTTCTTCTGATTCTTCTAATGACCTGGATTTGTCCATACCTACTTATGAGGATTCTGATGCAGAGGATTCCATTCCCTCTGCTTCTCCTCCTGAGGATTTTTCTTTTGGGGAAACTTTACATACCTTAAGGGAGCATTTCCACTGGGAAAATCAGGAATTTTCTGATTCAGAAAAGAGGCTTAGGGATTTCCTTCTTACCTCAGCATAGGCATTTGGCTATACCACCTGTACTAGACATTGTTGATTGTGTTTTCAGAATCCAGTATGGCCCCTGATTCCCTGCCTCTGGCTCCTAGTACACCTGACAGGTACTACAGGGTTCCTGAGTCTCAAGTTACTTTTCAAAAATCCTTTTGCAGATCTAGAAACCATTTCTCAGGGGACCAAGGGCATTAAGGCTTCTACTGCTAAAAATCCTACCCCTTCTGATAGAGACTCCAGGGCACTGGATAGATGGTGTAAGAAAGTTTATACTTCTGCAACCTTGGCAATCAGGGCTTTAAACTGCCAATTGCACATGTTAAAATATCAACAGCATATTATTGGACTGCTTAGACAGAAAATGATGTTGATTCCTGACTGTGGAAAATAAAGATTTACAGGGTTTATTGCATTCTGCTGAACAAGTTGGAAAGCGTACTTTGCAATGTGGTTTTGATTCTTTAGAGGCCTCCTGCATGGGCTGCTGTTACTGGGTCCATGCTTAGAAGGCATGCTTTGCTTTAGGAGCAATCTTTGTCTGATGATGTTAAAGCAAAATTGTTGGATGCTCCTTTAAATTAGGACCGCCTGTTTGGTAATAAGGCTGAAGAAGTTCTAAAAAAGATGAAAGATAAAGCTAAATCTATGCAAAATGTTAAAGATTTCTTAAAAGTGCAACCTCCAAGATTTAGTAGGCACTGGCCTACTAAGAACTGGTCTTTCTCCAGTTCTTTCCAGATCCTCTCAAACCAAACCCAGACGCACCAAAAGCGCCAGGTTTCAGTCCCAGGGGACTGTCAGAACTAAGCAATGGGGGGCCTCCACTTCCAAATCTGGAAATAACAAGGCACCCCCCCCCCATGGTAAACAGTCTCAATGACTTCCTTTTAAAATTACCAAGCACTTACCTTTTAGCCGCCCCCTTGGGGGAAAGATTGCTCTTCATGCAAGGAACTGGGAACTCATAACCCAGGACAAATGGGTTTTAAATATAGTGTCCCAGAGATACAGATTTCATTTCCACACGTTGCCAACACCAAATGGGTGGCCAGACCTGCCCCAAATCAGTGGGCAGAGGCTCAAAAATAAGTTCTTTCCCTCTTAAACATGGGGGCTATTCAGCCAGTACCAGAAGGGGTAAAGGGACAAGGTTTCTATTCCAGGCTTTTTCTGGTACCCAGGAAAGACTAATCATGATGTCCAATTCTGGACCTGTCTAAACACCTTTATGGACATTCCTATCCTGGACCTTTCTGTCTTAAACACCTTTATGGTGATTCCAAAATTCAAGATTCTAACTCTTCACCAGTTTCTTCCTATGCTAGGCAAAGATGCCTGGTTGGCAACTCTAGATTTAAAAGAAGCATGCCTGCACATCCCAATCAGGGAATCTTGCAGAAGATACCTACGCTTCAAAGCAGGCTACTTGTATTATCAGTTCTCTGCACTGCCCTTTGGCTTGTCGACTGCACCCAGGGTATTCACAAAGTGCTTGGCTCCAGTTGTTGCATTTTGCAGGCAAAGAAATATTCAGATATGTCCATACCTGGACGATTGTCTAATTCAGGCAGAAAACCAGGGCATACTTCTAAATCTGGCGTTTGTAAAAAAAAAAGGGTTCCATCTTGTCCTGGGGTACACCATAAACAAAAAGAAATCACAACTGGTACCTTCTCAACAGATTACATTCCTGGGTGCAAGCTTGAATACAACTGCCCAGATGGCTTTCCTCACGCCAGAGAAGCAAATTCATTTGGTAACATAGTTCAAACAAGTGGCTACAAAACCCCTGCTATCTGCAAGCCAAATACTGCAAGCTTTGGGGTTCATGGCCTCCTGCATTCTTCTAATTCCATATGCAAGACTGCATATGAGGAAACTACAGTGGTACTTAAAAAGTCTATGGAGTAAACATTGTCACAGCCTGAAAACAATGATTCCTATCATACCTTGCCTACGCCTGGAATTCCTATGGTGGGCAGAGGCCTGCCACCAAAACAAGGGACTGCCATTCACACTACCCCTGCCGCCCAAACCCTAACTACAGATGCATCAGACTATGCATGGGGGGCTAACTTGGCAGGGAAGTGCATTCAGGGCAAATGGAACCCAAATCAAATGTACCTACATATCAATCAAAAATAATTTTTAGCTGTACAGAATGCTCTGACAGCCTTCAAGGACTACATTCTTCCAGGACAACTAATGGTACAGACGGACAACACCACAGTTATGTGGTACATAAGCAGGGGGGTACACATTCCTACCCCCCCTGCAGACTAGCCATGGCATTGTGGAACACAGCCTTGAGCTACCAGGTGTACCTACAAGCTCAGTTCCTGCCAGGAAAATTTAATACACTGGCAGACGGACTAAGCAGAAATCTCATGGACCCACACAAGTGGAAACTGGAACCACAGATTTTCAACATGTTGACAAGCAAATGGGGGAGCCCAGACATATATCTATTTGCCTCCTCCCAGAACTACCAGTTGGAAAAGTTTTGCACAAGGACTCCCCACAAAAAAGCCTGGAAAGTGGATGCTCTGTCCTTCAGCAAGAATAACCTCAGTCTACACCTTTCCCCCTCTGCCTCTGCTCTCCAAAGTTCTGCTAAAAGTCAAACAGGACAGACCAAGAATGATTTTGATTGCTCCAAACTGGCCACGCCAACACTGGTATCCACTCTAGTGCAGTGTCGCAAATGTCTCCATGGCACCTGCCTCAGACCCCTTCCTTGCTGTCTCAGCAGGAGAACCAAATTCTGCACCCTCAGCTTCCAACATTGATCCTTGCAGCCTGGCTAATCACTTAAATTCACCCTTATCATCCCTCAACAAACCTGTGATGGATGTCATCTTGGAGGCGAGAAGAGCTAGAACTAGAAAATCTTATGCTGACAAATGGAAAAGATTCTGTGCCTGGAACCAATTTTTAGGGATGAGCACAGCAGCTCCCAATTTACCTCAGATTTTGCAGTACTTAATTGAGATGCTTCACCAAGGGCTTGTCTTTTTCCTCTATTAAAATCCACAGTATAGCTATTTCAGCTCACTATAACACAGAATCACCCCTCTTCTCTCATCCCCTGCTCAAGTAGCATCTCAGAGGGGCAAAGAACTTGAGACCACCCAGGAGAGCTCCTACCCCTGCCCTGGGACCTTAACTTTGTTTTGGAGAAGCTCATTCTACCTCCTTTTGAGGCAGCTGCTACTGCAGACTTAAAATTTATTTCTTGGAAAACAGCCTTCCTTTTAGCAATCTCTAGCATCTAGAAGGAGATCTGAGTTACAGGCTCTTATGGCAGTGGAGCCTTTCATCATCTTTCATGCGGACAGGGTATGTCTGAGGACCAATCCATCCTTCATGCCCAATGTGGTTTCCAGTGTGGCTCTTAATCAGTCCATTCATTTGCCAACCTTCTTTCCCAATCCACAGAACAAAGGAGAATGGATTCTGCATTCCTTGGATGTGCACAGAGAACTTAGATTCTACTTGGACAGGACTAAATCTCAAAGAAAATCTGAACAATTGCTGGTAGCATTTGCTGCAGGGGCAGAGAGGAAGGCTATTTCAAAACAAACCATTTCTAAATGGATAAGCCATTGCATTCATTTCTGCTATAAGCGCCATGGAAAACCTATCCCTCAGGGGATCAGATCTCACTCCACCAGGGCTGCATCCACTTCTGCAGCCTTTCTCAGAGGTGTTCCAACCAGGGATATTCTAGAAGCTGCTACCTGGAGTGCTGTGCATACTTTCACCAAGCAGTATCATTTACCAATTTTCTCTAACTTCAGAGCTGGCTTTGCCACTGCTGTCTTGCAGGGCCTTATAACTGGCTCTAATGCTGTATAAACTCCTCCTCCCAACCGTAGCTTTGGGAATCTACCCAAATGTAATGACTGCAACAGTGAAATGGGAAGAACATAGTACAGTTGTGTACACTTAACATAAATGTAGATGTTCAAGTGTATTCACTGTTGCAGTCATGGTTACCCTCCCTCCAGCCCCCTACTTTATTCTGGCTATACCTCTACTTTCTTTTACTATGCTTAAAATCCTTTTTGGTGTATTTGCTTTTGGTTGGAGGTATATTTTTGTGTTTTAATTTTATTTGCTTCCCATTAAGGGGGCACATGACATCTTGGGCAAGACAAACTGATGTAATGGCATCAGATGCATGTTTTATACCCCTGACGACGTCATGGAAGGAAGGGACAGCAACCAATGCAGGACCCAAAACTTTGTTAATCAGGCCGACTGAGGGCAACCTGCCAGCCGATTACCCAAATGTAATGACTACAACAGTGAATACACTCTAACATCTACATTTATGGTAACTGTACACAGCTGTACTTTTTCATGGAAGAAGCGACAGCATCTGCAGGAATCCCAAGACTCTGGTATTCGGGCCAACTGAGGGCTACCTGAAGGCAGATAACCCAAGTGTGATGACTACAACAGTGAATACACTCTAACATCTACATTTATGGTAACTGTACACAGCTGTACTTTTTGTTACCTGTTTGCATTTGTTTATTTATTGCCTTCATTGTGCTGACTACCCTCTTTGTCCCTTGTCTTAACAGTTCTGTTCTCCATATTTCTTTGCTTTTTATTTTTCATTCAGGCTTCATTCATATTCATCTAATTGTGACTTACCTTTCCCTTCTACTCTTTTTGTAAACCTTTCCCCTTAACTTTATTCCAAAAAGGTCCATGTCCCCAAAATAACTCGTCTGTTTTCCATATGTTGAGGTAATTTTTTCTGTTTTTCTGGTACATTTCTGTATTCCACTCCTTAATTTTCCTTTACCACTGTGGAGTGTACTCCTGTAACCTCTGTACTGTATTTATTTAAATTTAACTGCATACCTAGAAGTCCGGACCCTTCATCACCACCCCATTCACCAGCTACACTATTCTTTTCTCCTGCCTTAGCCACACATCCCCATGCAAACCCCCTCATACACCATCTCTGTTTTTATTCCTGCACATTGTGGTTTGTGATTGCTTCATCTTCAGCTAGTGCACAAATTATTTCTCATTTCCAGTGATTAGCATATGATCTACTTCTCATAAATGCAATTTGGTGGTCCACATGTGAACTACTTCTCATAAATGCAATTTAGTCCTCTGTTAATCCACTGACAAGATCGTTCCAACCTTTTTCATCAGTACCGTGTCTTAACATCTATAATAAGTACAAATATGACACAGTCATTGTCCATGCTGGTGTGAACGACCTGAGACGTACCTCCCTGGACTACATGAAAAGAGACATAGAGGAGCTCTCTGATTATGTAGCCCAGGCAGGTATGACCCTGACCCTGAGCAGTATCCTTCCTTCACCAAGAATGATGCCACAATATAGAGACAAGATGATCAGCTTTAACAATTGGCTTAATGTCTGGTGTCATTCAAAGGGGATCCAGTGTCTGTCTGCCTGGGATGACATGCTTGACAAGCCACGCTGCTTCAAGAAGGACGGCTTGCACCTGTCACCCCTGGGATTCAGGATATTGGCTAAGGCTCTTGCCACCCCCATAGTGCCTTTTTTAGGCAAGGCTCAAATTCTAAACCTACCACCCTAGAAAACAAAAATGGGAAGAAACTGAGGGTAATGCTGCTCAATGCCAGAAGTCTAAATCTCAAAATGCACGCACTCGAGGCCCTTCTCAGTATGGAGAACATTGATGTCTGTGCTGTAACTGAAACCTGGTTCAAGGCTCCTGAGAGCACCCCGTCACTATTAGGTTTACCTCATATCATGCGTTCCGGCCCCAAAACCTGGACCACACCACAAAAGGAGAGGGTGTATCCATATTCATAAAGGATACCCACACCTCCAGGTTGGTGGCAACGCACGAAGCTTTGGAAACCATCCAGGTGCAACTAACCATAGGCAAAACTGCTCTACAAATTATAGCATGCTACAGGCCACCCTCTCAAACTCAGGAACCCCACACAGCCTTCCTGAAGACACTGGAGGGTATAAATGTATCTCCAAACACCATCTTATTGGGTGACTTCAACTACCCGAATATAGACTGGGAACATCACTCAAGCCCTAACTTTCTAGCCCAACGGTTCCTGGAGTTAATAAATTCAAATGCCATGGAACAGCTAGTCACTGTTCCCACGAGGAGAAAATATACTAGATCTCATTATCACAAACATGGGGACAAAATGCTCCACACTGGAAGTATATCCCTCATTGGTGAGATCTGATCATAAACTAATCTCACTGGAAATCCACATCCCGCCCCCACCCCAAACAAAAAAGACCACAGTGAAAAACTTCTCTAAAGCAAACTTCACACTACTCAAGACTGGTGTGGTATCCTTTCAAGGCCCCTGAACCAGTGGAAACCACAACCCAAGCTGCGGAAGCCCTTACAAATGCCTTCTATGAACACCTCCAGGACTGCATGGATCAGGCAATCCCAAATAAAACCAAGACTCTTTCCGCAAAGGGCAAACGTCCAGTCTGGTGGACCCCAGCCATTAACAAACTTTACAGTAAGAGGAGAAAGCTATTACATGATAGAACAAAATCCATAAAAGGGAAAGTCACCCCTGATCATTATTAGTAAAAAAATACAAGCACTCATAAAATCAACTAAGGCCAATTTTGAGAGAAAAATTGCCATGGATTCAAAGGACAATCATAAGGCCTTTTTCAGCTATGTTAGGAACCTGGGTGGAAACTCCCAGATATGCTCAGAATTAGTCCAAAATGATACAAAAATCACTGAACCCACAGACATTGCCAACATACTGGCAGACAGGTTCAGTGCAAACTTCACCCCCCCCCTAAAGGAGAGATAACTATCCCAGCGGAGTGTAGCCTCCCAGACATCTCAAATGCGCAGGTGAAAGCTGCTCTCTCAAGCTAAAAACACAGAATCAATGGGACCGGATGGTGTCCCCGGCTGTGTGCTACACGAGCTAAATGAGGAATTAAACCTGCACATAAGGCAGCTGTTTAATCTCAGCCTTACCACAGGATACGTGCCCAAGGAGTGGCGTACGGCAACTGTGGTCCCACTCCACAAAGGCAGTGCCTCTACGGACCCTGGTAATTACCGCCCCATAAGCTTAACAAGTCTAGTCTGCAAAGCTATGGAGAGGATCATAATGGAGCTCATAAACAAAGATATAGGGGACTTGCAGACATTGGACCCGACCCAGTTTGGCTTCAAGGGCAGATCATGCCTTTTGAACTTGGTCGACTTCTTCGCCTACCTTGACCTTGCAAAGGCTTTTGACACAATACCCCACTCGGGTATTGTAGAAAAACTTACCAGCTTAAATGTAAACGCATATGTCACAAGATGGGTTGCAAACTGGCTAAAGGACAGAACCCACAGGGTTAGAGTTGCTGGCGCTATGTCAGACTCCAAGCCGGTCACAAGTGGTGTCCCACAGGGCTCGGTCCTTGGCCCCCTATTGTTCGGCATCTACTTCTCAGAAGTACAGGCCAACATGGGAGGACTTTGGCTGACAAAGTTTGCAGACGACTGCAGACTGGGCACCATAGTGGAAAGTGCATCGGACACGGATATCCTTCAGAAGGGACTCACGGAAACAGATAGCTGGTGCCAAAGCCATGGCCTGAAGTTAAATGCCAAAAAATGTATAGTCATACCCTTCGGGAAAAACAAGGTAACCCCAAGCTACCATATAGGTGGCAATCCACTAAGCACAGAAGAGGTTATCAGGGACCTGGGGACCCAGGTTGACAGTGGCCTTTCTTTTGACACTCACATTGCTAAAGTGGTTAGAAAGACCTTCTACATTGCCCACCTGATCATGAAGGGATTCACATCCAGATCTAGTGAGGTCATTGTTCCCCTGTACTCTTCACTTATCAGACCAATGATCGAGTACAATGCCCCATTCGGGATGTATCTCACCCGACATCTGCAGCAATTGGAGAGACCCCAAAAGTTCCTCACCAAAAGGATAAAGGGGCTCAAACATATGTCATACGATGCCCGACTGAAGAAACTCCAGCTCTATTCAGTCGCATACCGTCTGCTCAGAGGTGACATGTGCCTGACATACAAGGCCATGTCCAACCTGGAATTAATGGACATGCTCCACCTCAAAAAATCCAAATCCACCAAAACCACTAGAGCAAGCGACTTAAACCTTAGCATGGATATAAATAGGACGTGCTGGAGGGATAGATTTATCACTCAGAGACTCCCTATGCTGTGGAATAAAATCCCGGTCCATGTGAGGCAGAGCACCTCGCTGGCTCTGTTCAAGAGAAATCTTGACCTGTGGATGGGAGATCGTAGGTTTACTCCAGGAATCATCTCTGTGTCACTGCTGGACAGAGGCACAACAAACTAATGGGCACAGTATTTTTTCATATACGGGGTGGCGTAAGCCACAAAACTTTGGGCTAGGCTTATAAATGCCTTAGGGCAGATAGCCTAGTATAAACCTATGAACCTATAAATGATGTAGATTTACAATTTGTTTTCACCATTCCTGTGTAGTAATGTTTCTGTCGTCACCTTGTTTACATTAAGAAGGTTTGTGGTCTGCACTGTAGTGGCAGAACAGGTAGCTTACACCCTTCTAAGTTGGGAACTGCTGATTGAGGGCTCAGTGTCTGTTCTAAAAGTGTATTAATTCTGGTTTAAGCACTTGGGCTTCAGGCCCCGTTATTTTACATTAAAATGGTTCGTGGTCTGCACTCTTGTGGGAGGAGAGGCTGGACTCTGCCCTTCTGAGCTGGGAATTTCTGGTTAAAGGCTTATAGTGCCTGCATATCTGAGCTGCTTCTTACTGAAATTGGTACACCTTGTCTGCTGTAGCATAGATTAGATCCAGGCCTGCTGAATCTAGCATAGTTTGTATAACTTGAGCACTAATCCAGGCATTCTTTAAAGTATTCAATTGTATTTATTACTGCTTGGTAGTAACTTGCTTAGTGTAGCTATCATTCCAAGTCTTTTGGATTAAGCACTTGGGCTTCAGACCAGTTGTTTTACATTAGGAAGGTTTGTGGCCTGCACTGTCGTGGCAGGACAGGTAGCTTACATCCTTCTAAGTTGGGAACTGCTGATTGAGGGCTCAGTGTCTGTTATTCTAAAAGTGTATTAGTTCTGGTTTAAGCACTTGGGCTTCAGGCCAGTTATTTTGCATTAAGAATGTTTGTGGTCTGCACTCTTGTGGGAGGAGAGGCTGGACTCTGCCCTTCTGAGCTGGGAATTTCTGGTTAAAGGCTTATAGTGCCTGTATATTTGAACTGTTTCTTACTGAAATTGGTACACCTTGTTTGCTGTAGCATAGACTAGATCCAGGCCTGCTGAATCTAGCTGTTTGTATGCTTGTTGTTTGTTTGTTTTTCTGAAACGCTAATTCCACCTAAAGCGTGGCTTTTCAGCGCTTCTGTGGATCCCTAGTTATATCTGCATTGCTTACTGTACTTATTTCCTTGTTTCACTTGAAAGTTACTGTTTGTCGTTTTTGCATTTAAGTTACCTGTAACACATTGCATTTAAGATACCTGGAACTTGCTCACTAAAGCAATTATATAAGTCAGCACTAAAAAATTAAAAGCACTACACCCTCACAAACTCCCCTTGAGTACCTTGTTCCCCATTGGCCCTTTTTTTTCAATTATAAAGGAATTCCCAATACTATTCTAGCATGTCCAAAGGTCAGTTGTCAATCTCCTCTCCGGTCCAGCTGGTGAATCTGGGAATCTTGAGGCAATGTTACAACTGCCTCATGTACACAGACAACCCACTCCTCCTCCCAACAAATTCCAACACATGTGAGATGCAACCATATAGCCATACTGGAGGCTAAGCTCTCTCAACTCAGTACTGGCGAAACCAGACAGGAGGAGAAGGAAACCACACTCACTACAATTCCAGTCTCTCACAAACCTACCACGACAGCAAACCAAACACATAAACACACAAAAACATACTTGGAGGCTCTAAATAAAAATCTGCCTAAGCAGCAGAGACCTCCAAAGCAGACACCCAAGCAACTGCTACCCCAAAACAAAACACGTGCAGCACATAGCTCTCAAAGCCAGTGTGCCGAACAGTCACAGCCCTTAAGGCTAAACAACACACCTGATACACTTGTAATAGGTGACTCTATCATCAGGCACACTGACATCCTGCTCACCAGGCTGAACAAGGAGAAGGTCATGGTGAGCTGCCTGTCGGGTGCTAGGATCTGCCACATAACACAAGCACTCAGGTCACTCCAAGGCAAGTACAAATATGACTCCGTCATTGTCCATGCTGGTGTGAATGACCTGAGACGTACCTCCCTGGACTACATGAAGAGAGACCTAGAGGAGCTTTCTGAGCATGTAGCCCAGGCTGGTATGACCCTGACCTTGAGTAGCATCTTACCCTCACCAAGAATGATGCCACAATATGAAGACAAGATGATCAATTTCAACAATTGGCTTAAGTATTGGTGTCATTCAAAGGGGATCCAATGCCTGTCAGCCTGGGATGACATAGGTTCATAGGTTCATACTAGGCTATCTGCCCTAGGGCATTTATAAGCCTAGCCAGAGTGTGTGTGGCTTTCACCACCCCTTAGGATGAGAATACTATACCCATTAGTTGGCTGTGCCTCTGTCCAGCAGTGACACAGAGATGATTCCCGGGGTAAACCTACGATCTCCCATCCACTCGTCAAGATTTCTCTTGAACAGAGTCAGTGAGGGGCTCTGCCTCACATGGACTGGGATTCTGTTCCATAGTGTAGGGAGTCTCTGGGTGATGAGTCTGTCCCTCCAGCACGTCCTATTTATATCCGTGTTGAGGTTTAAGTCTCTTGCTCTCGTGGCTCTTGTGGATTTGGATTTTTTGAGGTGGAGCATGTCCATTAATTCCGGGTTGGACATGGCCTTGTATGTCAGGCACAGATCACCTCTGAGCAGACGGTATGCGACTGAATAGAGCTGGAGTTTCTTCAGTCAGGCAGCGTATGACATGTTTGAGCCCCTTTATCCTTTTGGTGAGGAACTTTTGGGGTCTTTCCAACTGCTGCAGGTGTCGGGTAAGGTACATTCCGAATGGGGTGTTGTACTCAATCTTTGGTCTGATAAGTGAAGAGTACAGGGGTACAATGACCTCTCCTGATCTGGATGTGAATCCCTTCATGATCAGGTGGGCAATGTAGAAGGTCTTCCTAACCACTTTGGCAATGTGAGTGTCAAAAGAGAGGTTACTGTCAACTTGGGTCCCCAGGTCCCTGATAACTACTTCCGTGTTTAATGGACTACCACCTATGTGGTAATTAGGGGTTACCTTGTTTTTCCCAAAGGGTATGACTATACATTTTTTGGCATTTAGCTTAAGGCCATGGCTCTGGCACCAGTTATCCATTTCTATGAGACCTCTCTGGAGGATGTCTGTGTCTGATGGAGTGTCAATTATGGTGCCCAGTTTGCAGTCATCTGCAAATTTTGTCAGCCACAATCCCCCTATGTTTGCCTGCACTTCAGAAAAATAAATGCCAAACAAGAGGGGGCCCAGGACTGAGCCCTGTGGGACACCGCTCATGACCGGCTTAGAGTCTGACATGGCACCAGCAACTCTAACCCTGTGGGTTCTGTCCTTGAGCCAGTTTGCAACCCATCTTGTGACATATGGGTTTACATCTAAGCTGGTGAGCTTTTCTATGATGCCCGAGTGGGGTATTGTGTCGAACGCTTTTGCTAGGTCAAGGTAGGCTGTGTGAACTGCCTAAACCCCCTACAATGGCCTTAGCAACTGTTTCAGAAAAGTTGACCAAGTTCAAGAGGCAGGATCTGCCCTTGTCGAAGCCAAATTGGGTAGGATCCAGTGTCTGTAGGTCCCCAGTGTCTTTATTTATGAGTACCATTATGATCTTCTCCATAGCCTTGCAGAGAAGGCTCGTCAAGCTTATGGGGTAATTTCCAGGGTCCGTAGAAGCACCGCCTTTGTGGAGTGGGACCACAGTTGCCGTCGCCATTCTTTGGGTACGTATCCTGTAGTAAGGCTAAGATTAAACAGCAGCCTTATGTGTGGGTTTAGTTCCTCATTGAGTTCATGTAGCACACAGCCGGGGACACCGTCGGTCCCATTGATGCTGTGTTTTGCTTTAGAGAGAGCAGCTCTCACCTGGGCATCTGAGATGTTTGGGAGGCTAGACTCTGGTGGGATAGATATTTCTCCTTTTGGGGGGGAGGGGAGAAATTTGCACTGAACCTGTCTGCCAGTATGTTGGCAATGTCTGTGGGTTCAGTGATTTTTGTATCATTTTGGACTAATTCTGAGCATGTCTGGGAGTTTCCACCCAGGTTTCTAACATAGCTAAAGAAGTCCTTATGATTGTCTTTTGTGTCTTTAGCGATTTTTCTCTCAAAGTTGGCCTTGGATGATTTTATGAGTGATTGTAGTTTTTTGCTAGTATTGATCAGAGATGCCTTCCCTTTTAGGGATTTTGCTCTGTCATGTAGTAGCTTTCTCCTCTTGTTGTAGAGTTTGTTTATGGCTGGGGTCCACCAGACCGGGCGCCTGCCTTTTCGTGGAAAGGGTCTTGATTTTATTAGGGATTGCTTGATCCATACATTCCTGGAGGTGCTCGTAGAAGGCATTTGTAAGGGTTTTAGCAGCGTGGGTTGTGGTTTCCACTGGCTCGGGGTCCTTGAAGGATGCCACTCCAGTCTTAAGAAGTGTGAAGTTTGCTTTTGAGAAGTTCTTCACTGTGGTCTTTTTTGCTGGGGTTGGGGGCGGGATGTGGATCTCCAGTGAGATTAATTTATGGTCTGATCTCACCAATGAGGGATATACTTCCGGTGTGGAGCATTTTGTCCCCATGTTTGTGATGATCAGGTCTAGTATATTTTCTCCTCTTGTGGGAATGGTGACTAGTTGTTCCATAGCATTTGAGTTTATGAACTCCAGGAACCTTTGGCCTAGGGTGTTGGGGCTTGAGTAATGTTCCCAGTCTGTTTGGGTAGTTGAAGTCACCCAATATGATGGTGTTTGGAGAGACATTCATACTCTCCAGTGTCTTCAGGCAGGCTGTGTGGGTTTCCTGAGTTTGAGAGGGTGGTCTGTAGCATGCTACAAACTGTAGGGCAGTTTTACCTATGGTTAATTGCACCTGGATGGTCTCCGATGCTTAGATGCTGCCACTAACCTGGAGGTGTGGGTATCCTTTATGAATATGGATACTCCCTCTCCTTTTGTGGTTCGGTCCGGATTTTGGGGCCGGAACGCATGATATGAGGTATAACCTGATAGTGCTGGGGTGCTCTCTGGAGCCTTGAACCAGGTTTCAGTCACAGCACAGACATCGATGTTCTCCATACTGAGGAGGTCTTCGAGGGCGTGCATCTTGAGGTTTAGACTTCTGGCATTGAGCAGTATTACCCTTAGTTTTTTTCCATTTTTGTTTTCTAGGGTGGTAGGTTTATCATTTGAGCCTTGCCTAAAAAAGGCACTATGGGGGTGGCAAGAGCCTTTGCCAATATCCAGAAGCCCAGGGGTGACAGGTGCAAGCCGTCCCTTGCGAAGCAGAGTGGCTTGTCAAGCATGTCATCCCAGGCAGACAGACATGGGATCCCCTTAGAATGACACCAGTAATTAAGCCAATTATTAAAGCTGATCATTTTGTCTCTGTATTGTGGCATCATTCTTGGTGAGGGTAGGATACTGCTCAGGGTCATACCGGCCTGGGCTACATAATCTGAGAGCTCCTCTACATCTCTTTTCATGTAGTCCAGGGAGGTACGTCTCAGGTCGTTCACACCGGCATGGACAATGACTGAGTCATACTTGTACTTGCTGTGGAGTGACCTGAGTGCTTGTGTTATGTGGCGGATTCTAGCGCCCGACAGGCAGCTTACTGTGATCTTTTCCTTGTTCAGTCTGGTGAGTGGGATGTCAGTGTGTCTGACTATGGAGTCACCTATAACAAGTGTGTCTGGCATTGTGTTTGGCCTTAAGGGTTGTGACTGTTTAGCACACTGACTTTCAGAACTATGTGTTGCATGTCTTATGTCTTGAGGTGGCAGTTGCTTGGGTGTCTGCTTTGGAGGCCTCTGTAGTTTTGTTAGATTTTTGATCAGTGCCTCCGAGTATGTCTTTGTGTGTTTATGTGTTTGTTTTGCAGTTGTGATAGTTCTATGTGAAACTGGGTTTGTGGTGTGCGTGGTTTCCTTCTCCTCCTGTCTGGTCTTGCCAGTCCTGAGTTGAGAGAGCTCAGCCTCCAGTTTGGCTATATAGTTGCATCTCTCACATGTATTTGTGTTTTGTGGGAGAAGGAGGGGGTTGTCTGTGTACATGAGGCAATTGTAACATTGCCTCAAAATGCCCAGATTCACCAGCTGAACAGGAGAGGACTCTAGCAACTGACAGTTCGACATGCTAGAAAAAGTGAAAAAGTTTGCTGTGTAACTGAGTCAGAAGGGACCTATAGGGAAATGGGTACTCAAGGGGATTCTAGTTTAATGTAGTACTTTGTTTAGTATACAAGTACTTTACCTATATAAAAATGCTTTAGGAGCAAGTGCTGAGCTTTTGAGATAGAGAATAGACTGTTTAGATTGCAAGTAGAGAAGTTCTAAGGGAAAAATTGAAGAGCAGACTTTACGGAGCCAGGAGTAGTTTAACCGGCACTGCCCGATGGTGCTCTATGGGCAACTCCGCGCTAAAGCGGGCTTAATATCAGGGGGTTGAGAAGAGCTAGGAATTGACCCAAAATGGCCAATAGACTACAAGTTTCTGGCTGGAACCACTGCTCTAGGGACAAATAGGCTGCTCAGTGCTCCCCACTCCCACTGGTGAACAAAGAAGCTTCCCTTTATCCAAATAAGGATACGGAATAGCACAGGAACCAAGCCGAAGCCCAGAGATCAGCAAACTCTGAAGACTGGACTATTCTAGTTCAGTAAGGCGGGAAAACAAGATATTTTTTTGCAGAAAACAGAGGAAAAACAGACAGTAAATGCTATAAATGCTTTTAAACGGCAAGCGCACTTGAGTGTGTTATCCTACAGGTAAAATTAAGCAACAAATAACTTTTTTAAAGGTGCAAAACAGTTAATCAACACAACACCACAAAACAAAAACAGCTCAACAAGCCACAATGCTTTGCTAGGGACGGCTTGCACCTGTCACCCCTGGGCTTTCGGATATTGGCAAAGGCTCTTGCTACCCCCATAGTGCCTTTTTTAGGCAAGGCTCAAAAGACAAACCCACCACCATAGGTATCGCAAGGGATAAGAAACTGAGTAATGCTACTCAACGCCAGAAGTCTAAACCTCAAGATGCACGCACTCAAAACTCTCCTTAGCATGGAGAACATCAATATCTGTGCAGTAACAGAAACCTGGTTCAAGGCTCCCGAGAGCACCCCAGAACTACCAGGTTATACCTCATACCATGCTTTTCGGCCCCAAAACTTGGACCGAACCATAAAAGGAGGGGGGAGTATCAATATTCGTCAGATACCCACACCTCCAGGTTGGTGGCACAACACGAAGCATCAGAGACTATCCATGTGCAACTAACAGTGGGTAAAACTGCTTTCCAGTTTATAGCCTGCTACAGACCACCCTCCCAAACCCAGGAACCCCACTTGGCCTTCCTGAGAACACTGGAAAATATGAAGGTCTCTCCAAACACCATTATATTGGGCGACTTCAACTACCCAAACATAGACTGGGAGCATTACTCTAGCTCCAACACCCTAGCCCAAAGGTTCCTAGAATTTATAAACTCAAATGCTATGGAACAACTTGTTACCACTCCCACAAGAGGGGAAAACATACTGGACCTAATCATCACCAACATGGGGACTCTATGCTCCAAACCAGAAGTGTATCCCTCACTGGTAAGATCAGACCATAAACTAATCTCACTGGATATTCACATCCCAACTCCACCCCCTGCCCTGAAAACCACAGTGAAAAACTTCTCTAAAGAAAATTTCACACTCCTCAAAACCGAGGTGGAATCCTTCAAAGCCCCCGGGCCTATGGAAAATACGGCCCAGACCGCAGAATCCTTTATAAACGCATTCTATGAACACCTTCAGGAATGCATGGATCATGCAATCCCAAATAAAACCAAGAACCCAATCCTCCAAAGGCATTCGTCCTGCCCACCAGACATGATGTCTGCCTCCAAAGGCAGACGTCCTGTCTGGTGGACCCCAGCCATAAACAAACTATACAATAGAAGGAGGAAGCTACTACATGATGGAGCAAAATCCCAAAAAGGGAAGGCATCTCTGATCAGTATTAGCAAAAAACTACGGGCACTCATAAAATCGTCTAAGGCCAGCTTCGAGAGAAAAATTGCACAGGACACTAAGGATAATCATAAGGCTTTCTTTAGTTATGTTAGGAACCTGGGTGGAAATTCCCAGATATGCTCAGAATTAGTCCAAAATGACAAAAAATACAGCGAACCCACAGTCATTGCTAACATCCTATCTGACAGGTTCAGCGCAGACTTCTCCCCCCCCCACCCAACAAAAGGGCAAATATCGATCCCAGCAGAGTGCTGCCCCCCTGATATCTCAGATGCTCAGGTAAGAGCTGCCCTCTCCAAAGCAAAAAACACAGCATCAATGGGACCAGACGGTGTCCCGGGCTATATCCTACATGAACTCCAAGAAGAGCTAAACCCAAACATAAAACTACTGTTCAATCTCAGCCTTACTAGGTACCCAAAGAGTGGTGTACAGCAACAGTGGTCCCTCTCCACAAAGGTAGTGCCTCAACGGATCCTGGAAACTATCACCCCATAAGCCTGACTAGCTTGGTCTGCAAGCTATGGAAAGGATCATCATGGACCTCATAAATAAAGATATTGGGGACCTACAGACACTGGATCCTACCCAGTTCGGCTTTAAGGGCAGATCCTGCCTCTTAAACCTGGTTGATTTCTTTGAAACAGTCACCAAGGCCATTGACGAGGGGAAGGTGGTCCACACAGCCTACCTGGACCTCACAAAAGCCTTCGATACAGTACCCCACTCTGGCATTATAGATAAGCTCACCAGCTTAAATATAAACCCCTATGTCACTAGATGGGTTGCAAACTGGCTCAAGGACAGAACCCATATGGTTAGAATTGCTGGAGCCATGTCAGATTCCAAACCAGTTACAAGAGGCATCCCACAAGGCTCAGTTCTGGGACCTCTCTTGTTCGGTGTATATTTCTCGGAGGTACAGGCCAACATGGAAGGACTGTGGCTGACCAAGTTCGCAGATGACTGCAAACTGGGCACCATAATCAACTCTCCAGCCGACACAAGCATCCTACAAAAGGGCCTCATAGAAACAGACAACTGGTGCCAGAGCCATGGCCTCAAGCTAAACGCCAAAAAGTGTATAGTCATCCCCTTTGGCAAAAACAAAGTGCCCACAAATTACCACATAGGTGGTAATCCATTAAATACAGAAGAAGTAATTAGGGACCTGGGGACCCAAGTTGATAGCAATCTCTTATTTGACAACCACATGGCCAAAGTGGTTAGAAAAACAATTTATATAGCCCACCAAATCATGACGGGATTCAGATCTAGATCAGGGGAGGTCATTGTGCCTCTACTCATCCCTCATCAGGCCTATAATTGAGTACAATGCCCCTTTTTGGATGTACCTTACCAGACACCTGCAGCAACTGCAAAGACCCCAAAAGTACCTCACCAAGAGGATCAAAGGGCTCAAACAGATGCCATATGCTGCCCGGTTAAAGAAACTCCAGCTCTACTCAGTGGCATACCGCCTGCTCAGAGGTGATCTGTGCCTGACGTATAAAGCCATGTCCAACCTGGAATTAATAGACATGCTGCACCTCAGAAAATCCAAATCCCATCGAGCTACGTGCTCGAGAGACTTGAACCTCAGCACTGAAATAAATAGGACATGCTGGAGGGACAGATTCATAACCCAGAGGCTCCCTTCACTCTGGAATAAAATCCCAGTCCAGGTTAGGCAGAGTCCCTCATTGACTCTTCAAGAGGAATCTTGATGAGTGGATGGGAGATCGTAGGTTTACCCCGGGTATCACTTCTGTGTCACTGTTAGACAGAGGCACAGTATACTAACCTCAAAAAAGGGCATATCAAAATTCATTTAAAATGGGTGGCGAAAGCCAAACACACTCTGGCTAGGCTTATAAATGCCCTAGGGCAGATAGCCTAGTATGAACCTATGAACCTTCCACAAGGTTTCTGGCAAGCTTACCCCTTTAATCATTTGTTTGAAATTTTCTGAAAGTACATCCTAATGCTTGACTCTTATCCTTTCCATTCTCGCAATTCAAACCCACCCCCCCAAAAGGATTGATGACGTCTTGCACCTCTACAACTCAGTCCACATTTTCAGTCTTTATTTAAACCTATGAAAATTCTGACTTCCGGATTCATCCCTCTTCCCGTTATTCTGTTCTCTCTCATTGCATCTCCTTTGATTACTTATGAAGTCCTTCACTTAATTCTTATGTGTTTTTCATCCACCACTACTTCCACCATAGCATTGTCCTTATAAGCCTTCACCTTACAAGCTCATAGTAACATTTCCTTAGCATTGACACCTGTCCTTTTACCCAGCTTGGCTTCTGCCCTCCCCATAATCTGCACTTGCTCTCATCCTGCCATTCTTTAATTCTAATATACCTTTCTTAATTTATCTTACCACAGTCTCTTGTAAATCTCTTAAGCTTTCTTTTCTGAACATGTAACTTTAATTTTTCTTTCCTTCATTTTACCACTCTGTTCACCTCCACTCCATGCTTAAAGTTAGCACCACTTCATCTTTTCCTCCATCCTACCATTGTCCTTCAGCGTTTCCATTACTGTACAAGTCTTATTTTTGTCAGCTTTTTCCCCCACCCCAGCTATTTTGGTTTCATCACCAGGTATGCATGATCTGAGAGAGTTTCCTGTAATTACTGTAAAATGTTTTCTGTTGACTTCTTTTGCAGAAGTCATTTGTTTGAAACGTATACCAGTAAGCTCTGTTTGATCATTCATGAGCCCGTGGGGCACAGGTAGTAAAGGCACATTTCTTGTAAACCAGAGTAGTAAAGCTGCATTATTAAAATCATAAAAATGATTTGTGCAGGAAACAAACCCTCCCCCACGTGCTTTAAGGTTTTCTTCTGAGTTATTTTTTTCAGTCTTCCCTTGCAGGATCCCCTTCTGTCTCAAGCCAGCTCACTCCATTGACACTGAGGAAACCCCCAGCTTTAGTGCAAAAACTGACAAGTGGGGATTGTGATGTAGGTAGACAGAGGTGGTTTGTGCCTTCACTAGCATTTGCTGTTGCTGTCAGTGAATGTGTGTTTGGTCCTAATGCCACACACAGATGGCTAATGTGGGTAGCCATATCACTGTCAGGGGGGAGGGGGGCTTACAGTAACCTCCCAGTAAATATGCATGTTTCTGCACATATGCTGATGAGAGCAACAATCACTTGTTAGATAGCCCCAAGCCAGTCTCTCTTGTCCTGGCCACTTTGGTGGTAGTTGGCCACTGCCAGTTTGGACAAACTGATGTTGGCTGCTCACTCCCATCATGTACTTGATTAGCTGTTGAGCACCTGTGCCATCATTCAGACCTGTTATTGAAGTATTCAGGTGTTTTCTGTGTTCTTAACATAGCTTGTCCCATACTTAATTATATTCTCTCTTACAGTATACAGCATGGATCAAGACTATAATAAGATTACATGGTGGGTAACCCCCCTCCTGGAAAAATGATTATCCAAAACTGCATAGTTATATTTTTTTTAATCTTTATTTAAATCTTCACAATGTATACCAGTTATATAATGTAATTATTTTAGTACTCTTATTACATTGCCATGAGTAGTAAAGTTCTATCTGAAGAACTTGGTTTGTGTGCTGAATTCTTGCAAGATTTAAGCTTGCATCTTGCAGAGTTACTGTTAATTTTTTGTCAGATTTTAATATGAGTATGTAGGTTCACCTGTTAATTTTTTGCCAATTACTATTTGCTGAAGTTCACTGGTGTATATAAGCAAGGTAAGAGATGTGAAATCCTTCAAAGAGATTTAACAAGAGGTGCTTCAGCTTATTGAGGTTTTCAAACTGTTTCATTTGAATGTCTGTCTTTCATGGTTGGTAGTTTGTTTTGAAAATGTCTCTGAGCAGTATACTAACAAACCAATGTACTTCACTTGCGTACCTCATGTCAACCTTCAGTAATGTATATTACATGTGTTTTTTACCCATGAATTTTCCATGCATTTATCCTATTCTATATACCGTTAGTCATTGCAAGTTTGACTTTTAATTTTTG